>NC_046238.1:13516843-13816843 GCF_009819885.2 Catharus ustulatus | reverse complement strand
ACATTGTCGTGCTGCTTTCCTGGGATACTCTTGGGAGAAGAGCTCTTCCCTCTGCATTTAATAATCCCTCTTTGTAAAATATCAAATAGCACAGGCCTGCTTTGCACCATGGACGAGGCACTGGGCTTCTGTTCCTCTATAGCTTAGATTGCTTATTCAATGTGATCCAGGCTCTGAAGCTGCTTCTGCAACACAGCTGGGGCTTGGCAGAGGTGATGCTATGCACAGAAGGGGAGTTTGAAGGTGTGTTTTGGAGGGATATAGCTGAAAACAGAGGGATATGTCCTACTATATTTGAGTTGATGTTTAAGCTAAGAAGAGAAGGTGCTTGATATCTTTTTGAAAAATATATGACAAAAACATAGTCAATCAGCTCAGTTCAGGTAGGAATGAGTAAAATGAATGAAATATCCTATTTTATTGCCAGTGTGTTTGATGACTCTTTGCTGTTTTCGGGCATGGAATGGAATTGGAAAGGTTTATCTAAATTCTTAGTCTGTACCAAATCTGAGAGCACCACAAGACAAAGGTAATAAGAGAAACACAATTTGACCTTAAAAATTAAAAACAAACAAACAAACAAACAAACAAACAAAAACACCCAAAAAACCCCCAAAACTCAAGAGAGTAAAAACAGGAGGTTGATGCAAAATGGTCTGATACAAAAAACTCTTTCTCTAAATAATTAATTGTTCCTAAGCCAATGTCATTTCTGCAGGAATGAGCATAACTGGCATAGGGGAACTTGTAGGACCGTGCAATAGAGCAAACTTCTTTTTTTTCAGTCTCCTAATAAGAACACAAAACCCCCAACTGAAATGTATTTATGGTTCAGTCATTGTATTTGGGCTGTGACCTGTGTGCTTAGAGCTTTAATTCCCAAGGGTAGGGCTTTTGGGAAGTTATTAAACTCTGGCCATAGATGACATGAGGGGTTTTGATGACTGAATTGATAAACTTTATAACTGAATTTAGCGGTGTGTCCCAGCACTGGGGACCCCAGCAGCTCGTTGTCCCCATGTCGCTCAGGTCACCGGTGTGCCCACAGCGTGTGCCCGCAGTGCTGCCGGCAGCTATCACGGGTTTGCTTCCCCTCCTTGCCGCAGCCACCTTCCGGCCGTACCAGCTCTCACGGAGCTTTTCTGCTCAGCGCAGGTGGGGATCGCCGCGGGAGCTGGGACACGGAGCTGGCCCTGTACCATGCCAGGATGTGCCCGCGCCCTCGCTGAGCTGCCCGGCCCGGCCCCCGCTGCCTGTCCCGCCCGGCACCATGGGAGGATGCTTCTCCAAGCCCAAACCAGGTGATTGCTCTCCGATGCCGAGCCCCCATCCCACTGCGCCCGCAGGAGAAATAGGTCAGCGGTGGACGCTGGCCAGGGGAATGTTAATGCTCGGCTCCTGCAGGGAGGATTACTGGGCTCTTAATCCCCCCAAATTCCTCAGTGCACTCACTCCCAGGCAGGGATCTGTGGGGGGTTGCAGCAGTGCCAGGGGGGCTGGTAGGTGGGTGGGAAGGGAGCTCACCCTGTACCACAAGGGAGGCATCTCTGCCTGGTCACATCTCCGTGTTCTTCACTGCTTTTAACTTTGTGCTGGATCTGGAGCAGAGTTGCCGCCCTCATGCTCCAGTGTAGGTTTAGGTGTCAGCTGTCCCAGCATAGACACTCGGGGCTCCAGCACCTCCCTTCTGCCACAGTTTTGTCATTCACTGGCCGACCCTTGTTTTGTTCTGTGCAGGAAGGGAATGACCTGGGAAGGAGCAGGCCAGGTCCTGGAGCTGCTCTGCTGTTGAGATTTTATTTTCTTGGTGAAGCTTGTCCATCTGTACTGCTTTTGGTAAACAGTAAAAGCTGCTTTTGGGGAAAGCAGCTGTTGACACCTGGACATCAAGGATTCTCCCCTGCGTGGCACAATCTTTCCATGGTTGGGCTGGGTGGGCTCCCTGCTCTGTTCAGTTTGGGAAAGATTGGGTGTATGTGTGAGGGGCAGGGGTGATGCCACCTGCCCAGGCAAACTGGCTGGTTGAGGGGGACCTTGTGTGGAAGTGTCAATGCTCAGCCTTGCCCTGAGCAGGCTGGGGATGGGCAGGCACTGCATGATCACCCGTACTCATCACACCTGGCAGTGCCTGCATGGCCCTGGCACAGGACTCCAGGGAGCAATGGCTGGTCCTGGCATTGTTCCCGAAGCTGCCATGGAGGAGTGGTCCCAGCTCCCATTCTGTAGCTTTTTTTGTCCACCTCAGAGGGAGCTTAGGGTAATCTTTTCCTTGTTACTTGCTTGTGCCCCAGGGCAAGGGGCATCAGAGAATGGTGGTGATCTGTCAGAGCACTCAGCATCCCTGTGTAGCCTTTGTGGGTAGAAAGATATCTTTTGGGGACCTTTTCTTGGCAATTTGTCTTCACTGCCTGAGTCAGGAGGGATTTCAGGTTCAAGGACTAAATGGGTCAGAAGGGCGACAGAAGTTGTGACTCACTGAGCATCCATGGAGTGAGGTCCCTGCATTTATGCAAGGCACAATGAGAAAATAAAGGTGGTTTTTTGCCCTCTGCTGTGATTATGTTATGGATCACCACCAAGGTAATACGGCACTGGACACTCTGACCTGTAAGTTTTCTCTGTGAAAGCCTTGTTTGTATGTTTCCTTAAAATGTTTGAGGAGTAAAAACACATCTAGGAGTAAATGCCTTTGTTGACTAAACTTCTGACAAACTCTGTTATGAGCTCCACTTAATTTTGTATCATATCAGCAAAACTGTGTAATCTTGGATCACTGTTGGAACACCAATGCTCTGCGGGCCTCTTTCCTCTTCCAGATTTTTGTGTATAGCTGTATTTGCATAGCAGGGACAAATGTCTGAAAATGCCATGCTGCAACACACCTCCATCCCTCAGCTCTGGTTTGGATTAGCATCTTCAAAGGCTTCGGACAAGCCTTCCACAGCCCTTGGGTAGCTCAGCACTGACTGCGGGGCTTCATCCCAGGCTTATACAACCTCCAAATGCAAGGAGGTAAACAGAGGCATTTGAGGATACTGATTGTTATAGCAAAGAGTTTCACTGAAGTTTCATATGGGAATTGTACAGTGTTGGAGCTGTACTGTCATTCATGTGGGAATTGCACAGTATTAGTGCAGGACTTTACTATTTGTGGGAATTCACCTCTTCCTTGTCTGAATAAGAAGCAGGGACAGAATAGAGCTATTTGCTCCACCAGTGCTGTTTCCACATGAAGGGAATATTTTGGATGCAGCCTGAGGTGAACAGAACTGATTCAGGCACTTTTTCAACGTGTACATGAGGTCCTTATATGCTCCATCTCCTTCATTACAAGAGAGATCCTCAGTTGCCCTGAGCACCTTCAAGATAATCTTGGCACTGTGCGCATATCACCTTTTGATGAATAGATGAGTGATACAAGAGCTCTGGGGAGTGGAGTCCTGGATCCCTAGATGGCTGTGCTGACTGTACTGCTGGCCAGCCATGAGGTTTGGCTGCTGCTGCAGCACCCATCCCTGGCTGGATATTTGTTTATTAAGAGTTTATGTTCAAACAGTGAAGCAATCTGCTAATTACTGCAGTCCCGCGATGCCAGATCCTCTTCTGAAGGCCCAGTTCTCAATTTCTGCATTATTTTCTCCTTGGGTTTGTCTCAGGTGTATGATGCATTGGGGATGAGTTACCCAACTGCATGGTATTCTAACACCTGCTTCCGCAGCACAGCCAGTTCAGGATAATGGGTGGCAGGAACCATCATCTGCCAGCTCTGTGTGACTTGTGGCAGCTTGGTCTCTGTGCTGGGTATGGTACAGTGGCTTCAAAACCTATAAATTGTGATTCTTCTTCTGCTGGGCTCAGTGTTTGAGAGAGCAGAGCAGAGCAGTTGCTTCTCAGCACATGGGGTGTCTGGGGGTAGGCTTTGCCCTTGCTTGGAGGATGCATTTAGCAGGGAATGTGCTCCCTTCTCACCCATCACTGCTGAAGCGGTGCCGTTGGCTGTGTGACCTGAGCTTGGCTCTGAGCTTGTCCCCAGCCTTGGCTGATAAGTCCTACCTCCTGGTTTTGGACTAATGCACTTGCTGACAGAGCTTCTGGAGAGGGAGAGCAGAGCCAGGCACATTTGACATGGTGGTTTTGTCATTGGCTCTGTAAATTTTAATAGAATGATAGAATCACAGAATGGTTTGGGCTGGAAAGGGTCTGTAAAGACCAATAGTTTCAACCCCCTGCTGTGAGCAGGGACACCTTCTGCTAGACCAGGTTGCTCCAAGCCCTGTCCTTCCCGGCCTTGGAAGGAGGGAAGTGGTCCATAAAAATGGTTTGGAGTCTCTTTGAGACCATCTGAAGTCCCTGTCATTGGGGCTTGTAGTTGAGGTGGGGTGGGTGAGCCCAGGGAATGCCTGGAGAGTGCAGCACTGGTAAGGCACAGTAAGCCCCAAACATGTCCTATGTTGGTGGATTTATTCTGTACTGGCTTTGGGAAAATAAACCCTTCTGGGGTAAACTGAGATGTCTGACTGTGCCTACTGGTCCCTCCGGCATCACCTCTTGATGCATTTCTGGTTTCCACTGCTCCCAAAGCTGTTGGCACCATACAACCAGCACCAGATTGTTCCCTGCCCTCAGGGGTCCTCTGGCCTGTGCTTTCAGCCCTGAAGTGGTACACCCTGAGGCATCACAAGGTTTTGAGGCTGGGGAAGGCAGACACACTGCTCTCCCCTTGGCAGCTCAGCTCCTCCATCCCCTATTGCCAGGCATCTTCATCTTATGCAGACTGCCCTTGGCTCAAGTCAGCTCTTGGCTCGTGTCAATTCTTGCTTCCCATATTAACTCAGTATTTTCCTCGTTTCTAGTATTTTAAATATCAGGTACTGGAGGTACAACCTGTCAATGGCCCAATATTCTTAATTTAAATTTAGCACCCAGAAGGGCTCTCAGCCATACTGGGAATCCAGTCCTGTGACAGAGAAGTATTGGGGCATCTAATTGTCCTATTTTTTTAAAAAAGAATGCCTGTGATTCTGCACTGCTGCCCAGCCACCTGCTAGTACTCTGCTTTGGGATCGATGTCAATGGTTCCAGCCTCACATCTGAAGTATCTCTCCAAGAGCAAGCAGAGGCTTTGACTTGTCCCACAAGGCTGTGAATAGTGATGGAGAAGGTATAAATTCACAGGACATGTAATGGGATATTCAGGACTGACTGCTTGTGTGAATGACATCAAGGCAAAGCACAAGAACATTGTGGCCACAAGAGAAAAACAACACCTGAACCAACTGTGATAAATGGTGTTGGGACATAGTTCCTGATTGTATGTGAAGGATCCCAGCAGTGCTTGACCTAAAGGCTGAAAACCTGGGAGAAAAAAAATTGAGTCAAAATTTATAGTCTTGTCAAGAGTCTGTATTTTAAATGATTCTGTGAGTTTGAGGAGCTGACTCAGGATTTTTGGGTAGTGAGAGTTTGCAGGCCTGAGGTGTATGTGGATATGTGATATGAGCAATTGCTAATGCTGAGCTGGTTCTTCTGTTTTTTCTATATTCTTATAAAGTCTTTCCAGCCCTGGCCTTCTGGTTCTTCATCTATGTAAGCATATATCTATAGAGGTATCTTAAAAATGTGCATGAACTTAAACAAACACATACACGCACATTATAAGTGATGGTGGCACAGGGCAAGCAGGCACATCTCTGTCTCTTTCTCTCATCTATATCTATACCTATACATACATAAATCTTTATACATATTTTAATCTGTATCATCTATGTCTGTACCTTTATGGCCATAGCTGTGTAGGAATATCCATATTTATATCCATATCTCTACCTATATTCTTGAGGAGTTGACTACTGTCTAGAAGTGTGGTCACATGCCTAAAACTTTCCAAACAGTTTGCTTTAAGGTCCAGACACTCTTCTAGCATCTATAGGATATGACTGTCAAAGAGCTGGAACACATTAACCCCAGCCCCATTGTACCAATCGGATTTCAGAATTAAACTTGAGTTTATAAATATTTCATTTAAATGTCATTTTCCCTGATGGCAACTGAACCAGTTTGCTGGGTCAGCTCAGGTGCTGCTTAGTCCTGGATTCCTGGAGGGATCATCCCTCGGGAATGCAGGTTTCAGGCCAGAGGGATACCCCGTGAGGGGCTGAGAGGCATGAGAAGGAGGAGGACATGGGGGTAACAAAGGGTTGCTGAGAGGCAAGTGGGATATGCCCCCCACAGAGGCAAGCGGTGAAGTGTGGGGCCCAAAATAGGAGAGGGAAGATTTTATAACTTTTTTTCTTTTGCTCTGGACATTTGTCCATCAGTGTAGGTAGGTGCCAAGTGGGATGGCTGAGTGCCAGAGACGTGCTGCTTCCTGCATATGTTTTTCTAACTGAGGAAGAAGGGAAAAGCTCAGAGCTGCATTTCCATCTTCATCTCTGCAGGTTCATTTGCCTGTGAATCAGTGGGCACTCCATGTGCTCACCTGACCCAAACTGCTCTGGAAAATGAAGTCCTGGGCATCACCTAAGTGTGAGATGGGAGTTGTTGCCTGCAGGATGAATTCACTGATATCCATGTCCCCCTCACCATTAGGGCTCAGAGCCACCAGCTTTCTCCAACCTTTTTCTCATCCTGCGACATGGTCTAGCTCTGCAGTCTGGCTGCAAGGATGCACAGCCACATTTTCAGCAGATTGTGAAATCATATGACATCAGCCTCCTGTTTCTTGAGCCAAAAGTATTTCACTGGGACTGGCATAAATGGGTATTCATTATACTTCCAAACTCTGTCCTGGAAAATCCATATCTGCTTTTCCTAGTGCCCTAGGGAAGCAGTGCTTATGGAGAGCAGCCTCTTCACTGTGTGCCTGCAGCAGCTGGGCTGCTTCTCTAGAGCTCCAGGAACAGATTTGCTCATAGCAATGCGAGTTTTTTAATGCATGGTGCTGGCCCTATTCATTTGCATTAACTCCTGCAGCTGCAAGACCATAGCCGAAGGTGATGTTTTCTGTTTGTTCATTGTTCATACACAGAAAATCACTTTCCTGGATCTGTCTATCACTACCCCGGTGAATCCTGGGCGAGCACGGGGATTTGGCACTTTGGCAAAAAGCCATGCATCCCTTGCCTTGCTGTGCATGCACAAACAGCAGAAATGTGCAGGACTCCTGAGATAGCCGCCTGCCTCCAGGGCCAGCATAGCCAGGGTCACTTGCTTTTCTCCCTTTCAAAATTCTTCTCCCTGGCTTGTTCTTCCACCGTTCTCTCAGTATTCTTGCAATAAAAGGTTTGGGACAACAGATGAAGCCGGGAAGACCCAGCATCCGGCAAACCTTGTAGAAGGGATTTTTTTACCCTTCCTCTGCCTTTCCTTAACCTGTTTAGTTTGTGAACTTTATCTTCTACACAGATTTTCCTGTTCATGACATTTATAAGATGGGGAAAGCTCAATGATTTCCCATGTACTTGAGACACCTGATCAGTCTCTGGCACTTTCCCCTGGCTTGCTATAAAACTCCCTGGTGTTTATTATTACAGTAATTTCATGATTATAAGGCGCAGCATTTTGACTAAAGTTTTGGTCCCAACCCGGAAGTGTGTCTAGTAATCCTGAGCAGCCAATATATGGAAATTTCAGAAATTTGCCAACCCGGAAATGTGAGCCTGCAGCAGCCCCGAGCTGAGTGAGCCGGAGCCCGCCTGGCCCCAGCAGCGGGGCAGTGGCAGTGCTCCCTGGCCCCGGGCAGTGGGGCAGTGGCCAGGGGCGCTCTCCTGCTTCCCGGTGGCAGTGACCAGGGGCGTTACTCCCCGGCGGCAGTGACCAGGGGCGTTACTCCCCGGCGGCAGCGGTGAGCGCGGCCGGGGCTGCTCCCTGGCAGCCGCCTCGAGCGGGGTCCGGGCCGAGCCAGTAAACCCCGTGATCCTGCGATTCTGTTACTAATTGGCAACTTTGTGAAAGTTGCACGCGGATCCTCGCTGTGAACGAAAGTGCGGCTTATAATCAGGTGCGGCTTATGTATGGACAAAGACACCCAGAGGTGCGGCTTATAATCAGGTGCGGCTTGTAATCGTGAAATTACTGTATATTAATGGCTTTAGCTTGATGAAGCCCCTAGGAGATAAAGTGATGTTTTCCACTTTGTAATGTGAGAGCTCATCAGTGGCTTCTGATGCTGCTGTGACCAGCTTGGCCAGCCTGGGCATGGGGTGGGTCATGGGGGTGTAGCTGGGTGGGCCTGTGAGGAGGGTGGGTGAGCGCTGCCCTTTAGGGAGCTCATATCAACACAGAATGACAGAATGTTTTGGGCTGGAGGAGGTCTTAAAGCTCACCCAGTTCCACCCCCTGCCCATGGCCAGGGACACCTTCCATTATCCCAGGTTGTTCCAAGCCTCATCTAACCTGGTCGTGGACACTTCCAGGGATAGGACAGCCACAGCTTCTCTGAGCAAACCTGTGCCAGGCCCTCACCACCCTCACAGTAACTTCTGCATGTCCTCACCTGGGTGGCTGAGGAGAGAGCCTTTGCTCCCCACTGTACCTGCTCCCATGTGTCCCTGGATCCTCTGGTCCCCAGGGCAGGGATGATTTATTGTCAGACCTGTTCACTGGTGTGCACATGAGAAAAACAGACCATCCTTGTTTCTCTCACCTATTGTTGAAGAGTCGCTCTACACTCAAAACCTCATGTGGAAACTATTTTGGATATTTCTAGTTCCATATTAATTGGTCTCCATCTATTGAAGCAACTTTATGCACCATGCAGTGTTGGCTTTCTCTTTCAGTTAACATTACCTACAAACAATTAAAGGGGTTTTTGAAGTCTGTCTGAGCTCCAGAGACCTTGGCATGCCTCATATGGAGCTGCCTGAAGCTGTTTTCCTCTAAACAGGACAAGAACTGTACCTGAGAGGTTGTTTTGCACCAATGACTCATGTCTGCTTTCAAGAATATGTGCTTCATGAATGCGAAGTGCCCAATGCAGAAACAGAGGAATAATGGGCTCAGGTAATCAAGTCAAGCTTGATGTTAAATGTTTTATCTTCCAAATCAAGCCAACAAAAACTAATTCCAAGTTCAGGGAAGGAAGGATTGATAGAACAGTGAACAGCAGCAAAACCTCTTGCTTCATTTTAACAATGGTTTTGGGTTATTCCTGCAGTTGAAGTGAAAATTGAAGTTGTGATACCTGAGAAGGAGAGAAGCAAGGAAGAGATGTCACCCAATGGGAAAGCCAGCCCTCTGATCTACAAAGTCAATGGGACTGCCCGTCACTACCACCTCGAGGACCATCCAATTGCCAGCAACCCCTACCACAACCTAAAGGATGTAGTAGAAGCATCCGTGTGCCATGTGAAGGACCTGGAGAATGGACAGTAAGTACCCAAAGTTTTTGCAGACAAAACTTGAGAGACCTTCTAACCTAACCTCTCTTGTTCTTTAGAGTTGTTGCAGATGATAATTTAACTTTGTAAGCTTTTTTATATCTTTAAAAAATACATCATGGACAAGTGACAGCTGTTTTTACCGGAAGGTCTGCTATTCCCTGCATGATCTGGACTGGGACTTGTCTCACAAAGAGGTGATGTTCTGTAGCAGAATTTCTCAGAAGGCTTTGCTCAACTTGTGTTAACCAACCTAGATATTTTTTTAAAAAATGTATAGCTTTAGTGATTTTACAAAACAACAGGAGTAGCATATGGGTGGAGCTGATGGGGCGGGTCATGTGCTCCATTCTGTCTGCAGTGCTTGGCTCTTCCAGCTGAGCTCATCAATTTGCTCTTTCACTAAGGATGCAGCTTTTCAGATCTTTTGCAAATGAGAGCACATTTCAGCTGGCACATTCAGTGCCCTGATTTAATTTTCTGAAGTCTAAAGAGTACCTGTCCCAATCACTGTGCTTTACAGGTGCCTCTTTCCTGGGATAGAAGTACAGGTTCCATTGATATCTCAGAGGGCTCCACCTGTATGTAAAAGAAAATAGTTTGGAACAGCAACAAAAGCTGTGTGGGACACAGCACAAGTCTGGCAGCTCTTTGCTTTAAATTGAAGTATTGCCTGTGATAGTATCCAAGAACAATCCATGTGCTGTGGACTACTTTGTGCTAAACTTAAGGGGCTTCATGGGCCATAAATTAATTTTCTTATGCAAGTTCATCCAGGAATAAACTTTTTTGTTGTTGTTGTTGTGGTTTTTTGATTGTTTGTTTGTTTTAAATTTTTTATTTTATTTTATTTTATTTTATTTTATTTTATTTTATTTATTGCAATGGGAATTTACGTATTATACCATTCTACAAAAGACTGGACTCTGTTGAATTAAATCTTCACATGATGTGGAGCAAGTTGCTTGGCTTGTATCCTGGTTCCAACCAGGAAAAGGTTAATTTTTGCAGTAGCCAGGAGGTGCATGACCAGAACCTGGACATTATTCTATACAACCTCATCTCATTGCCAAGGCAGGGAAGGGAGTTTTTTGCAGGGACAAGTGGTTCCTTCTGGTTGAGTAACTGTGGAGGACAGAGCGTGGTGCACAGGTTTAGTGGGGTAATGCTGGTTCCAAGCCTCAGGGAGTAGGGCAGTGAGCTCTGAGCTCTGGGTGACCATTTTGGCATGCGAGTCACTCTCTCTTTTGTACCCTTGTGTTATTAATATTCCTGCTGTTACTGTTGGTTTTCTTCTCTCATTGCTATTTGCAGTATATTGTTATCTCAGCCTATGATCTTTGCCTTTTTTGACTCCAATTCTCCTCCAGCCAGCCACAAATGGGGAGGGAAAGTGAGAAGCAGCATGGTTTTAATGGGAGCACTAAATTGGCGAATTCCATTCCTAAACCACAGCAGCCTTATTTAACACCCAACATGGGGTGGGAAGGGTTGAGTTATCAACATATCTGCCCAGAGAGGGCTGGAAACAAAATTTGATCTAAGCATTTGTTGTATTAGGTACAGAGCAACTGGCCACAATGTTGCTTGGTCTGTTGATGTGGGCGTGTTACTTCACCCTATCTGTATTTTCATATATGCTCTCTGTGCCCATCACAGTGCTCCTTTTGAGAGCAGGGAAGGGGTCAGGAGCACCCTGTTGGTGCACTGTGGGATATTGGTTGATGACACGATAACACTGAGGACAATGAGGGCCGTTTGGGTTGTGTATTCAGTGTTGATCTCCTGCCTTGTCCTTGGGTGCTGCCTCTGAGAGTCCATTAATAATCATACCCAATCTGTGGGAAGAATGGGGAAGAAGGTTTCTTGCAGGTTTCACCATCTTTTCCTCCTTCAAGCCTGTGACAACAGCTTTTGAGGGTTTTGAATTTCCCTTGGATGTTAAGGAAAGCGTGTTCTTGTTGCTAAGTCTTCCAGATCTCCTCAGTGCAGTCCACACCATGTTTAGAGTTACAAAAGAGATTTTTATGAAGATCATTTAGAGATCTGCCGCAGGGGTGGATAGTCATGAGTGGCATGTGATGTGGCAGAAACAGGACTGTTCTGCTCCAGTGGTTTGGAAGTTCACCCCTGAACAACTACCGGATCCTGATAAAATGGGAGAATATTTGAAAGAAAAATGCTGTGGCAGTTCCACTGAGGTGAAAAGTTATGCAGTGTGTTGGGCCCTGGTTACTATTTATCAGACAGTGCTCCATCCTAGACAGCGCTTTCAGGGAGAGGAGGAGGAAGGTGAAGCAACAGGCACCATGGGTACTCCAACTGCAGCTGAACCAGAGCAACAGCCCACACCAGGAGCACTTGCCCCTTTATGGAAGAAGACACCCAAGGCAAAATCTGTTCGTTTAGTGAGGGATGAAGAGGAACCAGGACCCTCAGAACAGGAGGAAGAAGCAGAGCCAGAGACAATCACCCAATCCCTACGTGTGAGTTGTGGGATATCTGAAAAGACACCAGCTGCCAGCTGGGAGAGACCCTGGTGACCTGGCTGCTCCAGTGCTGGATTATCGAGGCTTACAGTATGGAACTAGGTGGTAGTGAAACCAAAGAACTGGGATCCCTGTCCTGGAGTGTGAGCACTGACAAGGTCTTGGGGGTTTTTGTCCCATAAGTTGCTGGGAACAGGAACGACTGGGTACTTAAGAGAGACAAAAGAAGCTGCCAAGCTCAGGGGAGGAGGGCATCTGGCTGCACTTCTCTTATCTGAGATATCTCTGGGAGGGGCAGAGAGTTGGGCTGGTAAAAGACTGGGCTGGGGCAGCTGCTGGCTCTCTCTCCCTCGGGTGAGGGAATTCGCTGTTGCTGCCGGAGCCCAACCCAGTCCTGCTCCTTCTACTGTGGGATTAGCCTTTTGCTTGGGATAGCAGCCACTGAACTGGGACCTTATTAACACCCTGCCCCACTGAAAAAAAGGGCTGTCACCATCTGCTTGGGAGCTGTCAAGCCTTTGCCATTCTTTTGCCACTGCTCAGAGTTTTCCCTGCTCTGCAGCCCTGCAGGCCCTGCCTGCTGGGACCCCCATGGTTACAGCTACGGCTGCGGAGTTCGATACATCTGGTCTACCACCCGGGGATGTTTTTGCTCATTCCTACCGTTCAGCTTGCTGCTCCCCATGGTCCTGCTGGGGCACCGGGAGCAGCCGCCCCTTTCTCCATCCCCTCCCATCCTGGCACAGCCGCCATCACCGCATGCTCTCTGAGCCCGCCCCACAGCGCCCCCTGCAGCCGCGGGGGAATCATTGCACCCGCCCTGCCTGGCTGGGAGCCAGCAGCGCCCCTGCCGGCCGTACCCGGAACTGCACCAAGGCGAAAGTGCCTGTGGCGAGAGAAGGCTGGGACTGGGTCTGGGGGTCTGTTTGTTGGGAATGCCATGGCTGTTGTTTGTTTGCCTCGTTATACTCACTAGTAAAGAACTGCTATTCCTTTCCTTATATTTTTGCCTGAAGGCCACTTAATAATGTGGAGGGAAGGGGGTCATATATTCCATTTCAATGGAGGGTCCTGCCTTCCTTAGCAGACACCTGTCTTTCAAAACAAGACCCAAGGGAATTCGGAAGAGGACAGAAACTCTCATCTCTGGAGGTGGCTCCTCTCAAGCATGAAGGAAAGGTGTTCTCGCAAAGATATCAGATTCCAATGGATATGTCCAAAAAACTGCCAGTTTTGTCCCCATCAGCCATCAGGAAGGAGACATGGGCTTTCCTAGGAGCTATGGAGGATGCATATTCCAGAGTACAGTCAGATTGTCAGCCCTCTCTATCATGTGACACAGGAGAAGAATGATTTAAAGTGGGGTCTTGAAGAATAAGAACTTTTGAAACAATTTAAACAGGTGATTGTTGATGCAGTAGTCCTTGGACTAGTCAGGACAGGACAGGCTGAGAAAGATGTGCTCTACACCACAGCCAGGAAGAATGGTCCTTCTGGAGCCTCTGGGGTTCTGGAGTCAGATATACAGAGGATCTGAGGCCTGTTACGCTAAATGAAAAACAGAGACTGGCAATTTGTTAAGAAGTTTGATCTGCTTCAGAAGTGATTAGCATGGAAGAACAGTTCCTTCTGGCGCCCCAACTATCAGTGTTGGGCTGGGTGTTCAAAGAGAAAGTCTCTGCCGTACATCAATGCCACTGATGTTACCTGGAGTAAGTGGTTTGGTCTGATCACACAGCAGGCTCAGATAGGAAATCCCAATCACCCTGGGATCTTGGGAATCATCACAAACTGCCGCAGTTTTGGAGACAGGAAAGTGGCAAGACCATGAACCGAGACCATGCAGCAGCAGCCAAGATTTATTGATGTCCATCCCTTGTATAGGGGCTTTGAATTTCCCATACGACCATGATTGGCTAAAGGTCTTAGCTCTGCCCGGCTCACTGGCCAATGATACGGGTCAATGATTCATGGTTCAAAGGGATTGGCTGGGGTCCCCTTGTTTGAGCTTGAATTCAGCCAATCACTTTCATACCTGGGACTTGTTTACTTCTATTCTCTAACAGCTAGGCTGGTCCAGTCAGTGTCTGTTAGGCCAAATTGCCTGTGCAGCTACAGACCAACTGGAGCTGTCACAACAAACTGGCCCTAAGGTGAAAATTTCAGACTGTCATCAGAAGAGGAGGAGGAGGAGAAGGTGACGTGCCGAGGACGCCCCACTCATATAATCAGCTCCCTGAAAATGAAAAGCAATGTGTTCTCTTCACTGACAGCTCCTGCCTTATCACAGGGATGCATTGAACATGGAAGGCTGATGTACGGGGCCCTACACAGTGAGTGGCAGAACGTATTGATGGGCAAGGTGGATCAAATCAGGTTGCAGAGTTGAAAGCCTTCCAGCTGGCTTTAGATATTGCTGAGAGAGAGAAATGGCCAATGCTCTACAATGACTCATGGACGGTAGAAAATGCTCTGTGGGGGTGGCTGGAACAATGGAAAAAGACCTAGCAGCACAGAGAGACACCCATCTGGGCTGCTGAATTGTGGCAAGACATTGCTGCCTGGACAGAGTTGGCTGTCAAAGTCTGTCATGTGGATGCACATGTCTATAAGAGTCAGTGTCCTGGTTTGGAGTACATGTGTCTGCTAAGAAAGGCAGGAGCCTCTGTTTGAAATTAAGAATGTAAACCTCCTCCCTCCAAATTACTATAATTTTGAAATTAAGGGACTCTCAAGGAAAGCTATGAGAAATAGGAATTACAGTTCTTTACTAGGATAATTTAAATAGAAATACTGTATTACAGAGAACAACCCCAAAACACTGACAGTCAGAATACAACCTGACACTCCATCAGTCAGGGAGTTGGTAGCAGTCCTGTTAAATGGTGGCTGCAGTCCTCTTGGAGTGACAGATGTGGTTCAGTTGAAGCAGTGATCCTGTAGAAGGGTACAGTTTTCCTCCGAAGTTCCATATGTGGTGATATGGATGGTCCAGCTTTCCTCTGGAATCCAGTGGAAAAAAGGACTACCTGGTGTTCCAAATCTCAGTTTTTACCTTGGTAGGAAAGGCTTGGCTCCTCCCCCTGGCTGGAGCATTTGCCAATGGGATGATGGCATTTTATCAGTCATACAGTGGGACTCAATGGGCCATTAACAGAAGATACCTCCCTGGAGGAAGGATGGGTTGTGAAAAGATAAAGATGACTGCCCCACCTGGTTTTAAGGGATGGCCCATTAGCAGATAATATCTCCTGTGGAGATAAGGATTACTGCCCCACCTGGTCTCAACAGATGGTGATGGAATACACACTTTCGGTCCCATCCTGTATTGCAACCCAAGACAGTCAGGCACTGAAGAGTGTCGCAACAATGGGCAGGTGGATTGAGCTGTCAAGATTAAAGTATCTGAGGTAGGTCTGGGCTAGCATGATAAAGGCGAATTATTTCTGGCTCAGTGGGCCCAAAATACCTCAGGCCATCAAGGAAGAGATGCAACGTGGCCTTGTGATTAAGGGGTGAACTTAACTATGGACGCTATATCCTGGATAATCCGTGGTTGGGAAAAGTGCGCTGTGATCAAGGAGGCCAAGTGGGTAAAGCTCCCGTGGTCCGGGGGGTGGTGGTGAATGTAATTATGAAGAGGCCTGGCAGATGGATTGTGTCACACTGCCGCAAACCTGCTGCCAAGGCAAGCATTAGGTGCTGACAATGGTAGAAGGCATGACTGAATAGCTGGAGACACAGCTCATGTTTTACACCACTGTCTGGAATACCGTTTTGACCCTTGTAAAACAAATCCTGTGGCAACACGGCGGCACTGAAAGAATTGAGTCAGACAATGGGACTAATTTAAAAAGTATCCTTATAAACACCTGGGCTCTGTTAAAGGTTCGGAGGAACTGGGCTTACAAACACTGGACAAGGTATTGAGTGCGTGTACCATATTCCCTGTCATGCACCAGCCCCTGGGAAAGTGGAATGGTGCAATGCACTGTTAAAAACGACATTGAAATACAGTAAATTCACGAATACAAGCCGCACTGAGTATAAGCCGCATCTCTGGGTGTTGGCAAATATTTCGGTTTTTGTCCATAAATAAGCCGCACCCGAATATAAGCCGCTCTGTCGTTCGCAGCGAGGGCCCGCGTGCAATTAGTAACAGAACCACGGGGGCGGAGTTTACTGGCTTGGCTTGGGCTGTGCAGGCTCGGCCCGCTAGGGGCTGCTGACGGGGCCAGGTGGCCCAGCCCGGCGCAGCCGCTCGGGGCCGGCCGCCGCTGCCACTGGGCTCGGCCACCCCGGGTCGGCGCTGCCCCGCGGTGGCAGGCAGGGACGAAGCTTCCCCCGCTCCTACGGCAGCGGCGGCGGGCGGGGACGGAGCTTTCCCGCACCCGTGGCGCCGGCGGCGGGCGCGGACAAAGCACCCCACCTCCTCCCCGAGCCGTGGCAATGGCTGTGCGGGCTCCTGTTGGCTCCCGAGCCATGGCAATGGTGGCGCACACTTCCCCCACCACCTCCCCGGGCCGCGGCAATGGCGGCGCCCCCCCCCCCCCCCCCCCCCCCCCCCCCCCCCCCGGGCTGCGGCAGAGGAGGGAAGAAGAGAGCTCTCCCGCCTCTCTCCCCGCCCCCCGTGCTGCCTGCAGGGAGCCAGGGCAACACAGTAACACTGTAACAATCGCGGAAATGCCGGCTTTTACTGGCAGGTGCTTGGCTCGGCACCCTGGCTGGCACGTCTGGGGTTGTAAATGTCAGAAAATTATTCACATATTAGCCTCCCCCGACTATTAGCCGCACTTCTGGGTTTCCACCAAAATTTTTGTCAAATTGCTGCGGCTTGTATTTGTGAAATTACTGTAAATGGGTGGTGGAAGCTTCAAACACTGGAATCTATGTTTAGTGAAGGTCACATTGTCAGTCAACACCAGAGGGTCCACCAATCGGGCTGGCCCTGCCCAATCAAAACCTCTATGTAGTATAGAAGGAAATAAAGTCCCTGTGGTGCATATGAAGAATGTGTTAAGAAAGTAAGTTTGGATCCATTCTACCTCAAGCAAAGACAAACCCATCTGTGGGATTGTTTTTGCTCAAGGATGTGGGTGCCTTTGGTGGCTGATGCAGGATATCCCTCAAGGAGATTTGACATGTGGAGGTGTGGGTGACCTACTGCCACCTGTGGAGGTGAGCAATGGCAGCAGGGCTGGAGAGGAGCAGGGCAGAGCACAGGCAGCAGCCAGAATTGCCTTGATGGTGGAATGAAGGAAAAGGGGGAGTCTGCCTTGGGGAAATACTGGTTGCACAGGGAGGGTTCTATTGCATGGTCAAGATGCAGCCTCGCCTGCTGCATCTGAAGGTGTCCCTGCCCATGGCAGGGGATAGAATGAGACGGTCATTAAGGTCCTTTCCCACACAAACCACCCTGTTATTCTGTGAATAGCTAGATTAACTGGGGAGCAGGGAGTATGATAGAAGAAAAGATTTGGAGAGCTCTTCTGGCTGCGGGGAAGGTGAGGAAGAGCTGGCTGCAGCCTGTGAGAACATACTTGGCTGCAGGTGGCCATAGCAGGGAGCTCCTCAGCTGAAGCCAGGGCTAGGAACTGGTGTTAGTCTGGGAGCTGGTCCCATGTTCATCAGCTGCTGCAATGTGCTACGAATGTGACAGCAGACATGCCAACACCAGATAATTTAGGTTGAAAATAGCTGTTTTCTAGCAGGCTGAGTCCAGGTCAAGGTAGGAGTGCTGTGAGAGGGTCCCACAACTCATGTGAACAATAGGCCAAGCCAAAGGAGTCCCCTCGTGCTGGCAACGAGAGGGATTTTCAGGGATGATTCTCCCAAGGAGTGTGCTGGGCAGTGGTGTGCATGGGCATGGCATCAGCGCAGAGTGCTGGCATGAGGCTTTGGGCACTGCTGCCTTGCATTAGTGGAGCCTGCAAGCACAAAGTATGCTTTCTGCCCAACCTTTATGTTTTTCTGCTACTAACACAGCCTCAGCAGAACTGAGATGCAGAAAGATACAGCCTAAATAGAACGACAGAAAACAGCCCCCCAATGCTCTCACAGCTCTCGAGCAAAGGTCCTTTACAGCCCAGAGCTGAGATTTAGCTGTGCTTCCCAAGTGGGGAGTAGGGTAGGACAACAGGACAAATTCCCAACTGAATAAACAGCTCAGCAGGGTGCAGACAGTGTAAATCATTCTCTGGATTACTCTGGAGTGAATGCAGGATGGGAGCCTTGCAGGTGGCTCTGTGCTGGCTTGAAGAGACGAGGTCTTGTTTTTGACTCTCTGAGCTCACACATCTTCTTGGGTATGCTGTAAATTCTTTAACTTATCTTATCTTATCTTCCCAGGGAGTTATGGTTGCCATTGAGCAGGTTTTATCAGCTGAGGAATGCAGAAGGACTTGTACTGCTCCGTTCCCCTTGTGCAGAGGGAAGAGCTCCAAGTGCTGAGTGTCCTGCTTGGGGAGGGAGCAGAGCTGCATCTCTGAGGAACATGGTTGCTGAATTAATGGGGCAAAAGGCAGGCGTGTGAACTCTACTGGTTTTCACCCAAGGTGGCAAGGAAATTGGGAATTTAGGCATTTGTCACTGAACAGTTGGTGCAGGTTGCCTAAAGTCTGACTTGAGATAGGTTTGAGGGTCGAACAGAACTGTTGGTGGGCTGAGCCCTGTTCTCATCTCCATGACTTCAAAGCAGAGCAGGGCAAGTGTCTATGTAGCCTGAGGGCAAGTAATGGGATTGAGTTGGGATGTTATCTGAGAAGGATGAGCATGCAAAGTCTGTCCCATTCTTCTGAGATGCTGGAACCTGGTATGCATGAATAGCATTCTGGAATCACACAAGGTCAGTGACTTCTTTGAGCAAGTGGGGTTTGCTATGGCCGCTGTGATGTGTTTGGCACCTCAAAGGCAATGTGCTGGGATAGCTGTAGAGATGGTCCTCTCCATGCAGTGGGAGCAACCAGGATTTCCAGATAAGCATCAAGCTGTGTAGGGATAGGCTTTCTGGCTGGAAGAGGGGAAGTCTCCAGGGAACAGCACCTCTGTGTTCCCTGTCCAGCTCTGTACAAAACAAGAGCTGTCTTCTCAACTCTTACTTTCCTCCATGGTTAGCTGGAAGACTCTCCTCTGAGGAAGCAGCTCCTGATAATTGCATTGGAAAGAGGCTCAGTGCCTCAGGCAGACCACAGATTGCACAGAATGTATCGGGACTATTGGGTGGAAAGGGAGCATCTGAGAGGTGAGAAGAGACAGGATGTGCTGAAAGGAAGATCTGGTGGACCTGGTGGAGGCACAGTGAGAGGGCAGAGAGTTAATGTCTGCTCAGTGCAGAACAACATCAGTGTCACTCAGTAACGCTTGAGTACTGATCTGCAAAGCTGTGGCCAAGGTCTGGGCAAGTGGAGGAGTGGAGGCCTCAGTGCTGGAGCCCTCTGCACCCCAGTCTCCAGCCCGCAGAGAGGATCAATGAGCAGCCGCCTGGCAATGATGGATGGTTGAAGGACTGGTGGTCCAGTAGATAGTGCCACTAACCAGTGTAACATGGCTACTAACAGAAACCCAGTCTGTGCGCAGTCTGCAGGGTATGGCAACTCTGGCAAATATAAGCACGTGTTGAAGCTGCAATGCAGAATCTGTGTCCAGCCAGCCTGCAGGAGACAGAGCCAAAGTCGCTGGGCACCATGGAGGAGGCACAGCATCCCTACTACATCCCTGGGAGATGCTGTGGACAAATTCACCTGCATGCAGCTGGTATAGAGGTGTGTATTGCTTAGTTTATCCCTGCTGGGACAGAAGGCTATGGAGCACCTCTTTGAACAACCCAAGGGTGGTAGAAAGGATTTTCTAAAACGCTGCTTTTCAGTGCTAGTGGCATCGTCAATCACTCTTTCACTGGTTGAGTGTGCTCAGTAGCTCTTTCTAGGTGCAAGGTGCATGATCAACAAAGAGATGCTTTTGGCCAGGATGGGGCTGAGTCTCAGCCTGGCTTAGCTGGTCAAGGAGGGATATGTGGTCCAGTGAGCCTAAAAATTACCAAACTCAGTGTTGTAAACAATTTCAGCTGTGCTAGTAACTCTTTGATCCAGGGTACCACACCATGGAATCATTGAATCAGGATGGTTTGGGTTGAAAGGGATTATTAAAGGCCATCTGGTCCAACCCTCTGCCATGGGCAGGGGCACCTTCCACTAGACAAGAGTGCTCAGAGCACTCTGTAGAATCCGTCTGTAGAATCACAGAATATCCTGAGATGGAAGGGACTCGCAAGAATCATCCAGCCCAGCCCGCAGCATTCACCCTGTGCACAACTGCACGGACACCCCAACAATCCCACCCTGCCCATCCCTGGCAGCGCTGTCCAAACGCTCCTGGAGCTCTGGCAGCCTCGGGGCCGTGCCCATTCCCTGGGGAGCCTGGGCAGTGCCAGCACCCTCTGGGGGAGGGAAGAACCTTTCCCTGAGCTCCCGCCTGACCCTCTCCTGGCACAGCTTCATGGTGTTCCCTTGGTAACTACTCTGTACTTCCCCTTACCATCAATATGTTTGGCTATCAGTGGTATCAGTGAACCAGATGCCTTTAACTTCAGAGATTGACATAACTACAGGAATACCAAGTATAGCACCAGGCTTATGTAGCTGTTGCAAAGCTAGCATATCTGGGATCATGACTGTCTGTAATTTTGCAGGTTTTGTTGTCCCTTCAGTTATATCCATTGGACCTGTGACTCCTGAGATATGTACACACCATTTGTGCACTGTTGGTGTTTGTGTAATTCCACCCTCCGGAGCACAGCCCTTCTTAATACTGGCTAGTAGATTCAAGGGTCTTTGGATTTGCACAGATTGGTGCTGTTGAATTTTTTCTTCTTGTTTAAGAGCTCAGATCAGAGATAGTAATCTCTTTTCCTAGTCAGAGTATCTCTTCTTAGGATCTTTTAATGCTGCAGAACGGAACCCTAATGGTTGTTTAGTCTGTGTGGGCCTTTCTGGAACATGTTACAATAAGTCCTATGTACAGCAAAACCCCATTCAGCTCTTGTAGAATTATTGGAATGAACTGCCCCAAGTGATGAATGTATTTTAAACTCTATTAGCCTTTGTAAAACCTTTTGCGACCCTAAGTCTGGCTTTTGCTCATTAATGCATGCAATGGTCTTGCTCTATAGAAAATCCAGGAATAGGATTTCTCTAGTATCCTAAAACAGAGCCACAAAGAACATGTCTTTTACATCTAGAACTGCCATCTGTTTGTCTGCAGCTGCTTGAAGGGTAGCAGTGAGACTGGTAGTGTTTGGGATGAATCTTCCCGTGTTGGTATTCAGCCACTGATTATCAATCATTAAGCACCTGCTCATGTCTGGCTTCCTGACCAGCCAAACAGGAGAATTATATGGGGTATGTGCTCTAAATATAATACCCCTTTGTTCTAAATTTTTAATAGGTTAATTTTCTGTTTTTTTCAAAAAATTTATTATATGGAATTTTTGTGGGTCTGGATGACCAAACATTCCTGTTGTGCAATTGCCAAACTTCTTTTAAGGATATCATATCCTAAAATGTTTTCTTCATTATCTGTGATTGCAAATGTGTGTGAGATCATTGATTTTTCCCCAGGTAACCATAAACAGACTTTGACAGTAGAATATATAATACGCTGTCCTTTGAATCCTATTAAATGAATTCTCTTTCGTTTAAAACTTACGTTTATTTTTTTCAGCATCTGTGGGGGTCATCAGAGATATTTGGGCTCCTGTAACAATTAGAAAATTCAAATGTTTTCTAGGTCCTACTGGTAAGTAAATATGGGGCCCATCCTTATCAGACCATTGATAGGCCATAATGTACTGGGTGAGAAGACCCAAAGTTCACTCAGAGCTTAGTATTTTTTTTCTTTTGTGTTTCTGTTAACTCAAAAGGGTTGGGGGGGATTTTCTAGTAGAGACTTTCCATTACTTCTGTTCCCCCATCCTGCCCACTTGACTAAGTCTGCTATCCCTACATTGGACTGTCTGCCGAGGGCATCACAGGGGAGTCCCTAAGGTCACTGCCATCCTCCATAGCTCCTTTTGCTCTTCCCAGAAGTAAGCAGAGTTTTGATCTTCCATTTATCTCAACTAGGGTATGTTTAAAAGTCTTCACCCAGCATTTTGGAGGTATCTGCATTCAAATTTTCAATTCAAGGTTTTTCCTCTCAACAGCCTGAATTTGCTCTCCAGAATTTTCCTTGTCTAGTTCATATTTCCTTGTCCAGTTCCCAAACCATGCTAGAATTTTGCCCATGTGGGGATAATCACCTGGGGATCTTGTAAAGCTTCTTTATACATTATATCTCTTCTAATTTCATCTCAATCATCCCAACTAAATAAATTTTTATCATTGCAGGGATCCTCTCAATAGAAGTCTTAGTTGGGACCCACCTCCACTGAGATTGGGATGTTTCCATTTTCACATGGAAACATTTCTGCTTTTGTAACGGTAGCAGAGATTTCATTAGGTCACCATATGGCTATGGAAGCTGGATCTCATCTTCCCATAGCATTTATTCTTCCTGCCCAATATGCAGCCTCACTAGTTAGTGAATGGGGTTGATTGGGAGACTCAGGTGTAAGATTTAATAAAACTCCTGGCCCCCAGTATCCCTTAGCTTGAGTTCCATTCAACAGTCCTCTAGATTCCCCAGAGAGACTCACTCTTCACAAATACTCAGTTTCTGACTGCCCTGATTTTCTTCCTGTAGGTTTGCCAGTTGCAGGGGGTCCCAGACCATAGTTCTGTCCGTATTCCTCCACTGACTTCCTTGGGGTGGTTTGGACACTTCGGTCTTAATTACCTGTCTCATTTTTAAGTCTGGAACCTCTTCCTCTGTAGGAGGTGGAGGTTCAATTGTTTCATTGGAGTTCCATTCCCCCTCATCAGCATTTTCATCAGGGCTTTCCCAAAAATCACCATCCCAATCCTCAGGTGATACTATTAATTTTCACAATTTTTCAAAACTGAGGGCTTTTTATAATGTCAGTTCTAATTTTTCTTCCAAGCTTTTGTCTTTTCCTTGGATTCTTTTAACTGTTTCGTTGATCAGTCATTTTGAAACTATAAAGACAGTTGCTTTCTGTCTGTTAAAGACTTCTTTTCTGTCTTTTATTTCCTCTCTCAGATTACAGTAATTTCACGATTACAAGCCACACCGTTTTGACTAAAATTTTGCCTCCCACCGTGGAAATGCGGCTTACACTCAGGAGGGCTAATATGTGAATAATTTTCTGACATTTCCAACCCTGGAAGTGGAAACCGAGGTGCTGAACACCTGCCAGTAAAACCCGCTTTATGTGATTGTTACAAATTGTTACTCTGTTGCGCCGTGGGTGGAGCCGGCTCAGTGCCGGCAGTGCGGGTGGGGGAAGGTGGGGCAGCTCCCTCCTTCAGGCAGCGCAGCCCGGGAGAGGTGGGGGGCTCCCTCCTGCTGGCCCCGCGGCTCGGGGGAGGTGGGGGGCTCCCGTCCCCTCCTGCCGCCACCACCATGGGTGCCAGCGGGCTCCATCCCCTCCTCCCACCACCGGCGCGGGTGCTGGTGGGCTCCGTTGTCCCCCCTGCCACCGTGGCGTAGCGCACGGGTCGGGGCAAGAGAGCCCAGCGGTGGCGGTGGCCGGCCCTGAGAGGCCCCGCTGAGTGGCAGCGCCGAGCTGGGCCACCCGGCCCTGTTGGCAGCTCCGAACAGGCCGAGCCCTCACGGCCCGAGCCAAGCCAGTAAACCCCGCCATCCCGCGGTTCTGTTACTATTTGGCAACTTTGTTGCACGCGGGTCCTCGCTGCGAACCACAGAGCAGCTTATAATTGGGTGCGGCTTGTGTATGGACAAAGAACAAAATGTTTGCCAACACCCGGAGATGCGGTTTATAGTCCGTGCGGCTTATAATCATGAAATTACTGTATTAGTTTCTTTTATAATTTGTTCTCTCCATTGCCATGCAGTCTTTAAGTGTAATCCCAGTACATGATACAATACCTCTTCTTTTTTTAATCTTCCAGTGATCCCTCTTTTTATTTAATTTCCCTAGTATCCTTTCCTACTCATATAATTGTTCACTGACCAAAGATTATAAGTGTTAATATGTGTCCTGTGCTGCTGTAAATATTCTGTTAAGCCTTTTGTCTCTTTCTCACAATTATTTGCCATCCTACTGACTATGTCAATTTGTCTCAGCTGGAGTGGGAGTTTCAGACAAACTTTGTGAGAGAAGCTGTTGAGTCAGGAGGTGGAGAAAGAACCCCCTGGCTTTTTAAACTCCTTTTCCAAGAGACACCAGGTGTAACTGGATCCAATCCTAGCCCTGCCAACCGTTTAAATCTAAGGAACTACAAATGTGTGATTGAACCTTTGTACAACTTTGTCTTGCAGGGATAAGGATGGCAAACCGGATATATTTGTATAATAATGAATGATTTATTATCAAAAAAGATTAGACAAAAAGATCTTACTCAGAACTATTTACTATACAGGATAAAAGCTAAAACTAATAGTAGAGTAGAGTAGAGTTTAGTAAAGAAGTAATTGTATTAAAGCTGGAAAAGCCCTGTGATTGTGAAATAGAGATTGACATCACTCATCCAGACCAGTGAGTGTGGGCAAATCTCCTTCGCTCTGTCTTGAGTGACCTTGAAGGGTGTTCCCACCACAGGGTGGAATCTCCACACATGCTCCAAGAAGGGATATGTTAGAAGAACCTGCTATTTGTAAGGGACAGGACTTCTAGAGTAAGGAGTGATTGTCAGTCAGGTATCTGCAGGCCAGCTGTGCCAGCTTAGCATTTTTAGATAAGGATAATTTACCATATTTGCCCTGTCTTCCTCTTGCTATCAGAATGTTTAACTTTGGGGTTGATGAGTCAGACTGGATTTAGCATAACTCATAACCAGAAGCAGTGTAACGCCCCGTCCCAGTTCACCACTGACAGCTTTGCAATACTGGGTATTGTTCAAGTTGTCTTACCCCATTCCAGACAGAGCATCCTGCTAAAATGCCACTCTCATTGAAAAAACTTCTTTTTTATATGTAATCTGAACTGATCCTCTTTTAGTTTAAGACCGTTCCTCCTTGTTGTGTGAGCAACTGGGAGATTTCAAAGAGAACCCGAGCCCCTCCATAGGAATGGCTTGAAGTTTGCTGGCTCCTCCTCTAGCAGAGCAGAGCTGAACCCATCTGAGCTGGGCCAGGAACCTGATGTCGGCGGGAGGTCACTGTGTGAACTCCACTCTGCAAAAACAGCTGAGGAAAACATCAAGAAGGTCACAGATGTCTGCTGTCATGAGGGATTTATCAGGAAAAGTGACCCTGGCACATGGCCAGGATCAGAGCAAAAACCACTGAGGTGTGGGAGGCAGACCCCAAGGTTCAGAATCACCTCTCTTGATTTTCAGCTCTGGGAGATGTTGTGTTTGGTTTGAAAAACTGAACACAAGCCTGGCAGGGGCCTGCTGAGCTGCTGGGACCAGGAGGGGAACTAATGTCACAGTAAAACCAGTTTGGTTTCTTGCTCCCATTAGCAGCTCCCCCAGCAGCTGGGAAGGTGCTTTGAGCTGCCTCTTGGCACAGTGATGGATAAATTAGATGCTACCACTCAATAGCCCAGCTTGGATGTGGCCTAGGCTGGGACAGCAGAGCCACCTCCAAAGCTGGCTTGGTGGCAAGGAATGACCCACATCTGTAGCCACCTGAAGCCAGCAGTGAGCAAGTTGAAGGAGGAGTGGAGCCTGATGGGACTAAGGTTGAATTGTAGGGTGGAATGGTGGCATCTGCTGTGAGGTGGATGCTCTGCCATCTGTTTCGATATTCCTCCTCCCTAGGATGCGGGAAGTGGACCTGGGCTGTGGGAAGGCTCTGCTCATCAAGGAGAGTGGCGAGTTCCACGCCGTGGGACACAAGTGTCCACACTATGGGGCTCCGCTGGTCAAAGGTCAGTCTGCATCATGTTCTGGAGAGCAGCTGAGGGCATCACAGGGCAAAGGACAGCCCCCTGACAGTGCTGCCAAGCATGCAGCAGTGCTGCACTGCACACTCAGCATCACCTGGGCATCTTCTGGCTGAGGAAGGCAGCAAGCCTTGCACAAAACTCCCCAGAGCACTCTACCAGCTCTGGTCTGCAGCTGCCACTGGAGATCACAAGGCTGGGGCTGCTTCTTGTTGGTGGGGAAAAGGGCTCTCTTTGGGCTGATGGGATCCTTTCAGTAGCAGAAAGAATGTTGCTCATGTTATTGACTGAAGTGGGATGAGGTGGATTGGTTTCCCATCTTGGCACCTAAAATTATGCATCCTGGCACCTTCTCAGGACAGGTCTCTGACCCGAGCCTAAGCAATGGCAGCAGGCTGTGTACTGATGAGCATCACCAAGACTGGGGTTGGGAGGGTACTTTGCTGGAGGTGGGATCCTGGGGAAGACAGGAGCCCATCTTTCTGAGTGTCTTCTGGGCATTGCTGGCCCAGCAGTCGTGCTGGGTATAGCAGCCGTGCTCTCAGCCCCTCCCCTGGAGTGAGCAGCTTGCTGAGCAGAGCAGAGGAACCCCACACTGCCCTGGAGGTGAGAACTCACTGCCCTTTCAGAGACCTGTGGTTCCTCAGACTGGCTGTCACTTAGGGATCTGTCTAGGGACTTTGCTGCAGTCATAGGTGCAGGGGGATCTACCCCTGTGCCCCACACTGGGTGGTGATGAGATGTTGCACTGCTGTGCCTCAGCAAGCAGAGACACAAGCTCAAGACCAGTCCATGGCCACACAGTGGCCTGTGCTCTGCCCCGGCATTGTAGCAGGGAAAGCTGAAGTCCAAGGTAGTAGCCTCTGAGCCAGCACCTGGAGAGATGAACACATTTGGGCTTTGGGCACATGCCTGTGCCTCCCAGGTGTGTGCAGGTGCCTTGCTGTGCCAGAGTCTGCTCTGGAACACATGTACTCTAAATCAATGATGCTCTGCTTGAGGCACCACTTTTTTTGGGTAATAGTGGGGCTTGTGAAGATGACCATGAGCCTCTGGGGGTGGCAGCCCCATCCTGGCTGGACAGCAAGGTTATATCCCAGAGCAGATAGCTTTGGAACTGTGGCCAGAGGTACTGGAGGACCCTGCCATCCAGGGCAGTTTAGAAGGAATTGCTCATATAGGATGCCAGCTGGTCCCAAATAAGCCCAGTGTGCATGTTGAGAAAACTCCACCATTGCCTGTCCAGGTGCACCTCAGCTGCCATGTGTCCTCTAGGAGAGGCGCCATCTCACAGGATGGGAAGCAGCTGCAGGGCAGCACCAACCCTGCTCTGCCATGTTCCCTGCAGGGGTTCTGTCCAAAGGAAGAGTCCGCTGTCCCTGGCATGGAGCTTGCTTCAATATCGGCACAGGTGACATTGAGGACTTTCCCGGCTTGGATAGTTTACCCAGGTTCCAGGTGAGATTCTTGTCCCTGCAGTGGAGGAAACCACAGAATCGTGGGATGATTTGGCTTGGAAGGGACCTTATAGCCCACCTCATTCCACCCTCTGCCATGGCCAGGGGCACCTTCCACCATCCCAGGTTGCTCCAAGCCCACTCCAGCCTGGCCTGGAACACTTCCAGAGGTCCAGGAGTAGCCACAGCTTCTCTGGGCCACCTGTGTCAGGGCTTCCCCAACCTCACAGGGAATAATTCCTTCCCAATATCCCACCTAACCCTGCCCTCTGGCAGTGAGAAGCCATTCCCCCTTGTCCTGTCACTGCAGGCCCAAGTCTTTCTCCTGTTCTCTTGGAGCCCCTTAGGGCACTGGAAATTGCTCTGAGGTCTTCTTGGAGCCTTCTCTTCTCCTGGCTGAACAATCCCAGGCCTCCTCAGGGCAGCTCTCCATTCCTTCATCCCCCAGCCTGGACTGATAAAGCAAATTGCTCACATCCAGGTGCAGCAGCTTGCATTTTCCCTTACTGAACCTCATGAGATTCCCATTTGGCCACTTCTCCAACCTGGCTACATTCCTCTGTATGGATCCCTTCCCTCTAGAACATCAACCACACCACTCAGTTTGGTGTCACCCATAAAATGACTCTTTTTATTGGGATAGGCAACAATCTGTATGACATGGAGCAAATACTTTCCAAAGATGCGCTGGTGTAGCCAGCAGAGAGCAGCTCTTCATCCAGCTCCTTCCTCCCTGCAGCTCCCTTGTACCCACCCACAGGCATCAGACACCTCCTGGGAAGCTGGGAGTGCCCAGTCTGGGAGGTATCTGGAGTAGGAGTGGGGTGGGAATGAGAAAATATATGTAAACTTGGGGTAGGAATCAGGTTGTACACTGAGTATTGGTGCGTGGTTGATACGAGACAGGAGATCTCAGAGCCTCAAGCGGGGAGTAGCCTTGCCATGGCCTGAGCTGCTCCTACAGGTTACCCAGTGCCACCACCCCTCATTCCTTAGCTGTTGCCCAGAGGGAGCCCTTGCTGCTCTGCAAACCAGCACTGTTCTGTCACCCCCAGGTGAAGATTGAGAAGGAGAAGGTATACATCCGAGCAAGCAAGCAGGTGAGGGGCCTCTGACATCCAAAATCAAGGCCAATGCTCTCAGTTTTTGCTGCATGTGCGTGGGGGTGGAGGAAAATGTTTATCTTTGATCCTCGGGTCTGGGCAGAGGGATGTGTGAGTATCCAGTTTATATGGAGGTATGAATGGAGCAGGGCAGAGCTGTTGGTCGCCTTCCCATCCAGCCTGCCTGCAGCTGCAGGACACCTGGCCTGGGCTGTCCATTTTTTTAGGTCTTACAGACATTCGTCCTGCATTTGTCCTATGTTTCCTTAAGCTCAGAGCAACTTTTAGTCTAGCTGGCCCATGGAAAGAGGCCTCTTCTACCAGCCTTTTGGCCTCGTCTGAACATGGCATGGTGATGACAGAGGCTGCTTGTGCTCCCTCTTCACACCTCAGCTCCTGCTGGACAGGAACCTGATGCAGGGGTAGAAAGGGCTCTCCTGCCCCGATAGGACACAGAATGAAGCCCACTGAGGCCACTGTCATCTTTCTTTCCATGAAAAGCCTTCTTTTGATGCATGGTTGTATGTACACATGTGCAAATCCAGTCCAGTGGGCCCTTAGAACACTTGGGTTAGATCCAGAGATGTCATCTGAATGGCAGAACTTCAACTCCAGCTGATTTGGGGAAGTGATGAGGGGAAACTGAGTCTATTTGCTCTACTAGGAACAGATTTTGGCCTCTACCACACTGGCACAGGTCCATGCCTGTACTTTGGTGGATTGGACAAGTCCATCAGCTTTGGATATTAGGTGCACAAGCTCTGCTCAGGTTCAGGATAAAATTCCTGGCAGAGCTTCTTCATTCTTGTCTCACCTTTGGTGCAGAATTACACAAGGACACACGTGCTTTTTCTCTTGCCCCACCACCACCCCAGCTCTGAGTAGCTGCATGGCTTTGCAGAAGATGATGGATTTATTTTTCTTTTGTACCTTGTAAGGGGTAGTGCATTGGACATTGGAATGGTATTTGGATGAGCAGGGGTTTGGAGTCCTTGTTCAGTACAAGGGTGTGGTTGTTCCCAACTGTTGAAGCTGTCCCCATCCCTGCCTGGCTGCCCAGGGTAATGCTGAGTAAAGATACTTGCTTTACTTTTTCTTTTTTGTGGTGACACAGGCTCTTCAGACACAGAGGAGGACAAAGGTGATGGCAAAGTGCATCTCCTTGAGCAACTACAACCTGAGCAGCACCAATGTACTGATCATTGGTGCAGGTAAGGGTGGCACATGGTGGGATCACTGTGTGTGTCCCCTCCGAGGCAGGGATGCAGGGAGGGGGTGTCTGTGTGCCCTGTACCCTCTGTCACCCTTCCTGTATTCCTCCCTGTGCAAAGGGTCCTCCCTGAGCAAAGGGTCACACCAGAGAACCTTTTTGTCCTATGTGCTAATGATCCGAAGATGCCCTGTGTTCCAATCTGTGGAGCTTTGTAGTTCCCTGTTGCCATGTTTTGGAGTGAGCCCTGAATACTCTCCCTGCTACTCCCTTCCCAGTTAGATCAGCAACCCCTGATTTCCACAGATGATGAGTGTAAAGTCTTTTCAGGACTCCCCTCCCCTCCCCTCCCCTCCCTCCCCTCCCCTCCCCTCCCCTCCCCTCCCCTCCCCTCCCCTCCCCTCCCCCCCCCCCTCCCCTCCCCTCCCCTCCTCTCCCCTCCCCTCCCCTCCCCTCCCCTCCCCTCCCCTCCCCTCCTCTTTTCACAGCTCTGTTTGTGTATTGCCATTTTTGTGGAAAACCTGATGGGGTGAAGCCCATCTACTGAGTTTCTGGAATGGTTAGATGCCAGGGCTGGGCCATATTGGGGTGAAATGGAGGGTAGGAAGAGGACAGGAACTTCTGTTCCTGAGACTGGTAGGAAACATCTGCTCCTGGCACATGGGTTGTTTTTACTTGAGTCTCACGGTCACCAGATCAAAGTTGTGGAAATTGAGATCATCTAAGTTGCATCTCACAGCCTGAGCAGAGGGGAAAACCAGATTGACTGGCTTTTCCCATGCTGCTGGGTGACATTTTTCCCTTCCTTGTGCCCTTGCTGTTTGTTGACTGAATGCCAGGGTGGGACATACTGTTTCCTGAGATCAGGAAATGTCCTGGTATGCGGTGGGTCTGGGCAGTCATTACAATCCTCAGCAAGGCCACTCCACAGACGATATTAGCCACTGCTGATGAAACTTCCTCAGGCTTTACCAGATAAATTTACAGATCTGTTAAAGACCAGAGTCTATTCTAGTAGACACGAAAGGCGATTTCAAAGCTGGATTTGTGAGGAAGAAGTGTTGTGGAAAGACTGCCTATCCAGCCCTATGTCAGGGACTGAGAACCAGCCATGCCCAGCAGAGCTGAGAGTAATTGACTGCTGTCCCTTGCTCATGTGAGGGCCATCCTGTCATCAGCACAGCATCAGCTCTGGCTCAGGATGCTCTTGGCAGCATGCACAGGATGTCAACCTGCCTGTCTCTTCTTCCACTGTCCCCCAGCTCCATCAGTGGGAGTATCTATTGATGGACCAAACCATGATATGGTCCAGGTCCATCTCCTCTCAGTGATGTTACAGAATTTGTGGCCCTAAAAACACTTATCAAGGACTGAGGTTTCCTTGGCTGAGAATAAGCTCCAGACTTCTCACCTGAGCTCTCTAATCTTACCACTTCAGTCAGGGAAAAAGGGATGTGCCAGCCAGGCTGCCTGGCTGCAGTGGGCATGTCCCAAGGCAGCTTTTTGTTTGATTTAACCTTTTTTTTTTTTTTTGTTCATTGAAATAAGTGAACAAAAACACGTTACAAAAATAGCATGGAAAATGCTCTGCAGTGAGTCACACAACCAACACCTTGGCCATGGGGAAGGGAGGACTCCCCACTCTCCGTGCTTGGCTGTAAATTCACCAGGAACAGGTTGTGCAGACCCTTCCTTGACTAAAGAAGTCCAAGAGTCTGAGCGGCTGCTTGTGCCCTGGAGTTTGTGAGAGGTGTGCAGGCATTAGCAGCACTCCTCAGGTGTGCTCTTTGTGGGTTTGTAACAGTTTAGGGACAGACAAGAGGATTTATGTCACGGTCCATAGACAGAGTGTACATTCTTGTGCCTTGTGCATGTGCAACCGGCTTCCCATGTGAGCTGTTCGAGTTAGGAAAGGCTGTGAAGTGAGGCCAGGGTTGGTGGAGATGGTGGTTTTGGAGTCAGCCCCAGCGAGCTTTGCAGTAAAGAGCACAGACCCCCCAAGGCCACATACCCATGGCTATCACTGGTGTCCTTCTCCCTTAGGGGCAGCTGGGCTGGTCTGTGCAGAGACCTTGCGCCAGGAGGGTTTCTCTGACCGGATTGTGATGTGCACCATGGACAGACACTTGCCCTATGACAGACCAAAGCTCAGTAAGGTTTGTATCACTCTGGTTATGCCACATTCCTCCCCAGTTTTAAAATTTGCTCTAGGACCTTTCCCCACTATTATTCATTGCAGCATCAAGATTCTGTTTCCTTAGTCATCCTGCCTCTGTTTCCCTTGAATTTCCTTTCCTCATTGTGACTGAAATAGGAAACACAAAAACAAGGAGTTGTTCAAACTGAATTAAGAGTACTCCAGCAGAAAAACAAGGGTATTCTGCCTTATGTGGGTGGTGAGGCCCTGACACAGGTTGCCCAGAGAAGCTGTGGTGGCCCCTGGATCTGTGGAAATGTCCAAGGCCAGGCTGGACCGGGTTTGGAGCAACCTGGTCTAGTGGAAGGTATCCCTGCAAATTGAAACGAGATGAGCCTTGCAAACTAAACAATTCCACAATTCATATGATGATTCTTCACAGATCTAATGGCAGCTGTCTTGGCCAGCTCGTACCTGGATGGGTCTTCTTAAAGTGTTTCTGTATCAAAGTCTTTAAGGCAATGAAATGGACCATGTGAAAAAATGGTGTCAGGGGTTTTTGTGAGCGCCTGTTTCTTGCTGCCCAGGGATGCTCTGTGCCTTAATTATGATGATTCTCAGCCGTCATCACAAGTTGATAACTTGATAGAAGTGCCAAGGTCACTTTTTCTGGCACACATCCCATTTTGCATTCCAGTTTATAGACACAGGATGGTCTTTAATCAGATTTTCTTGCTGCTGATTCCTGAGCCTTCTTTGATTGTCAGACAGCAGCTCAAGTTGGACAGTAGCATTTGACCTTGGAGCTTGGAGATACCATAAGGTGAATTATGTGTTCATCCTCATGTCGGAAATGCTTACCCATGGAGACTACTACAAGCACAGCGTCTAACTCTGCTTCCAGCACCCAAAAAAAGGATTTTCAAAGACAGGCAGACATCCATATGGCTGTTTGGGAGAATTCAGGCCATTTCTGTGCTTCTGCAAGTCCTGCCTGGGGTGAGAAGCAGCTGCCTGGTACCTGCATCCAAGCATCACAGGAGTTGTGATGGGGAGCTCAGAGAATCTTAGAGTCCCTGTCCCAGCCAGCCAACTCTTCCAAACACTTATTCCCATGTTAGACTGGTTCTTCTTCTCTCTGTTAAATACTAGTAACATTTCACATGCCAGAGATGTTGTACATGGTTTGTTAAATCGTCCACTAAACACTTCTGGCTGTAGTTGCATTTAGAAGGTGCACAAAGCCCATGGAAGACAAGGCAGAATTTTTGGGAAGAGCGTAGGAAAAAATGGAATTTTTCTTAATCCTGTTGTGAGTGGGACTAAACCTGTACAAGCCACTGGGGAAGGAGTGCTAACTCTGTAAGCAGCAGAACTCTTGCTCCCTGAAACTGCAGCACTGCCCTTCCTCTGCCCTGCCAAACACCTTTTACCATTCTGTCCCCAGCTCCTGCCGGACTGTTTCCCTTTGTCCCCTTTGGACCATGACCGATCCTCTGTGTTGCCACATCTGTGTTACTGTCCCCAGGCAAGCAACAGCAAAAGCCATGATGCTTATGCACTCTTCTGCTTTGCCCTTCCTGCACACTCTCACAGGGGGTCAGGTGTTCCTCTCTGTAAATGTGGAGTATTCAAAGAATTTCAATAAAACCTGTTTGACCCTGCTCCTGCCTTGAGTCCTGTGACAGAAGTCTCTCCTGAGCAGAGCATTCTTACTCCAAAGTCAGAGTAGGGGAGTGCCTTGTTGGGCTCATTCCAGCCCCTTACCAGGCCATCTCCAGGAGAAGGATCTTGCACATCCATCTCCATGGGTGAATAGGAAAGTCCTTGACTCCTGCATTCCTTGCCGCCCCTGGGTCAAGCCCAAACATCATCCCTGTATGGCATGAGTAGATGCTGCTGAGCAGTGTGCTGATCTATAGCAGGTCTTGACCATGGCATCTGCGCCATGCTATGCTGCTATGCTGCAGGCAGTACACAAGCAGGGAGCAGCCTGCACACCCAACAGGTCACTTGATGCTTAGCTTGTCCTCAGCCTGAGTCTGAGCTTGTGTTGGCAGAGTTGGGAGGACAGATGAGCTTGGGCTCAACACTTTGTGTAAAGAAGATATACATCTCACCCCAGTGATTAGGGAAGGCTGGGAAAAGCAAGAACCTTTTGATCTTGTAGCTGAAGATGTGAAGATATGGGCCCCACCCCCTTGCTTCAGCATTGGATGGAACTTGTGCAGCATAACTGGGGTGCTTAATGCTGTTTGTTCTTCCTATTCTTCCAGCATCCATTTGCCCTGGTAACTGGCTATTTTCCAAATAATCATAGGATGGTTTGAGTTGGAAGGGACTTCTACAGGTCACCCTGTGCCACCCCCCTGCTGTGAGCAGGGACTCCTTTTACTAGACTGGGTTTTGCTCCAGTCCAGCACTTTCAGAGGTGAGGCTTGCTTCCCTGGGCAACCTCTTCCAGGGCTTCGCCACCCGTTGTGTAAAATGAGGCTTTTCTCTTGCTCTTGCGAACCTGTGCGTGCTGGGAGGGGCTGCAGTTTTGTCAGCTTTGCTGACACTCCAAAACACTTGCTGTGGTCCTGCTTGAGCCACTCCACACCCGCCCCAGAGCCCAGACCAGCCTCTTGTAATGACTCCTACTTGAACAGGCTTTCATTCCAGCCCTCTTGAACCATTCTCTTAACCCATGCAACAAGTGCTGGTAGCAGGACTTGCACACAAGCAGAACTTGTGCTGGTAGCAGCTGTTTCTCCCCTCACCTGTTCAACCCACAGCAGCTGACAGAAAAATGGCTTTTTTTTGCAGTCAATGGATTCCCACCCTGAGCAGATCACCCTGCGCCCCAAGGACTTCTTCTGCACCTATGACATTGAAGTTCTGACTGAAATGCAGGTAAGGGGAGTCCTGTGTGTGCCTGAAGGAAAGTGCTGGTATGCAAAGGCTGCATTTAGGGAATGTGGCTGCTGTCTGTTTTTGGCTCACTGTGTGAATGTTGGGTCTCTCCCAGCCCCCCTCCTTTTGCCCCAGATTGCAAGTTGCCTGTGGTTGTACAAAACATGAAGGGCACCCTGGGCATGACCACGGTGTGGCCATCTGTGGTGACCATCATGTGTTACCTGCCATTCCTGATGTGGATCTGGGGAACCAGGCACCATCTGATAAGGATAATTTGCCTTCAAACAGTCCAGATAATGATGGCTTAAATATTTCTCCCCATTATTTTATTTATATTGGGACATCTTCAAGAATTTGTGAAAAGGCAACTAGGGATATTTAAGGTGTGGGTTAGCCAAGCTGTGGACAGGGTGGACTAAAACTAGCAGAATAACTAAAAGCAACTGTCTAACTAACTAAGACTAACATGGAGGACTAAAACCTGACAGACAAGTTGATTGGGCTGGGGTCTCAGTGAATATCTGGGATTTCTTGCCTTAACATTATTTAGGAATGATTTTATAGGTGGCGGCTGTGGATGTCAAGAGCAAGATAGCTGTGTTCAAAGATGGGTTTAAGATGGAATACAACAAGCTGCTGATAGCAACGGGAAACACGTAAGCTTCAGACAAACATCTTAAAGATCAAGAGAAACTGTTTTATCTGAGAATGTGAGGAGCTTGTCCCTGGGGATAAGGGATGAAATGTGGCAGGTGAATTTGAACACTGAATTTGTTTGAGTATGGAAAAGTCAAGGAACACAAAAGATATTGGGAATGTCTGTATATATCTACATCTATATATCATCATCTATCTATTTCATATATATATATATATCATATATTATAGAATCACAGAATGGTTTCTGTTGAAAGGGAACTTAAAATTCATCCTGTATGTGATGAATATACACCCACCACTGCTGTGTCCAGGGAACACTTTCCACTAGACCAAGTTTCTCCAAGCTCCATCTAACCTGGCCTTGTAAAGCAATGCCTGTCCTGTGCTGGCAGGGACCTCCAGCAAGGAGCTCCCCTGTACCTGTGAGTACACCAGTCCATGATGGGGTCTGGGGTGGCTGCTCAGCACCCCCTACTCCACCACTGGCCACCAGCATCTAGGTTTTTCCGTGTTATGTCTCCAGGCTAGAGAAAGGTAAAAAAAGGAAAGTTGAGAATGTTCTTGGAGCCCCGGAAGGGATGTCTGCAGCCCTGACTGGGCACTGAACCACACAGAGCTGAGAAAAGCAGCTGTATCACCCTCAGTGTTTTTCAGGCCCAAAACTCTCAGCTGCAAAGGCAAGGAGATGGAAAACGTTTTCAACATCCGGACGCCTGAAGATGCCAATCGTGTGGTGAAGCTGGCCACGAGCAAGAATGTGGTGATTGTGGGAGCCTCCTTCCTGGGTGAGTGCCTGCCTGGCCTGTGTCCCTGTCCCAGCTCTCCACCTCTGCCTGCAAATGGGTAAAGGCCCTTGCCAGTTTGTGACTGCCCAGTTAGAGGTAATACCCCCACAAAATTGGACCAGGGGTAGTCCAACCTCCAGTCCCACGTGTGTGTAAGGACATTTCAATGCCAAAGAAATTGATTTTTTCCAAGGGGCTGGGCTGGCATGGGCACAGGTATTGCTCTCCCAGTCTGAAAAGTACATGGCAAGACAAGTACTGGTGCTCATGTGGGTCCAAATCTGATGTGTCTAGAGTTGGCTTCAGTCAGGAGAGTTATGTTGGTGGGTGGGAACCTGTGAGCTTATTCTCTTTTATATTTTAGCAGTGTGGTGAATTTTTTAAATACACAGGAAAAATCTTGTAGTTTCTTTGATGGCTCTTCTTTTTTTGCTTGATATGGTTCCAACAAAATTATTGTGGGCCCTAACAAAATAAGAATAGGTCTTGCAAGCCTTAAACATAAATGGTTATTAGTCAGGGAATTTACATAAAATGTTCATTATTTGTTTTTCTTCTTTTGTAAAAGATAAACTTGTTTTAATGGTTGAATCAATATGGTCTACAGAAAGGATGTGGTGTGGGGGGTCAATTGCAAACTGCAGGTCATCAAAAAGATTCCTTTCTAAATACCTCCACAGACAGAAATGCCTTGGTAGAGATTCCCATGCAATTTCCAGCACCAAAATTCTATCATTCTGATGGGAGAAACAGCTACTCCTAAGAACTGTTTTCAGACTTCAACTGAGATTGTCCCAGCCATAGAAGGAAGGTTTCCCTTGGATGAGGTCCCTTGTTCCATGTTTTTCTCAGGGCACATTGGGATTTCACATCCAGTTCCTCCCTTTGGTCTTTAAAGCCTACATCTAAGAACACCTGAAATGGTGTGATCCCTGGAGTCTGGTGTGGTGGCTCCCCAGCTCTCCCAGGAGTGCAGCTCCAGCCTCCCCGGTCAGAGTGGGTGTGGCTGCTCCTCATCTGCAGCCAGGGACACAGGGCAGTGCTGGGTGGGTTAATGTGGCTGCTTCGACCTGCCTCTTTTCCCCAGGGATGGAGGTGGCTGCCTACCTTGCAGAGAGGGCCCACTCGGTGTCCCTGGTGGAGCTGGAGCACGTTCCCTTCAAGAAGTTCTTTGGGGAGAGGGTTGGCCGTGCTGTCATGAAGGTAACCTTGCTTTCCCATCTGGGGGGGTTGGTAACAGAGCAGCTTTTGTTTGTTTCACTTATTGTACTATGACAGTGGAGGCATAACTGACACCAGTGTCAGTCCCTTACTATCTTAAAAACTCCTCATGCCTTCTCTCTGTGAGTTTCCTGCAGGTAGCTCCACACAGCACTGATTCCATCCCTCCTTCTGCATGACTGGCTAACTCAATCCTGTCCCTTACACAGCCATCTAACCCTGTCTGTCCCTTACCCTTCCTTCTCACTGCATGACCGGCAGACTCCAACTCAGCTAACCCACTCTTCTATAACACCCATCCTCATTGGCAAGGCTGTTTCCACTCCTTGGTAATCAGTACAGATGTAATTCATCAGGGAGAATTGCCTTCAGCACTGCCCTTGCAAACCATCCTTCCACAGCACTAATTAATTTACTTCATATTTACTGACAAAGCTGTGATGGCAGCAGTTAGTGAGAATAGGCTGTTTTTCCTGTTATGGTCCATGTGCTATGGAGCACCTTCTAGAGCTGTGTTGGGGATGTGGGGGTGCTGACCCCCTTAGCAATGCAGGTCAAGACAAGCCTGCAGGGTGGGCAAGACAGTGCTGGGGGCAGCAGGACATCAGGACCAGGGTGGTTCAGGGTCCTAATGTCCCCTGTTCTGTCCCTTGTCCCCCCTCTAGATGTTCGAGAATAACAGGGTGAAGTTCTACATGCAGACAGAGGTGTCGGAGCTGCGGGAGCAGGAGGGGAAGGTTAGTGATGGGCTGGGGCTCCCTGTGGCATCACCCAGAGCTACCATTCCCTTTGCTAGTGGGGTTTTGGTCTCTCCTCTTTCCTGTGCCCTGAAATTCATGCTCCTGGATTTGGCCCCTAGGAACAAATGTATGCCAGTGTGGGGTGGCTTCATTGCTCCTGCTCACCTCCTGCTGCTTTTCTAAGGAGTTATGGTCAATTTGCATTTTACAAAGGAGGTGAGCTGCCAGCTTGGCTTCCTGCTGCTACAGAAGAGTTTTGTCTCTAAAATAACTCTGATGTGTCTCCTGCAGCTGAAGGAGGTTGTACTGAAGAGTGGGAAGGTCCTGCGTGCTGATGTCTGTGTCGTGGGTATTGGTAAGGGTTGTGTGGATGCAGAGCCAGGGAGGGAGGGCAGAGAAGAAGTTGGAGGGGATGTGGCCGCAGGAGGTCCCTGGGACTGGGTGGCCAGGGGTACTGGCATTGATCTGCCAGCCCTGCTGGACTGCCACACGTGAGTCTGCATATCTAAAAAAGGTGTTTCTAGAGCCACCAGCACAAAATGCAACTGAAAACATATTTCAAAAGTGATAGTTTATTTTTTCCAGAAAAAACCCCCAACATTTCAAGCAGTTTCATCCTCTCAAGTTGCTTTTTATTAAAGCTTCCCTAAACCAAAATTTTTAGTGTTTATTTTCTTTTTAATTTCTGCTGACAGCAATCAAAAATGTATCCCATGCTATAAAATAAAAGAAAATACCCCATAGAATATGATAGTTTCCTCCTTTACATTCAAGAGGAAAAATTTCCTTTCCTTCCATCTTCAAAATGCTGTGGACTTGAAGAATCACAGAATTAATTTGATTCTGATTTTGTTGTTTTTATTGACTACTCTGATTTGTGAAAAGGCTGGAGGTAAGAAAAAGATGAAAAAAGGAGAAGGAAGGTGAAGGAAATGTACAGACTGGGGGAAGGCTGAGGAGCCCTGGCTGGAAACTCAAATGTTCCCTTATAAATATATTTTTTTCAAAATATTTATGAGAGTATTAAATTGAAAATTATCTCCAAGCACTAGAAAAGGGCAGTGGACTGGTTAAACTTATGGCTTGGCAGGACAGGGATTCTGAGGGGCCAGAGAGTGATCCAGTAGGGCTCTGTAGGGTACCTGACCCTGCTCCACACTCCCAGAGCAGCTGCTGCCTGTCCCTGGGGGCAGCCCCACTGTCCTGGCAGGAGGAAAGGCCTCAGGATCAGCTCCCAGGGCCGTGGAACACTGGGCACCGCAGCTGCAATTTTTGGCTTTCCCCCTAGGTGCAGTCCCAGCAACAGGCTTCCTCAAGCAGAGTGGCATCAACATAGACTCCAAGGGCTTCATCGTGGTCAACAAGGTGAGCCCAGGGAAAGCCCCTGTTGGGAGGGAGAGCAGGAGGGGCTGGGTCAGCTCTGCTGGTGGCTGAGCTTCGCTGGGGCTCCAAACTACTGCCACAGGGGCTTTTTATGGCCTTTTATCTCCCAAGATTGGCAGAATTTTTAAATTCTTTGGGTTGGCCTGTGCAGGGCCAGGAATTTAACTCGATACCCTTGTGGTTGCCTTTCATCTTACGATATTCTGTGAGATGCTGAGATTCTGGGAGCATTACCAGGAGTGCCTGGGACCCTCCTGGGCAAGTGAGGGTGTGCAAACCCCAGACCTGGATGCTGGCTCTGAGCTGTTCTGGAGTGGTATGGATATTTAGAGGGATAAAAATGAGATAGATATATATTTTCAAAGATCCTAAAGGAGCTCATCCTTTCTCCCCACCACCAGTGGCTGCAATGGGAGCAGTGTTGGAGTGGGTGGGTGTTGGTGCCTTGGGCAAAGGAGTGTGTTGGGGGGCTGGGGCTCAGTGCCATGCAATGCTCATCTCTGCAATAAGCTGGGTTCTATCTGCAAACACCAACAAACCCCAGACTTCTGAGAGGGGCTCCAGGACACCAGTCCATGTCTTTTTACTGGATAACCCACTGGCCAAGGGATACTGTAGGTCCCTGTATGTGTGTTCTCATTTGAAAGTGAAGAAGGCTGAATGAAATCTTCCCTGGGGGTCCCACAGCCAAGCAGAGGTTTCCCCTGTGTTCTGAGGGACTGTGGAAGCTCTGGACCACTACAGCTCTGGAGTTTCTGTTAATGTAGGGTGCAAACCTCACTAATGCCCACCTCTGTTCCTTCCTGCAGATGATGCAGACCAACATCCCAGGGGTCTTTGCTGCTGGAGATGCTGTCACATTTCCATTAGCCTTGAGGAATAACAAGAAGGTGAATGTCCCCCACTGGCAGATGGCTCATATGCATGGTAGGTACTTTGCAGAAAAGAGTAATTTTCAAATTCTCAGGAAATTTCCAAACCCTCCAGACAACTGCCAACAGAGAGACTGGGTGGCTGTATTGAACATTTTGAAGCGTGTCTTATGCCTGTTGTGCTTTCATCTGTCAGCATTCTTGCCAAGCTTTGCCTAACAATGCCTCATCAGCAGCACAGAGGAGCCCAGGGACAAGCTTTCCCATATTCCCCTTAGTCCCTGGCACTGCTGAGGGAGCCTGCTCTAATTCCTTGCTCTGGGACACTTAGGAGCTCACATCCTAATGCCAGCCTGGGCTCAGGTTCCCAGCTGGGTTTCCCACCCTGCTAGGCTTGCCCAGGAGTGCTCAACAGAGCTCTGACCCTTCTTGCCTCTTGTCAGCCTGGAAGCCCTGGTGTGATGGGCTGCCCTTATGGCCCCAGTCCCACAGGGAGGTTTCCTGTGCCCTGGGTGAGAGGTTTTGGAGCCACAGCTCCAAATTCAGCCTTTGGAGACCTCCTTCACATCCAGATAAACTTCTGCAGCAGGGACTGTACCCCAACAGTCTCCATGCCCTCAAAGGGTTTGTCCATCCCCATCTGGGTAGGAGTTTAGCACGCTCTCAACCCTGTCACTGTTGCACAGTTGACTGTTGAGGGGAAGGAGTCTCATGGGTACATGGCTCATGGCAGTGGAGGTGATGAGTAAGAGCTGCACCTTGGGAAGGAGTCTCACCCATCCTTGAGTGCTTCCTGCTTTAACTTTGTGGCTGTGTGAGTTTTCTCAGCAGCAGTTCTTGATTTCCCTATACTCTGTGACTGCTGGTGTTGATGCTGTGACCTGGGGGCAGAGTATGAATCTTGCCCTGGAGTGGCAATTCCCCATCCCTGTGGTCTCTTGCAGGCCGCATCGCCGCACTGAACATGTTGGCCCACGGCACCGAGATCAGCACTGTCCCCTACCTGTGGACAGCCATGTTCGGGAAGAGCATCCGATATGCAGGTGAGGGGCTCCCTGGGGCTGCTGAGTTTGGGCTGCTGGAGTTGTCCTGGGACAGAGAAGCCAAGGTCACCTCCTTCACTGTGAGCCCTCCCTACCAAACTCTGCCACAGGGCTGCTAACCTGCCTGGCTTCCTAGGGGGTTCAGTGCCTCCTCTGAAACCCATCTGCCATGAAGTGCACTTCTCTAAACAGGATGGAGGATTGACTTAAATTAGATACTGGGAAGAAATTCTTCCCCATGACAATGATGAGACCCTGGCACAAGTTGCCCAGAGAAGCTGTGGCTGCTCCATCCCTGGAAGTGTTTAAGACCAGGCTGGACAGAGCTTGAAGCAACCTGGGGTAGTGGAAGGTGTCTCTGTCTCTGTGGTAAAGGGTGGTAACAATATGTTCTTCAATGCCTCTTCCAACGCAAAACTCTCCTGTGATTCTGTGGTTTTTGGACCTGCATCTCCTGGTGGTGGTTTTTTGGCCAATGTAGGACGTTTTCCATGTATTGCTGGAATGAAATACCCTGTCTTAGAGCTGCATCTGGAGGAATTGCTGCTGAATACACTTCTTCTTTGCTTTCCAGGCCATGGGGAAGGATTTGATGATGTTGTCATTCAGGGAGATTTAGATGAACTGAAGTTTGTGGCATTTTACACCAAGTAAGTGTTTCTCTTGTCCATGTTCCTTCAAAGGCATCCATCTGAGATTACTCTGATAGGCTGGAAAATAGTTCTGTCCGTTGTTTTTGTTCACCTGCACACTGAGCTTGTGGGACATTGTATACAAGGCCCTGGAGAAATGATGTTCTGATTGTACACGTTAAACTGGTCTTTGGACCTGGTGTCTCTGCCCTTTGTCCTCATAGTCTTTGTAAGAAGATGATGGCTTCTACTGGCAATTCCTATCAAGTATTTCCTTCCTATCTCATCACCATGTTACTGATTTGTGACCAGTGCTGGACAGACTGCTCAAGCGTAACTGTTTCTGCTTCTGGTTTGACAAATTGAGCTCAAAAAACTCTTATGTCTATCACAAGCTGTGAAGGTTTGAAGGAACTCAGGAACTTTGTTACGTCTGTAGTGAAAACCAGCTCTTCCCCATGTTGGGAGCTTACCTGGGAATGCATTCTTGAGAAGTGTTGGCAGCTGGGATGTGCTGCCTCAGCTATTCTGGAGCCATGCTGGCTGTTCAGACTTGAAAGTCGGTGCACCATGAATTTATTCCGAAAATACTTGCTGCTGTTTATTCATATGTTACCTTTGCACATCCCAGTCTGAAACCTGTGGCCACAGAACATGCTCATGCTGGAACCAGAGGGGTTTCTCCAAGTGCTTTCTGATATTAAGGATAAGGAGAGGGAAACAAGGGAAGCAAAGGCCTGCCCAGTTCAGCCATCAAACCACTTGGCAGCAGCATCAGGCAGGGATAAGGAGGGAGCTCAAGACAGGAGGCAGCTCTGGCTCTGCAGACATCATCTCACTGCCCCTCTGTCCCGTCTCCAATGTACCCCATGCCTTCTCCCTCCCTGAGGGTGGCCCACTTGCCCGTGTTGCTCCAGAATGGAGCCTGGTGATTAGATACATACATTGGGCTTGAAGAGGTATGGGGCTCCCTGCATCACCCTGGGAATTCCCAGTGCTCACCTTCCTCCCCCTGGTATCTGCACACCTTGGCTAAACACTTGCTGCAGGGATCGTGCTCCGACTGGCACCCAGGAACCTTTGCACACTGGATACATCTCACAGTGTTCCAGAACCTTGGTCAGAATTGCCTAAAGGGGTGGGTTTGTGCCAAGACACCACCTGTGCTGGGGAGAGCTGCTATGGAGATATTCCTCTCCTGCAGCCTTTCCATAGGAAAGCCTTTTATCTCTTTATCCCAACCCTAGTTAGAAAGGAAATGTCAGGTTGCTTTAATTAAACATCTGAGGAGGCCATTCAAAGGGAATACTCTGAGCAAAGTGCAAAATCCCTGCTCCATGCCAGGGTCCCATGATCCCTGTGCTATGGTGGCTGCAAGGGACAGGGGCTGCCAGGGGACCTGGGCTTGGCGGGCAGCACTGGGGGTCCCTGCTGAGCACTGTGTTGTTCTGCCACTCAGGAGGGTCTCCCAGAGGTGGCTTGTGGGTACCAGGATGACATTCCATGCTGAGAGCTGGAGGTACTGGGAAGGGGATCAGCCAGTGTGTCCCCTGCTGCTTGGCTCCCTGTCTGTGAGAGGCCACTGGAGCATTTCTTTTTCTTTTTTTGGTGGTGGTTCTTCTAGTTAGTGCTAGTGCTTTTGGACTGAGGACAGTGCCAAGCTAACCATTTCCTGCTGCTTCCTTCTGCTGTGCCCACCCTGTGGTTTGGACTCTTCTCTTCCTGGTCCTCCTTAGTTGTTGCAGGAACCACTGGTGGTTCCCACTCTACAGCCTGGTCCTCAGCATTGGCTTTCACAATAAGGCTTGTTTTGTGCCAGGGTTTGAAGAAGAAAGCTGTTTTGTCAGAGATGTGTAGAGGTCAATAAAAGGCCCTGTGCTGAGAGGTGTAGGGGACAGCACTCTGCAGATGTCCCTGTGGGACACTGCCCTCACAACAGACTGATGTCCTCCTGCCCCTGAGATCTTGAAGACCAGGGAGCTGCTGTGGCTGTCTTCTTCACAGTTCCCCACCTCTGTTATGTTGAACCCTGCAAAGGAAGGGAAGAACATGTAGACACCTCCACTGTGCTTCTCTCTTCCCTCAGTCTTTACCAAAGACTTCTGATTGCTCCAAATTGCAAGTTCAGGGTGGGAATTCTTGTTGCCTTTGAAGACCTTTTGAAAAAGAGAGATTCCTCCTGGCTTCCCCATCTGCCTGACAAAGTATTCAAAAGCCGCTGCTGATGCAGGATGCTCCAGCTCACCAGCACCCCATGAGTTATTTTGCAAAAGGAGCAGCCACCCCATGTCATGCTGACAGAAATATTTGGGCTGCATCCGCCTTCCTGGCTGGTCCCTTTGGGCACTGTCTGGATTTGAGGCTGAGCCAGTGGGCAGTTGGTGGGAGTACATTTTCTGGTTCCCTTGCACACCTTGGTTACTCATTGCTTGGAAAAGCACATCTCCCCCTGGTTTTGATGGATAGATCTATCCAACCACTTTATTTCCCAACTGGGAGCTGTGTCTGCTCAGGAAACTGCTTTCCTTTATTTGCCATGAGCTTATTTAGCAATGGGAGTTTTTTGAAAAAGTCTATGATGGGGCTGCCCCATGGCTTTGCAGACAAATAGGAGAGATAGCTTTAACTCCCATGGCTGCACAAGGCTGAAGTGTCCTCTGAAACATGACTTTTGCTCTCCTTGTCCTGTGAATTAAGCACACATCCCTCCCCACCCCAGCTGCTCTTTGCTCCCGGAGCTCTTCAGCAGTAGATTTAAGAGCAGATCTTGGTTTAGTGGGTGCTTCTACTTTTCAGTTTATTCAACAATATCACCAGAGTTTAAAATATTACCCACATATCTTCTCTGATCTCACACTGTGCATTCAGGTATCTCTTCATGAGTCAGGCTTTGAAGGTTTACACTTGGATTGACCTCGGCAAACCTCAAGTGAGAAGCACCCTTCTTGTTTGCCTGTGACCTTAGCCAAAGTTCCTCCAGCAGTTTTACATCCTCTTCCTTCCTCTTTATTTGTTTTCCACTCAACCTTTGAGGCTGCATTGGGATCCTGCTAGGGGAACAGTCAGCCAACCTGGACATCCCATATGCATGGGGCCTTCTTTGCTGGGGTTGTGGAACCCAGGCATTGGACACCCCAGCTGTCCCAGTGCCTGTGGAACTGCTCAGAGGGGACACTCTGCCTGTTTGGAGGTGGGGATCAGGAAAGGGACATAGAGCATCCCAACTGAGTTTTCCACAGGGAAATCCTGACCACTGGCCTCTCCACTCCCTCAGCACAGGGCAGCAGTGCAGGGGTCACAGCTGGGCATCCTTCATCGTGTCCAGGGTTTTATCCACCATCAGATCTACCTTTGGTGGTGTTTTCCCACAGATGCCCTGATGCCAGAGCTGTCTCCCTCACCCGGGCACCCTAGTGATGCTCACCACATCATTGTGAACATCTGTGGGACCAGTGGGGCCTGTTGTGCCACTCCGTACTTCTCTGTACCCTCTCCTGATTCTTGTTCCAGCCACTAGCACAATCCCTGTGGTGCTCATACCTTGATTCAGGCTTGGCTCTGGAGTGGGTGCTCCTCTTTGCCTCCCTCTTCTCTCCATCATGGTGAGTTTTGGGTGGTGGAGCTGTGACTGTCCAGGCTGCCCTAACTGCTCTGCTCTGCCTGGCCCTAGGAGTGACGAGGTGGTGGCTGTGGCCAGCATGAACTACGACCCAATTGTCTCCAAGGTGGCTGAGGTCCTGGCTGCTGGCAGGACCATCCGGAAGCGCGATGTGGAGTAAGTAGACAGGCAGTGGGAAGTGGCAGTGCCAGGGCAGCGGCTAAGCACAGCCGTGGGGTGCTGGGCAGAGCTGAGCCTTTCCCACTGATATCTCTCCATACCCTTCATGCATCTCCCTTCCTGTTCTGCTTACTTCATTCCCTCTGTGCTGCCTCCAGGTCTGGCATCTCCCACACACGGGGTTTATCTTAAACACCAGCACCCAAATCCTTGCGCAGACAGGAGGGGATGGGGATACTCCCTGCCTTCGGGCGCTTGCAAGCAATCAAGGAAGCAATGCCCTATGCTGGAGTGCACCTGGGTACCCAGTCAGTCAAGGAGAACTGCAGAGAAGGACTGGGTGTGTAGCCTGTGCATAACCCCATATGTACAAACCTGTCCAGAGAACTGGTGGTGCCAAGATGCTGGCCCATGGTTCCTTGGAGTGGAGCCCATAGGCATAGGGCATTTTTCTCCCTTTACTTTGTTTTTAAGACCATGCAAAGGAAAGAGCATAGCTTTGTGCTGAGGGCATGTGCTGGAAGGCAAATGCCAGAGAGGTGATAACAGCTGGGAAGAAGCCTTTAGAGTGGGAGTCAGAGCTGCTAAGGGAATGTGGGTCCCTGTCCTAGGGGTGTTTCCAAATCTGGAATAAAACCAGATCTTTTCACAAGCTCAGGGAGAGGAGCACTCCCAACCCCCAGGCAGCTCTGAGCCAGCTGAGACTCCCTGTGCACCCCGGGGATGGGGAGCATGTTGCACCCCTCCCCCTCAATCCCCAGCTAAGACAGGCTTTGTAAAATGACAGAATAGTTTTGGTTGGAAGGGACCTTAAAGCCCATCCAGTTGCACCCCCTGCACCCTTCCCCTCCACTATCCCAGGTTGGTCCAAGCCCCATCCAGCCTGGTCTTGGACACTTCCAGGGATGGCTCAGCCAGAGATTGTCTGGGCAGCCTGTGCCAGGGTCTCACCACCCTCAAAGGGAAGAATTTCTTGTGCCATCACTCCAGTATATCAGGAAATGGTTGCTGGTGTCCCACTTCGTGGCTGGGAGGGAGGTGGTATCTTGTGGGCATCACAGGGGTGCAGAGGAGCTGCTGACCCTGTAGTGGGGCTCAGGGGCTGGAGGAAGCCAGATTAAATCTGAATATCTTTTCTCTCTTTGTCTCCTGCTGCTTTCACAATTTAAGGCTGTTTGTCCATCATGGCAAGTACGTTTGGTTTGGGGTCCTGAGTGTGCTGGGTGTAAGGGGCTGGCAGGAGAGGCAGCTGGCCCCCTGACTGGGCCATGTCCTTAATTCCCATGTGGGGACACTGGTTACATGGGGGATGTCCTTGTTTTGCATCCCCCTCATGTGGGGGGCAATGCTGGGTGGTAGGGCTGGAGCTGTCAGGAGTCACACCAGGCACAAATCCTGTTGACTGGGACCTTGCTTGGCTGGGTTTTTGGTGGCTTTCCATGGATTTTCAGATGAAGAGCTACTTTTAAGTATAAATAAATAATTGTTTGAGCTCAGTTTTACACAGAATTGAGGATCTGCAGGTGACTTTTTTGGACAGTTTGGTGACAGGTGAGGGAGCAGGGTGCTGGGATGGACACCAAGTACTGGGCTAGCACTGAGGCACACCAAAAGCATTTGCCTGTGCACATGGAGAAACCCCTCTGGCTTTTCTCTCTTTTAGAACTGGAGACATGTCCTGGCTGACAGGGAAAGGCTCCTAACACTGCGGATGGCTGAGCCTTCCTGATGCTGCACTTGCCATGGGGAGATGGGACAGCAGCCTTGAGACCTGGATGAACCTGGCATTGTGCACTGACCTTCCCAGGAGGATCTCCCACAGCTCCTCTGCCCCTGTGCCTGCTGGGCTGGGGCTCTGCTGTTGCAATTGCTATGGAATGCTGGAAATGCAGCCCACAGAGAGTGTGGGGTTTGGCACTGGCAGTGGGCATGGGTGCCGTATGGCTCCAGATGCTGCCATTGGGCTGAGGGTCCCCGGGTGGGTCTGCCCCATGCATGTCCCTCACCCCCATAAGCAGCACGAGTGCCTTTGGTTGCTCTTGTGCTTTCATGCATGATGCTCCTTTCCAAATTCTCTTCGCTTCCTGCAGAGCTCCAATGTGCATCCCTGTGGAGCCTGACATCTGCTCCCTTCCTGCATGGCTGCAGCATTTGCCACAGCTCTCTCTGTGCCCACCCACCCCAGAGGGCATCTGGGTGGGCCAGGAGATGGGGTTACACTGGGTGATCTCTGTGCAGCTGGTGCTTGTGTTGTGCAGGCTGGTCCTGTGCAGCCCTACCAGCAGAGGTGGGTCCCTGTCCATGCTGAGAGCTCTGGAGCTCATCAATCCCCATCCCAGCATCTCCTGTCCTGGAGCAGTCCAGGGGCTGGGGTGTGTTCCCTGTTTCCCAGGGCTCAGTTTTGGCTAGGGCACTGGTAGCTTTTGGCCTGTTCCTGGAGTGCTTAGTAAAGGTACCTTAGAGCTGTGATGGCTCAGCTGCAGCCCTGGGTTGGGTGGCCACCCTTCCAGCCAGACTTGGGATATCTCTCCTTAATGCTATCATGGGATCAGTGCTGTTGCTAGGGTGTTATTCAAGGAAAAGTAGGTGGGGGAGCATTTCTGACTGTCCATTCTCTGGCACTTGTCCAGCATAGTGACAAGGCTGCATTTCCCAACCCACCATGCCAGTGCTCTGCTGTCCTGTTTCCTGCCCCATGCTGAAGATGAGCCATGTCTCCAGCTCAGGAGTGGACCTGGCCAGCCACAGCCCGGTGTCCATCAGCCCAGCAGAGTGGGGGTTGAGGGTCCCCCTTGGAGAGACTCCAGTGCTTTTTTCTGGGGGTGAGTCCTTCTCCAGCAATCAGTGTTTTACCCTGAGTTCCAAACAAGAGGATTTATATTTTTAATTTGATTCACCCCCTCTGAATTAAAGCAATACTATTCTTGGGGTCTGGGTCATTTCTGATTCCTTCCAAGACCTTGGGTCACCTCTGCATGTTGGCCGAGTTGTTCAGATATCTCTTCTCTGGAGACTTCCCACCTCTGTCCAGCTCACCCAGATTTCCAGTCTTTCAAATCTCAGCTGGGTAGAAATGCACAGTGTCTATCACATCTCTGGTTGGTCTCTCCTGCTTTCACTGCAAAGTTTTTCCCAGATGGAATGACCAGGAGGGATGGTAGCAGGATGTGCGCACTCCAGCGCACTGTGATGAACAGGGACCATTGCGGGTCTGCTGGATCCACAAAGCGATGGGAACTTGCCAATCTCATCTTTGGTTCCAAAAGACAAATGTCAATGTTCCTGTCCCCAGGTCCTCCTCTGAGGGCAGGAGTGGCTGGGGCTGCTCAGATCCTGGTGCCCCAGGCAGGGCTCTTCTAGAGTGGCCTAGGGCTGTGGGCACTGCCCAGGTGGAGGCAGCTGCCCAGGTGCTGCCTCACCTTGGCCCACTACCCACAAAGATCTGGCTTTGTGTCCAGTGTCCTGCTGGTGGGATAGTTGGACTTAGCTTTGGCAGCTCCCCAGGGGACCCAGCTGGAGTGCCAGGGGACTCTGGGATACCACAGGGTGGCATTCCCTGGAACTGTGTGTTTTCCCCAAGCTCTCTGTCATATTCTCCATGCTGGGTGAGACTGGCAGCTCCCCCAGCACAACTTTGCTACATTGGGGACTTACTGGCAGAGTGCTTTGTTTTTCAGGAAGATTCTTTTTGACCTCCTTTGCCTCTGATGGGGCCTCATCCGGCAGTGGGCACGAGCTGCATAAAATGGGCATCACCCCCATGTTCACAGTGCTGAAGTCCATTCAGGGGCTGAGGAAGGACCTTCTGCCCCAGTCTATAGCTGCAGTGGGGGTAACAAGTCCCATCCCCTGCTTTTTACAGAGGAGTTGTTTCAGCCAGGGCTGACAATATCACCTGTGACATAAGAAATCCCAGTCACCACTGTAGCTGTCCTTGGGATGTGTGCCAGGTCATGTGCAGGGCTGCTGGCTCAGATGGATATTGCTCTTCTGCCCAGGTGGGGGGTGGTGTTGAACTTGGGACCCCTTATCCAGTGCCTTGGTGAATGCTTCCCAGGGGCATGTCTGTCCTAGACCTGGACAAGGCTGGGTTGTGTTCTCTGCCACCTTTCCAGGCACATCTTGCAACCTCTCATGCCAGTACAGGAAGTTTCCATCCCTTAAGAAACTGCCTGTTGCCATGAGGAATGACAGTCCAGCTGGGACACATGCAGTGACCCCCAACTGCACTGCCCCATCTCAGTTATCTTCACCAGACTGCCCAGGTATCATCTTGGTTGCTTTACCTTGCCTGGCCACGCAGACTCGATGCCCCCAGATCCCGAGGTCTCCACCAGCTCCTCAGATTCTGGGCTATGCCTGTCACCCTTCCCATGTATCAGCTCTGTGCTGGCAGGGCTTGGGGGACAGCTGAGGCTTTGCCTCTGCCCCATGCAGGTGAGACCCCGCTTGAAGAACTGCATCCAGCCCTGGGACCCAGCACAAGAAGGACCTGGAGCTGCTGGAGAGAGCCCAGAGGAGGCCACAAAGATGCTCTGAGGACTGGAGCCCCTCTGCCCTGGAGCCAGGCTGGGAGAGCTAGGGGGGACTCACCTGGAAAAGAGAAGGATCCAGGGAGAGCTCAGAGCCCCTGCCAGGGCCTAAAGGGGCTCCAGGAGAGCTGGAGAGGGACTGGGGACAAGGGATGGAGGGACAGGACAGGGGCAGGTTGGGATATTGAGAAGATGGGCTATAGTGAATAAATTCTTCCCTGTGAGGGTAGGGAGGGCCTGGCACAGGGTGCCCAGAGAAGCTGTGGCTGTCCCTGGATCCCTGGAAGTGTCCAAGGCCAGACTGGACAGGGCTTGGAGCAACCTGGTCTAGTGGAAGGTGTTTGTGCCCATTGCAGGGGGTAGGATGAGATTAACTTTGAGGTCTCTTCCAACCCAAATGATTCTGTGATCCTACAACTTCAGCCAGTTGGACTAACTATGCTTTCAGCCCCAGATGATTTGTTTTTTTGTCAGTATATGGCAGTGAGCTCTGGAATTTCTTTAGCTTTATCCAGGAAAAGAATTATCTTTCTTTGGTTTCTTGTGTTCCTTGAAAGTTTCTGGCCCTTAAAGACCCCATTTATAGCACTTGCTCCCAGTATTTGAGGCAGCTTCTCTGATGCACCTTATGGTGCATCACCTATGGGGTGAGTTGGAGGCTGAAGATCATGAGGTGAGACCAGATCTGTTGGGTAAAATTGACTGAGACTTGCAGAGTGTGTCCAGAGAAGGCAACAGTTCTGAGGAAGGAGCTGAAGCCCCAGGAGAGGCTGAGGGAGCTGGAAAGGGGCTCAGCCTGGAGAAAAGGAGGCTCAGGGGGGACCTTGTGGCTCTGCACAACTCCCTGCCAGGAGGGGACAGCCGGAGGGGTCGGGCTCTGCTCCCAGGGAACAGGGACAGGAGGAGAGGGAACGGCCTCAGGCTGGGCCAGGGGAGGCTCAGGTTGGATATTAGGGAATATTTCTTCCTGGAGAGGTTTGTCCAGCTCTTACACAAGCTGCCCAGGGCAGTACTGGAGTCCCCATCCCTGGAAGTGTTAAAAAAGATATTGACGTAGCACTCGGGGACACTGGTGGTCCTAGCAGTGCTGGGTTAATGATTTAACCTGATGATCTTAGAGGGCTTTTCCCACCTCAATAATTCTGGGATTTTAAACTTGAAGTTCCTGAAGAACCTTTCCCTGCCATTCACCTCTGGCTCAACTACCCCCTGGCACATCATCCCCCACTGCCCTCCCCAGCACCCCTGAGCCTGGGTGGAGCTTGGGGAACTCACAGTGATGGGTAAATGCTCCATGAACCTTGAGGCCTTGAAGAAGCATTTCAGATGAAGAGCACCATCGTCTCATGAGGCATCGTCATCTTTCAGGGGTGTTTGAGTAATATTTGTGCTGGGAGAGGGTGCAGCTGCTGCAAGTCATGGCCACAGGTACAACCTGCCATCACCCCCTAAAAGATGCTGCTGAGGGGAGATGCTCTGTTACTTGTGATTTCCTTGCAACTCCACCTTGTGATTCCTGCGTGGGCTTGGTGTTCCCAGGTGGGAATTCTTCCCCTTCCAGCTCAGCAACCCTGTCCCCAGGGAGCCAATGGCTGTGTGGCCCTGCGCATTACCCTGGCCTGTAATCTCGTTGATTCCTTCCTGGCTAATCCTGGTGGAACGGGGCTGGGGTGAGCAGGGCTCAGCTGCTGTCCATGGCTGCGCTCACCCCGCTGCCTCCCAGCCTGCGCCGGGGCTTGGTGGCCTTCAGCAGCTCCCTCTTCATCAACAACAAGACGTGGGATAGCGGCACTGCCCACTCCTACCAGCCAGGTATGGGCAGAAGGGCTCTGCGGAGGGGCTTGGGAACAGGAGCTTCACTGTGACTCTGCTCAGCACAGCACCAAAGCACCCAGGTGCCTCTGATGCAGCAGCACCCTAAGGGTCCCTGAACCCACCCACCAAGGAGGGGAGCAAAAATAAGAACATTTTCTGCAATCAGCTGCTTGTGGGACCCAGGGTCAGTTGCTCCCTTCTGCAAGCTGAGGGGGGGGTCCCTCTGGGCAGGGGGAGCCCAGAGCTGGTGAGCAGCCTTCCCATCCCTGCCTCTCCTGCCTAGCTCACGAGATGCTGTCTAGCCTGCCTCTCCAGGTGATGCTCTACTTCAACGTTTACTACTTCCCAGTCTGGTGCCTGGCTGAGGGGATTATGCTGCACCTGAAGGTACCCTCCCATGGGGCACACAGGGATGGGGAGAGCTGCTCCTACCAAGTCTCCCTGGCTTGGGTGTGGGACAAAGTGGGCAGGGAACAGAGAAGCCTCTTCAGAATTAATGGATTCCCAAAATGCCCTGACCCCCCATGAGAAAAGATTACTCATCTCTGTCTGCTAGAGATGGAAATCATGAACTTTCCGGGCAGGAATGGTTAAAATGGGGGGCAAGAGTAGGCAGAGCTGGGCACCAGCATGGTGAGCTGGGTATGGGGAGGAGGGTACAGGGAGCTGGGCATCAAGAGCAGGGAATGGTGCACGGGGAAATGGAAATTAGGCATGGACAGCTAGACTGGGACAAGGCTGTGCCCCCATTACAGTACCACCTGCTGCCTTGGCACTACCAGTTCCTGCTGGTCACAGCCTTCCTCATCCTCTCACTCGCTGAGGGCTCCCGCCTCTACCTAGGCTACCTGGGAAACCTCCAGGAGAAGGTAATACCCTCTGCCCTGGCCACAAAGCCCCCCTGTGCTCAGTGAGGTCCAGTCCAGCTGGGGAAGCTGGATGTCCCCTCACTTAGGACCCAAGTGCCCATCACTGTCCTTCCTCTGGAGTTCTACCTGGAGCTGTCCCAGCAGAGAATCGTGGGTGCAGGCCTGACTTGGACAGGGGGAATGAGGGGGACCCACTTGCCCTCCTGCTGTATTTCTCCCCTTCAGCACTGGTGAGAGTTTGACAGCACCTGACCACACCTCCATAAGGCAGGGACATGCCTGGTGCCAAGGCCTGCAGAGTATGATGCAGAAACCTCCAGGGCCACAGAAGTTCCCCCCCCCAGCCCACCACTGCTTCCTTGCCCTGTCTCAGCAGGTTCTGATCCTGCAGGTGCCCGAGCTGGCTGGGTTCCTGCTCCTCTCCTTCCTGATCCAGCTGCCTCTCCTGCTCTTCCTGCTGATGGACAGCCAGGTCATCCACCTGCCACTGGAGGTGCCCATGCACAGCTTGTTCCTGGCCTTCCTCCTCCTTGAGATCGTGGCTGCCTTCCTGGCACTGAGGACCATGACCAAGCAGCTGGCAGCACAGTTCCACCTGCGGCAGCTGCAGGAGGGTGGGAGGGGCCAGCTGGAGCTGGGGGGCACAGGGTGACAGGCAGCTGAGATGGGATGATGCTGCAGGACCCCTCCACCTCACACAGTTGGTCCTGGCATTAAACAGTGCTTGAACCCAGACACTGTTTCTGAGCTTTGTGGAACCCCCAGAGCAGAACCCAGGCAGAACCCAGCAGAAGCCCAGCTAATAATCCCTGCCTTGCACCAGCCAACACAGGCTGGGAACAGTGGGAGTGAGGGGTCAGCACCTCTGAAACATTCCAGCTCACCCCAGGGCTGCGCCTATCCTTGCTGAGCATCAGCCCTGGCAGGAGGCAGGAACCAGGGTGCAGGAGCCATTGCACACCCCTAGGAAATACCAGTCCAGGGCTGGAACCTTAAGCTCAACTCCTAAACCCTCTCTGAGCTTCCAGGGAGCTTCTGAGAATCCAGGTGGCCCTCATGAAGCCATCCCAGCTGGAAGCATGCAAGGTGCCATGGGGTGCAAGACCAGCATTCCACAATCCTACAGTCCCTCCAGAGCTAGAGACAGAGCAGAGTCTCCTCCCACTTCCAGAACAGCTTTATTCCATTGCATCCCTGTTTTTCAAGGGAAATCAAGACCCCATGACCATTGGAACGTGGAGAAATGCAAAATGTTTTAAGCCTCTTGTTCCAAGCAGGACCAGCAGTTCCCCAGCACACTCTGGATCTGGGGCAGCTGTGCAGGCAGCTCTGCTCTGGCACTGGCTGTCAGTACTGGGAGCTGCCCCTAGTATGGCTTTGCGCTCCAAGAGCCAAGAACTGCTGCCAGTGCTTCTCTAGGAAAGGCAGATCCTAACCACAGCAGTGCCCACATGGGCCAGGACTGGCCCACCTCCACCGAGGCTGCAGCTATGTCTCCATCATATCCTCCTGAAGGTGGCTCTGGAGGGAAGGGTCGTTGTGGTGGAGCATTCCTGATGTCCCTAAGTTGTGGCCTCAGGCTTACCTTTAGGGGGTCTTGCCTGCAAAATTAACAGGGACATCATTATACAACAGGTATGGAAGCAGCCCAGGTGGCCCTCGGCATCTATACTTGGTTCCATGCAACCAGATTCACTGTCCAGGACCCCCACTCCACTCTGGATTTGAGATCAGGCATTAGGGAAGTTTCTGCCCCACTCACCCATCCGCAGGATGGTGCAGCTTTGGGACAGTTCACCTGGAGATGGGGGAGCTCAGCCCTCAGAGGTTCCAAAGACTTGGTCAGACAAAGCTGGAGATGACCTGAGGCAGGGCTGCCAGCTCTCCTGGTCTGTAGGGGCCTCCCTGTGACTCCCCAATTCATCAGGGCAGTGAATTCCCACAATGGAATCATGCTTGTCTCATAAACTTGTCAGTGAACTGCAGAACAGGATGTGTGCTGAAGAGCTGGCCTCTCCCACACGGAGTCCCAACAGATTCCATTTGGAAGAGGGTGAAAAAGCATAGAGCCAGGTCAGTTTTCCAGGTAAAATCCCCATGGTGACCCCTTGATGGATGTTGAGGTAGCTGAGGTCTTGGTGCAACTTTGCCTGCTGGATCCCTCTCCCAGTTCAGACTGGCAACCAAGCCCAGCCCCCAACCAAGCCCAAAAGTTGGACACTAAGAGCTGTTCCACCAGGCTTTTCCCTGATCTTGGGAACTGAGTTTTAACCAAAGGGCAGAAAATCATTAAATCCAGAATGATTCACTTCAAAACTTCTCTCTCCCATGTGGCCCTATTCTTACCTCCTCAAACTTCTCCTTCCAATAAAGGTCAGCCTTTGCATCCAGGTAGAGCAGAACCAGGTCACAGACCATCGTAGCCTGGAGACAGACAAACATTGAAGATGGGAAACTTCCCACAGGAATGCCTGGTCTTCCATCCTGGCTCCCACTGAGCCCTGCAGCCAGCTGTGGGCATTTGTTGAGGCAGTGAGCTAGCCCTGCCTCCAGCCAGCTCCACTGGCTCCTCTCTGACCCAAACCAGTCCTAGGAGCTGCACAAGTCAAAGATCCCCAGACTGGGGATCCCCAGTGGATGGTCTGTTCCAGCACCCTCACAGTCACATATAGATGGGGATGAGCATGTCAGGGAGGAAAGGGGGGCAGGTGGGGGACCTCCCTGTTACTCTGCTGGAAGGGAAGAGCCACAGAAGGGCTCTGAAAGGGATTGCCCCACCACAGTGACAGGACACTGGGTCCCTTCAGAGTCAGAGGAGAAGCAGAGAGGAGCTGCTTTCTCCTGCCAGCAGTATCCCAGTGATGCTCTGTCCCAGGATCCACACAAAAACGTGACCTCTGTGAGATGTGACCCTGGCAGCACTCAGGGTCAATCATACCCAATCCAGTAGTGTCATTACTAATGGTCCAGGGAGACCTGAGCTAACACCCTGCCAGACCATCTCCCCTCTGTGCTAGCTGGCACTAAGGAAGCCTTGTGCCCAGACAGGCAGGGAAACAACTGAGAAGTGGCAAATCCCAAACCATGGATCAAAGGAAAAGAGTGTATCTGGAGTACTCACAGCACCAAAGAAGGCGATGCTGGTGCCGAAGCTCACAGCAGTAGGAACAATGCTGAACTTCCCAGCCTGGAAGCAGTGGAGGGGTAAGAGAGAGGGTGGAGAGTGGTCAGAGGGGTGAGAAGGTTGTGGACTGAGCCTTGTGGAGCAGCATTCTCGAAGTCAGGAGGTGCTGGAAGGATCCAGGGATATTTTGTATATTTGTAGGAACTGCTGTTGTGCTGACTCCAACCCCCTTTGGGTGTTAAAAAAGGGACTGAGGAGCCTGATGATGTGGAAGTAGCAGAGGTTACTGTGACCCACCTGCTCCTACAGGCACAGCAGGAACCACCCTCTTGCTGCAGCTGCCACCCATGGAACCACATCCCAGCAAACACAACCCTGATGTGTCCTTTCCTTCACAAATGAGTCTAGTGGTTTCTCTTCTGGTTGTTCTCTCCTACTCCACAGCTTCTGGACCTGGTCTCTCAGCCTAGTAGTAGTACACTGTGTCCTGCACTGTGTGCTTCACCTTCTTCAGGTGCAAAAGGCACTGCTGAGCATGAAAGACCAGCTGTGGACATCTCTCCATGTGGGAAGGGCTCTCAGCACAGGCTCCCTCTTTGTTAAAGCTAAGCACTTAGTTTGTGAGTGATGCTACACAGAGTAGCATCAACAATCATGGAAACATGGAAAAATTTGGGTTGGAAGAGACCTTAAAGCTCATCTCATCCCACCCCCTGCCATGGGCAGGGAAAACTTCCACTATCCCAGGCCACTCCAAGCCCTGTCCTACCTAACCTTGGATACTTCCAGGGATCCTGGGACAGCCACAGCTGCTCTCGGCCCCCTGTGCCAGGGCATCCCCACCCTCACAGAGAAGGATTTCTTCACTATATCCCATATAACCCTGCCTCTGGCAGTGGGAAGCCATTCCTTGTGTCCTGTCCCTCCATCCCTTGTCCTCAGTCCCTCTCCAGCTCTCCTGGAGCCCCTTTAGGCCCTGGAAGGGGCTCTGAGCTCTCCCTGGATCCTTCTCTTCTCCAGGTGAACACCCCCAGCTCTCCCAGCCTGGCTCCAGAGCAGAGGGGCTCCAGCCCTTGGAGCATCTCCATGGCCTCCTCAGGGCTTACTCTGGCGACTCCAAATCTTTCTGGTGTTGGGGACACCAGAGCTGGAGGCAGCACTGCACGTGATTAGGGAAGAGGAGCAGACTCTCCCTTAACCTCCTACTCACACTGCTGGGGGTGAGTCAAGGACATAGGGGGTTTTTGAGCTCTCAGTGCAAATGGCTGGGGCATGTTCAGCCTTGATCATGCCACACCTTTTCCCACTTAGGATACTTTTAATCAAGAAGGGATTACAGTAATTTCACGATTATAAGCCGCATCATTTTCACTAAAATTTTGATCCCAACCCGGAAATGCAGCTTACACTCATGAGCGGCTAATATGTGAAAGAAGTTCAGAAATTTCTAACTCTGGAAGTGCAAGCCGAGGTGCCGAGCCGAGCACCTGCCAGTAAAACCCAGGATTGCACGACTGTTACAAATTGGTTACTCTGTTGCATGGTGGGTGGAGGCGGGCTCTGTGCCAGCAGCACGGGGGGGAAGGCGGGGGCTCCCTCCTGCCGGCCCTGCAGCCTGGGGGAGGCGGGGTGGCTCCGTGCCCGCCTCCCACCTGCGCCGCAGGAGCGGGAGTGGGCGGAGGGGCTCCGTGCCTGCCTGCCACTGCAGGAGTGGACGGGGGGCTCCATCCCTGCCTGCTGCCGCGGGGCAACGCTGGGCCGGGGCGACCGAGCCTGGCAGCAGCGGCGGCTGACCCCGAGCGGCAGTGCCGAGCTGGGCCACCTGGCCCCGTCGGTGGCTCCGAGCCGAGTCAGTAAACCCCACCATCCCACGATTCTGTTACTATTTGGCAACTTTGTTGCACACAGGTCCTTGCTGCAAATGACAGAGCGGCTTATAATCAGGTGTGGCTTGTGCATGGACAAAGAACGAAATGTTGCTGACACCCGGAGATGCGGCTTATAGTCAGGTACGGCTTGTAATCGTGAAATTACTGTAATTGCCCAGGGTCAGTAGAGTTCAGATTGCTCTTTGTTAGGGCGCTCCCACCATTAAGATCGGCAGAAAGAGACACCCACAAGCCCAGACCAGCTCACCTTGCTTACTGAACACTTCACAGCCCCAGCCTTCAGAGAGGGAAATCTACCTCCTCAGGGCATTACCAAAAGGTTTTTCTTCAAATGGGAGAGACCATTTTCTCCTGCTCTGCTTAGAAAACTCTGGAAAGAGGTAAAGAGCTCACCCAGGTGAGGGGAAGGGATGGTAGCAGAAACCACAGGGGCAGAGTGGGAGCAGTGGTGTGAGGAGTCAGCCCTGGGGCTGAGGAGCTCATAGTACCTGGCCGTGCACAGAGATGTCAAAGTGGATCCCATAGAGCTTCAGCAGGTTCCGGTAGAGCTGCCGCTGCGAGCCCCAATAGTAGGAGGCAGTTCTGTGGGAGACATTGGGCATGGCTCAGAAAGGCAGCTCCATGCAAGGCAGGGAGGGAAGGGGATGCCAATGCCAAAGGATTGCTGTGAGTTCTTGGGTGTCCTCCAGGTTGGGAACTGGGCATACACATACAGCGATGACTCACTGGCACCAACAGCAGGCATCAGCATCCCCTCAGCATCCAGTCTGGGCCACTGGGAGCATGCAGCTCTCAGTGTGCCCACTTCAGGTGGGGACAGTCACAGGTCCTTGCCCTCAAGCAGGAAACGCCTTGCTCAGCTCCAAACACAATAGAACTACTAAGTATGGGAACTGCCACAGCATCCCAGTACTGACAGGCCTTGTCCTGAATTACCATTCCCCCTTGCCTTGGAATCACTGAATCACTGGAAAAGGCCTCTAAGATCATTAAGTCCAACCAATTAACCCAGCACTAACCCATGTCCCCAGGTGCCACATCTACAGAGTTTTTAAATCCCTCCAGGCATGGGGGCTCCACCAATGCCCTGGGCAGCTGTACCAGGGCTGGACAAACCTTTCGGTGAAAAGATTTTTTCTAACATCCAATCTAAACACTGCCTTAGTGTAACTTCAACCTATTCCCTCCAGTAAGGCTCCTTGTCACCTGGGAGCAGAGCCCAACCCCTCCAGCTGTCCCCTCTTGTCAAGGAGTTGTGCAGAGCCACAAGGTCCCCCCTGAGCCTCCTTTTCTCCAGGCTGAGCCCCCTTCCCAGCTCCCTCAGCTGCTCCTGGGGCTCCAGCCCCTTCCCAGCTCTGTTCCCTTCCCTGGACATGCTCCAGCCCCTCCAGGTCTCTCTTGTCAGGAGGGGACCAGATCTGCCAGGACTGGAGGTGCCCCAGCAGTGTTTGCATACAGGGAACAGGCACTGTCCCCTGTGCTGCCACATCAGGGCTGGCACAGATCAGGTGCCCTTGGCCTTCTTGCTCACCTGAGCACACCTAGGTTCATGTTCACCTTCAGGTCCTTTTCTGCCTGCAGCTTTCCAGACCCTCTGTCCCCAGACTGGAGCATTCCATGGTGTTGTTCTGACCCCAAGACAGGGCCTGGCACTTGACCTTGTTGAACCTCACACCATTGGCCTTGGCCCATGGATCCAGTCTGTCCAGATCCTTCTGCAGGGCTTCCTGTCCTCCAGCTGATCCCCACTCCCACCCAGCTCAGGGTTATCTGTGAAGCGACAGAGGCAAACTTCCCGTCCCTGCTGCTCCTCTCAGAGCATCCATCAGAACTGAATTCTCAAACAACTGCTATGTGCTGATCCCACAGGCCTGTGTGGGATGCTGTCCCAGCATCTTCACCTGAAATTGTACATTGTGTCCTGCAGCCTGAAGGAATACTGTGGCTGGCACTGGGTAGCAGGGTGGTCCAGGTCGCAGTTCCACTCGATAAGAATTCTGATGCTTCCCCCCTGCAAAACACATTTTATTCCAGGAGAAGCATGGGAATAGCTTGGCTGAGTTCTGGTCAGACATTCTCAGATCACATATACAGTAATTTCACGATTATAAGCCGCACCATTTTGACTAAAATTTTGATCCCACCCCAGAAATGCGGTTTACACTCAGGAGCGGCTAATATGTGAAAAAGTTTCTGAAATTTCAAAACCCAGAAGTGCAAGCCGAGGTGCTGAGCCAGCACCTGCCAGTAAAACCCGGGATTGCAGGATTGTTACAAATTGGTTACTCTGTTGGGCGGTGGGTGGAGGCGGGCTCTGTGCCAGCAGGGCAGGGGGGAGGCAGGGGGCTCCCTCCTGCCGGCCCCGTGGCACGGCAGGGAGACGGGGTGGCTCCGTGCCCGCCTCCCACTGGCGCTGCAGGAGCGGGGGGCTCCATGCCCGCCTCCCACCGGTGCTGCAGGAGCCGGGGGCTCCGTGCTTGCCTGCCACCATGGGGCAGCACTGGGCTGGGGCGAGTGAGCCCGGCGGCAGCAGCGGCTGGCCCTGAGTAGCCCCGCTGAGCGGCAGCGCCGAGCTGGGCCACCTGGCCCCGTCGGCGGTCCCGAGCCGAGCCAGTAAACCCCGCCATCCTGCGATTCTGTTATTAACTGGCAACTTTGTTCCTCACTGCAAACGACAGACACCCAGAGATGCGGCTTATAATCAGGTGCGGCTTGCAATCATGAAATTACTGTACTCTTAGCATTTCAGGTCAGTCCTCTGCTTTTTCCTCACATCCTGTGGGAATTTTGAGTCACCTTCCACAGTTGTATTAAAAAAAAAAGTACCAGGAGTGCGAGGTCTCCAAAACTCTTTCCTGCTGCTTCCACCATGTCACGGACACGGAACACAGGGCAGGAGGGGTTGAAGACTGGATCATATGTGCAGCTCTTGAAATAGCTGGGGTCAGTGGTTTGTAAAGTGTTGCACCTGAGACAGGAAAGAGGTGGGACAAGGGTGTGGGAGATCATAGTGCCCAGCTGTGGGACTACAAAGGGGACCCTCTCATTCGGCCCACCAGTGCTCCTTTAGTCAATGCCTTGCCTAAAGCCTCAGATGGAGAGAGGGTGGAGAAAAATTAGCCCAGAGGAACCTCACATGGAGTTATTCTCTATAGCATGTGCAATGACCTTCCCTTCCACCTCTTTGTGCTCACTGGTTTCTTCCCAGTATCCAGCTCTAATCACTGCAGGGACAGTAACAGCAGGGACAGTTCATGCCACGTCTCCTGCCATGGTAAGGCAGCACAGTCAGTGTGCCTTGAGCTGTGGGGCCAGTGCACTCTCTAGTAGCCTTCTGTGAAACCACTTTGAAAGGCCTAAAAGACAAAAATAGTAGTTTCACTTCCAAATGAGAGCTTGGGAATTGCTGGCCTTGTCTAGCTCTCTGCAGTGCTCTACATGGGCAGATGGACACCAGTCCCCCTCTCTGAGGTGTCCCCATCCCACCGCTCTTAGAGCTGCACACCCAGCACAGCTGAAGTGACCAGTATTCACCTCATCACCTGTCCTGCCCTAACTGCCCCAGCACCACCTGCCCTGGGTGCCACTGGCTCCACGAGTGCTTTCGCTTCTCAGCCCCATGACAGGCTCAGCGCCAAGGTTGGACCAGGCTGCATGCTCAGCCCAGCTAGGAAGTATGATACTTACCTGGAGAAGTTAAATTTGGTGAAGTGGACAGTATTTTTTATAAAAATAGTGAAATGCTCTGCCTCGGCCAGAAGAGGTTTCCTAGAAAACAACCACCAACAAAGTCAAGTCTTGCACAGTGGCCATGGCCCCATCTCCCAAGCTCTGCAGTCTCTCCTGCAACGCCAGGATTTTGGCTACAAGGGACAGTGCAAGAAATGCTCTTGGATTAAGTCCTCTGAGTTTAATTGACCAGAGGTCTCCCTAAGCCTGGCTGCCCCTTGGGCAAGTGTGGTCAGACTTCTGGTAACATGGAGGGAGGGAGCCAAAGCTCCCAATATCTGCTGTCTCCTCGTGTATGATTACCTGGCCAGGGTGTCATTCTCCACAGGGCACCAGCCATAGATTTCACAGGTGGAATGTGTGGCATTGAACATCAAACATTTCCCAGTTTTTATCCCTAGAAACAAGACAATATAAGACAGGCTGAGAGAGTTGATCACCTGGAGAAGACTTTAAAGAGACCTTAGAGACCCTTCCACTGCCTAAAGGGGCTCCAAGAGAGCTGGAGAAGGACTTGGTACAAGGGTCTGGAGGGATAGGACAAGGGGGTATGGCTTCCCACTGCCAGAGGCAGGTTTAGGTGGGATACTTGGAAGGCATTCTTGGTTATGAGAGTGGGGAGGCCCTGGCACAGGGTGCTGAGACCAGCTGTGGCTGCCCCATGATCCTGGAAGTGTCCAAGGCCAGGCTGGACAAGACTTGGAGCAACCTGGGATAGTGGAAGGTTTCCCTGCCCATGGCAGGGGGTGGAACAGGATAAGCTTTAAATTCCTTTTTAACCCAAACCATTCTAGAATTTTGTTTTTTTAGCAAAACACCCAGTACCGTTGCCATGAACCACAGGGTTTCCCATGGGACAATCTGCATCTTCTGTGCACATCCCGTCGAGGACAGAGGGGCTCTGGGAGGGACAGAGAGAAGTGCTGTCACTGCTACCTGAGGCCATGCTGTCACTCCCCCCCTTTGCTGCACTGCTGCTCCTGCTTCTCCAAATGCTTCCCAAACAGTTAGAGGTGAACATTCACCAGCCTCTAGCCAGTCAAAAGAAAGGCATGTCCAAGGGGCAATCCTTCCTCTCCAGAGCACTCGTGTCCTGCTGCTCAGTGGGTGAAGGAAGCCTCAGGAGCTACCTCAGATCTTTCATATGAAACTGGGAACCAGCACAGACGGATTCAGGAGGGCCCTAATGACTGAGCCCATTAATCATCTTGTAAAGTACCATAAAGAATTCCCTGGCAGAGATCTTAGTAGATCCTAAATTCATCATAACACAACTTTTACAAGAGACAGGGAAAGCTTCACCCTTACTCTGGACCTACTTGGAGCAGTAAAAGCTTCTTATTCAAACACAGAGAGATGATGGTAGTTGGGGAAATACCACTAACACTTCCCCTAGCTACTCCAGGCCATGACAGGAGTCACCAGCTCAGCTCACCAGAAACCCACCTCCCCAAGCTCTGGGGGGCACAGAGGCCCAAATGCAGGAGGGCAATCCTCAGTTACAGAGTCAGAAGTGAGGGTCTGTTGAGGCCTTCCCCTGGGCTGCCCCAGGATAGCCTCAGCCTCTCATTCAGGAGTAAAACCCACTAACGGCATCTGAGAAGCAGCATCTTTGGGCTGGGTGGAGCCTGCCTAGGGGTCTGGAGTCACTATGGGATGCAGGAGAACACCTCGGGATTGCACAAGGTGTTTAGGGAATGGGTTATTTAGGGGAGGAAGAGAAGGCATGGGAAGGAGGGAACTTGGTATTCTAAAAAGGAACAAAAACACTGGAATATAAAGGGATAAAAGGATGCAAAGACTTTTAAGTGCAAGTACAGCTGCTAAAACAGCTTAGCTTGCATTTGGTGCTGCCTCTGGCCACAGACACACTCATCTGCCAGCACCAAATACTCTGGTCATCAAGAACATTAAGACAGCTCAAACTCCTTGCAAAGCCAAAAGCTGCCACTGTTAAATATTCAAAGCTTTCCAAATATGAATGTTATCTACAGCCCCAGTGCCAGGAACTGAGGAACTCTTGGAGACCAGCACAGGGTGTAGGCTGGGACAGGCACCCACACACACCCCAGCCCTGGAACAGAATGAAATCCTCAGCTCTGTGTGTCTTGGCTTGCACACTGCAAACCTAGCATCTAGATGTACCCGTGGCAGCCTGTGAGAACCCCAAAATGCCCTATAGCACTTGTCCTCCCCCCTGTTGGGACTTCAGAATCTCTCAGCATTTTAAAGATGGATCATTGATGCCATTTTCCCTGATCCAAATCTGGCATTTCTCCTCCCCTGCAGCATTTGGCCACAGCAGGAGCTGAAGGGACCTTTAGGACAACTGGTGCTAGGCTTAGGTACAAAGTGCCACCAATGGTTCAGCGTAAAGGACAATTGCTCCCATCTGCTGAGCGGGGTCCAGCCTGGGAGAGTGCAGCAGAGGAGCTGGCCTGACTGCAGCCTTAAAGGGTAAAATTTTGCCCAGAAAACTTATACCATTAAGTATCCAGCTCGCTGGCTGGAAAACCATCTAGACCTTGTGTTCCATTCCTCCTAAAAATAGAACACTAAGATGGACATTACTCCTGCCGTAGGGAAACATGACACAGATATCCATGGAGTCTGTGTCTAGGCATCCCCTTGTTCAAAGGCAGCAGAAAACCTGGAATGGTCATACAGTGCCACCACACAAAGAGTTCAGAGCTGGAGAGGCCCCATGTCCCCTGTCCTGGCCACCACAAACAGTTGTGGTAGAGCATGTGGATACACATCTTGGCTCATCAAGGTATGACAGAGCAAGTGCAGATACGCTGGGGAGCGCTACGAAGCAGTGAGAATGAGGGGAATCAGGTTTCATGGGATATATAAACCTATTTTTCCCTTTTATCTGGTCTTCCACTGGATTCCACAGAGCAGCAGGACCACTGGGTCCCTCCCACCCCTGTGAAGCCAAGCTGGGCCAGGTCCATTCACTCACCTCGGGGCAGGTGCCTTGGGCTTGCTGGATTGTGGCAGTGAAATGGGTCACCAGGAAAAGCACATTTTCTCCCTGGGAAGCAAGAAGGCGCCATCAACGGTGGATCCAAGGGGACGCCCTGTGACACCATGGGTGGAACAGGTACTAACGGCCTTGCCAGGGCTTTGGGAGGCCAGTGGTACCCGCGGCATCCCCTTGCCAAGGTGACTGACTGTATGTGTGACCTCCCTGACCCCGCCCGGGCCTGGCCCTTACCTGCGGGGGCCAGGTGAGATCCGCAGCGTCCCAGAGCCGCCGGCCCGCGGCCTCGGCGGCCGCCGCCCCCTTCACCTTGGTGACCACGGCGACATGCGGGGCCGCGTCGCGCTCCTGGTACCCCTTCTGCAGCAGCAGCACCCACCTGCGGAGGGCAGGGGGGCTCTGAGGAACCCGCGGCCGGGCCCGAGGGCTGGGGGGAGGTCCCTACCCCAGCAGGGACCGGCCGCCCCGAGGGCTGGGGAGAGGTCCCTACCCCAGCAGGTAGCCAAGCGTGCTCAGCTGCAGCAGCCGGTGCAGCAGCCCCACCCGCCGGTTCCGCGTCACCGAGAACTTGGCGGTCTTGTAGTCGAGCAGGGACCCGCAGGGTGGGCACGCCATGGCAGCACCGGGGGGAAAAGCGGGCACGGCGGAGAAAGCGGCAGAAATGGCAAAGGGGGGCAGGGGAGGATAGCGGCACCAGGAGGGAAAGGCGAACACGGTGGGAAAGGGGGCCAGGGGAGAGAACGGCGGCCACGGTGGCGATAGCGGCCCCAGTAGGGAACGGCGGGCACGCTGCGAAAGGCGGTCAGGGAATGGAAAGGGGGACACGGCGGGGACAGCGACACTGGGAGGGAAAGGCGGGCACGGGGCACTGCCCGCACCGCCCGCCAGAGCCCGGCCCCGCCCCGCACTCAGCCCCGCCCTCCCTGCAGCCGCGGCGGCGCAGGGCACGGCGGCGGGGCCCGCGGGGCGGGGGGGCGGGGCCCGCGGGGCGGGGGGGCGGGGCCCGCGGGGCGGGGGGGCGGGGCCCGCGGGGCCCTCAGGCCGCAGCCCCGCCACCGCGGCGAGTGAGGGGCGCCGCGCGTGCGGGGCGGCCGAGTGGGCCTCTGCCGCCGCAGGCCTTGCCCACAACGCACAACGAGAATCGCTGAATGGCTTGGGCTGGAAGAGACCTTAAAGCCCATCCTGCTTCACCCCTGCCAGGGCAGGGACACCTTCCACTGTCCCAGGCTGCTCCAAGCCCCAATGTCCAACCTGGCCTTGGGCACTGCCAGGGATCCAGGGACAGCCACAGCTTCTCTGGGCACCCTGTGCCAGGGCCTGCCCACCCTCACAGGGAACAATTCCTTCCCAATATCCCATCCAGCCCTGCCCTCTGGCAGTGGGAAGCCATTCCCTGTGTCCTGTCCCTCCATCCCTTGTCCCCAGTCCCTCTCCAGCTCTCCTGGAGCCCCTTTAGGCCCTGTCAGGGGCTCTGAGCTCTCCCTGGATCCTTCTCTTCTCCAGGTGAGCCCCCCCCAGCTCTCCCAGCGTGCCCTAAACCACCACAGAACTGCCCCCCTCTTTGACCAAGGGACATGCAATTTGTCTTTCCCGCTAATGAAAATTATGTCATTCCTCTGGATGTTGGAGCAATCCAAGTTTCACATCAAGGACATGTTAAGGGCCCTTTCTTGCCTGCTCTGCTGGAAATTCGGGGATCTACCACAGCCCAGGGTTCACCACATGAGATGTGATGTTGGCCAGCAGAGGGGATTTGCCAGCAGACTGCTTTGAAGTGCTCAGTAACCAGAATCATCTCCTTCCCTAGATGCAGGTGGGTCAGTACACCTCTTACCTCTTGGGCAGAGAAGCTTTCCTTTGTGTCATCTCCCCTGGAGTACTCCACATTTTTAAATTAATATTTTTAGGAAGAAATTATAAACCTTTTGTACATTCATGTCAGATAGTCCCACCTGTAGCTGCTTGCAGCAGGCACAGCATTTTAGTAATCTGCAGTTTTGACCATAAAAGACTACAGTCTTTCCTACTCATTATTGATGATAAACCTTTTTATTAAGCTTATTTTGTCTGGAATAGTTCTCTGAGGTCCCTTCCAGTTAATTTTCCTGTCTCTGATATCCATGGATGGAGAAAAGAATTTGATTATGTAGTATCTTTTGTATAATCACAAGGCCATAGCCATGCATCCGTTTAGCTGTAAATATTTTTGAAATTAGAATTGATACTGACAGAGAGGAAGATACTTGGGGCAATACAGGCTTAAATGTTGGATTAAACCCTGAATTCAGAGCACCTTTGAGTAAACTAAAGGGGCACTCCCACCAGGTGCAGTCACATGAGCTACAGGCAGGAGTGATGCCCAGGGAGGTACTTTGTCAGGCACAGTGGGCCACAACCTTTTGCTCTGCATTGTGAAGAGTGACAGCAGTAGTATTTTTCATCATTTTAATGGAAAGATAAATTAATCTTTTAAAAACATAATGAAATATCTTCAACTGTATCCAGTGTTTACTTTCTTGGCAAAGCTTGAAATTATTTTAGGGGAATCTCATATACACCTATGTCAGCCTATGTTTGGGGACTCCCTTTGATGGTTGTTGCTGATGTTGAAGACAGGAAAGCAACAAGAACGTGAACTGAGACCATGCAGCAGCAGCCAAGATTTATCTATGTTCACCCCTTGTACAGTGGCTTCGAATTTCCCGTACGATCGTGATTGGCTAAAGGTCTTAGCTCTGCCCGGCTCACTGGCCAATGATACGGTTCAATGATTCGTGGTTCAAAGGGATTGGCTGGGGTCCCCTTGTTTGAGCTTGAATTCAGCCAATCACTTTCATACCTGGGACTTGTTTACTTCTATTATCTAACAGCTAGGCTGGTCCAAATTACCTATGCAGCTACAGACGAGCTGGAGCTGTCACAGCAGGTGACTTTGGATATTTCTTTTCTTATTGGTCTCAGCCTTCTTACTGCTCTTTTCTTTCGGTTCCTGACTTTAAGCAGCACATCCCTGCATTCACAGCACTTATGTGATGCCACCCAATTACTGCTCCCTGGGCCTTTATCTGCACTGGTGTTACCAGGCTCGCTTGTGCTGGGCTCAAGCCCCTGTCCTTTGCTCTTTCTTGTGACATCATCATTCATCCCTAGCCTTCCAACCTTTAGATTCCTTTTTGAACCTTCCTGCCACAGGTTTCACTTTCTCTGTCCACAGCTGTCTTTGGGCATCCTCAGCTGTGCGTATCTCCAAGACGAAGATTCACAGATCTCCCTACTCCTGTTCTCACCCTGCAGCTGTGCTTCAAATCCCTCTGCTTTCAGCACTGCTTTGATGGGTACATACTCAGAAAGGAGTGTGATTTTTTTTCTCTGCTATGCCACATCCCATGCTGTGTGCCAGATCTACGTTCTCCCTGGGTGGTGTTTTTCATGCAAAATTCAACACCAACTCCATCCACTGCTTTACAATCCTCAGTCCTCACACATCCCACCTGCTATAGCCTCCTCCTTGAACATCCTTCATGTCTTTAGTGGGCTTCTTTGGCTCACAGGAGAGAAAACAACCTTAATCCTCGTCACTTCTGGCCACCAGGAACAGCCCAGCTATACACTTCGTTTACTCCAACTTCCTTGTGTTTACCTTTGAAGGCTGCAGTGGCTGCTTGTCACCACCCCTGTCCTCCTCACCTCCTGTTCCTTTTACAGTCCAACAGTTCTCCCCAGCCGTCTTGTCTTCAGGTATGGACACGGTTTCCTTTTCCTTTGCCCTGGTTGACACCCTCATTTTTTTCCTGCCCCATTGGAAACTCACAGAACACTTGATGAACAAACTTGTTCTGATTTCCAGCGACCCTCGGAGGGGTTCCAGGACCAGGAGGCTGTGGGAGCTCCCTGGCTGCTCAGTTTCGGCTTTCAGGCTCCACCAGCAGGAGAACGAGCAGGGCAGTCACAGCTGCAGTGTGAGCACCAGCCCCTGGCTTTGTCATGGTGATTGGATTTTCAGTCCCTCTTTGCTGTCTTGGCAACCTGAGGTCAAAGAACATAGATGCTTCACTGTCTGGCAGCTTCTGCAGCTTTTCTGCTTTGGGCTTGTGGTAAATGAGGTAGTGAAAGACGTAGTTTTAATCATCTAGAGGTAATTCAGACAGTTGCAGAGAAGTACATGAACTAACTCAAGATTTCTTTCAAATCTTCAACTGTTTGGTTTCACATATTTTTTCTCAGGGGAGATTTTTGGAATTACTATAGCAGTAAACATTGGATTAAACTTAGAATTTGCTGGAACCATTTCCATAGCCAAGGGCAGCTGCCTTGGCCAAAGGCTTTGAGCAGAGAATTGTTTTCACTCCTGTTCTTAAACTGTGAGAGCTCACATGAAGCTGATGTGCTGCTGGCTTTGTACCCGCGCCTGTCCAAGAGTCATCTATGACCTGGGATCACACAGACCTTGGAATTAAGAGAGAAAAATCATCCAGTATCTATGAACATATTATGTTTTCATTTCTCTGTTTCTAATTTTCCCCTTTTTAGACTCAAAATTACTATAATGAATGTTTTGAATTATTTAATTTCTGATTCATAAATCAACACAGATTTTTTTTCTAGTCTATATATTATTTATATTCTGCAAAAATTTTACTCACCAAAACAAAACTAGTTCTTCCAGCCTCTGAGACTGAAAGGGACGACATGGTGGTGGTTAGTGGTGAGTTGGCAGTGCTGGGTTAATGTTCCTAGAGGTTTTTTCCAACCTAAATGATTCTGTGATTCTACAAAGTTTATCTTCTTTATTTGAAAATAATTCTGTGATTTACCTAGTGGAGTCTGTCCTATAAACGTGCAAAACATTTTACAGTTACATGTCTAATAAATCAAACCTGTGCTTTGGTCTCAGGACTGTCTGTCCAAAGCGTTTGTATGTTGTAAATATGGGCTGCAGTCTTTAAAGCTGGGCTGTCTCTAAAAACATCAGAACCATGCAGAAACCCCCTCAGTCTCCAGATGAAAACTTTGTGTATTGAACACAGAAGCTTTAGGAGGCTTGGTTTAAATCAGTGTAAGTACTTATATTTTAAAATATTTTTTCACCATTTATTGCTTCTGTTATGTCCTTTGCCCCTAGCCCTTCTTGTGTTTTCCAAAGAAGAGATGCAAACTAAAATCCTATGAAACAATACACTCCAAATCTGTCCTTATTTACCAGCTGGAAAAGATTCACTTGCCCGTGTTTTGAAACACATGGATTTGTTTGTCACTGGAGTCAGCTGTGTGGTTTTAGGCTCAATAAGCCTATCAGCCATTTGGGAACCTAAACACAGCAGGTGAGCCAGCAGTGTTATACCGAGCAGCATCACTGGGATAGGGACCTTGAGCATCCCGTTGTCCTGTGGGTTTGATGAGGTGGCTGAGGGACACGGAGCAGAAACCTGCCCTGTGCCCAGGTGGGATTTGCCTTCTTGGAAGGCTGTCGGGAGAAAAGGGAGCAGGCAGCTGGAGCTGGCCTGGAGCTTTGTGTGGGAAGTTGGAGGGATTTACTGTGCTTTGGCAGCTGCTGCCAAAGGTTGTGAGGAATTAACATGGTAAGGTGTTACTCTGAGGACTGTAGTTCTGTTATACTGAAATGCCAGTTATTCCCGATTTACCTGCTGATCTCCCCAGCTGGAATCACTGCTCCTCTTTCCTTAATCTCGGTTGTGAGATGTTGGAAACCATCTATGTTGGAAACCAATCTTGGAATAACTCTCCAAAAGACTTGCTGAATTCCTGTTGACAAGGGATTCAGTAGTTCTAGTACTAAGCCTTTTTTGTGTGTATCCAAGTGTCAATTCCATATTGTTCCTTTGCAAAAGTGCCAGATAGCAGTTGGATGTACCAGCACTGCTGCCTCTTTTCAAGTCCTGTCCCAGTCAGAGCACAGAGGTTACACAAATCCACATTGATTACCATTAATGGTATTTCTTCAGAATTCCTGAATAGCTCTCACTTTCTCAGTGGCCTTTTGAAGCCTCAACTGTCCTTGTCCCTATGACCTTTTGGAAGGATCTGCCAGCTTGTTTTGCCGCAGCACTCTGGGACTGCTCCAGCTGCCTTGTTCTGGAAAATGAGCATTACTGCTCCAGGGAAGCTCACTGCCTGATTCCATATGGAACTTCTCTGGTGTGAGTTGCACAGGTTATCCCAAAGTTCTAGCTGTAGCAGCTACTAACTTTGGAGGCAGGGCTGGGCAGTGGAGCCTCCAGCTGCTCCCCCCACACAGAAAAGGGGTTTTGTGTTTTCCAGGTATTTTTCTTGAGCACTTTCATCTTCTTTAGGATATCGAGTGTGCTGCCGTGCCCAGAGGTGTGTTGGCTCTTGTCCCAGCAAAGACTGGAGCCCCCAGTGCTGCCCTAGAATGCTTCCAGCCTAGCAAGAGAGGTATGGCATAAAGAGAAATCAGCCATCCTGGTTCCCGAGGAGCTGCTTGCTGCAGCTCCTTCCTGCCAGCATCTGACAGACATTTCACAACCTCAGGCCAAGCTGTCATTGCCTCAGGAAGTGTTTCTGGTCTCTTGCCTAAATCTCCCTCACGGCAGTTTCAGTCCACTGGTTCATTCCATGTTTCCTGTGCATGTGGGGAAGATTTATTCTCCTTTTATAGACTCTGTAAGGTTGGAAAAAAACGCTAAGATCATCAAGGCCAGTAGCTGCAGTTGTGTGTCTGTGTGGTGTGTTACTTGTGGGGAGATGGCCATTTCCTTCCTTGCACCCAAAGTAGATGCAGTGGATGCATCTGGTGTTGGAATGGAACCTCTGCCACTGGGATGGGGCCCTGCTGTTGTGCCCTCACTTACACAGCTCCTTGGAAAATGCTGAGACAGGGAAGAGCTGTGGCTGCAGGGACTGCTGAGACACAGCACAAACACTCCTGGAATGACCTGGGGACCTGTCTGCCTGACCGCCAGCACATCGAGCAGGGACGGGGGACAACAAGACCACCTTGCTTTGTGCCATCTTTTAATGCCCTGCCGTTCCCCAGCTGGTGCTAGGAGCAGATACACCACTGCTGGCAGCCTGGAATGCTGCGTGATGCTTACCTCATCCTTGGGCTGTCTGCAGGAGGAGGAGGGGAGCATGGCAGGATAATGAAAGGATTACTTACAGCCAGCCTCCCCGAGCCCTGCAGCTCATCTATGCTGCTTTCAGAGCTGTGGCAGGGGGAGTGGGGAGGGATAATTTAGGAACATGAGAAGTGATTTAATTAGGACGTGGCTGCTCTCTCCTGGATGCAACCCACCACCTCCTTCCAGTGCTTGGGGCTCCCTTTTTCCTCCCTCCAGCATGGACAGGGCTCAGCTATGCAAGCACTGCTTATTCTAATTATTAAACTGTGCACTCCTGCACCCCTGTGCTTTCCCAAGCAAGACCCCAGCAATCCCTGTGGGTTCCATAGCCCAGTTATCCCAGTAAGAGCTCCTGCAGCCCAGAGATCTCTGCAGCTCCCACTGGTCCCATCCTAGGAGCATCCCTGAGCTGCACATGGGGCTAAGGTCCACAGGCTCTCGGTTACTCACTGCCATTCAAAAGGGGTAGGTGGCAGCCCCAACACTGATTTTCTCCCATGTTATTCCCCTCTGGATTTTCACTTCTCCTTGTCCTGCTGCACCTGCCTTATGAGAACTGTCTTCCCAGGGCACAACAAACCAGCACTGCCCTGCCAGCTATTCTCCCAGTCCTCCCAGTCCAGCATCACTGGAGAGCCTCAGCCAGACCTGGCTGCTGCCTGTCCACTCCCATGCTGTCTGTGGGGATTATCATCCAGGACTCACATTAACCCTCTTAGCCCAGCCTGGAGCACGTGGGCCAGACCTGCTCCTGCCCCACAGCTCATAAAGCCCTTCCCAGTTCCCAGAGCCCCAGCACTGACCCACTTACCTGCCTACAGCTCTAGAAGCAGATTGATTTCCTGCAACCTGATTACAGCAATGCCACAGCTCCCAGGAAATAGAGGACTTTATTTACATTTTTAAGCTAATTTGGAGAAGGATACTGGTCTGGAAAACAGGTGTATAGTCAGCCACAGGGAAGCAGCAAGCAACTGCTCCTGAAGCTCCATGAAACAGTTCTGGGAGCTGCACATAGCAATGATTTCATTTTACATTTCATCTGTTTGGAATCAAGGAGCAGCCAGTGTTTTCTTTCACAATTACAAGCTGCCATCTTAAAGCCCTGCTGAAGCTGTCTAGTTTGTTTTGTTTTTTTTGTTTTTTTTCCTCTGCTATTATAATATTCAGGAACAAATTCCTGTGGAAGGGCTATCTGGGTGCCAGTGGCTACTGCCATCCCCTTTTTTTCTATGTGCATTAATGAGTAGTCAATTAAAAATTAATTAATACATGTTCTGTGCAGAGTGTGTTACTGCTGTAGGATAGCATATGACACATGAAATGACCAATTTTGTAATCCTGTTTAAAAAAACCCCGCAAGTGTGCTTGAGAGGCCCCACTGGCCTCACAGGTGCCGGAGAATTACACTCCAATCCTTTAATACCCTGCTGGGTGCATCCCCAGCACCCCAGCTCTGCTGGGGAGGACTCTGTGCTTTGTGTGCCACAGCCTAACAGGAATTTCTGTGCATTTTTAGAAATGAATGTTTTTAAATAGAGTAAATATCAATGGTTATAAGGCTCATTCAGTAACTCTTTGGTCTTTTGCAGCTTAAAAGGCTGACTGAGACCCCTGCTAGGAGAGCTGAGAGATGTGACTGCCATTGACTTTCCTCTACAGAGGAACATAAAAGTCACCCTCAGCCCATCACTCTGTGAGGACTTTCCGGCCCTTCCCCAGCCCTGTGCTGAGCTCCCTTCTCCTCCTGTGTCCCTGTGGATCTTTTTACTCACCTTTGTCTTGCTGACAATGGATTTATTACTGAGATTAAAGCTGAGTCACTAAGGAGGGCTCAGCCTGTGCCTCCCTGGGTACTTGTTTAACACTTGCTTTTTAATGAGGAAGGACTCTTATCTCAGGAAGAACATTTCCCTAGAGAACAGCAGTGTGGGAATGGGGATAACTGTGGGTTATAATTATAAGTCCCATTAATTGCACAAGTTCTCACATCCTTTGGCTCATAACCTTGGGCAGTTTTAGACCCTGCCCTGGTGCTGGCTCAGCACTGTCCTCGCTACTCACAGTGGGGTTCAGTCCTGTCTGGGTCAGTATCAGGGTATTTGTGTACTGCAAGGCTCAAGTCCAGCCTACCCTAGCCCTGTGGGGTCCTGGTTTCTGTGGGTCTAGCTGAACCTTGTCCTTGTGACTGGAACCCTGGTGGCAGCAGGGTGGCAGTGGGTGGCACGACCCTCTCCCCACTTTCTGGGGGTGCTTTCCTGAGCATTGACTGGGGAGTTTTCCATCTTGAGTCTTGGGGACACAGAGATCACAACCAGCCAGAGCCATTGCAAGAAAGAGTGTTTATGAGAATGACCAAATCAGCCCATTGCTCACAAGCCATGACACAGAGGTGCCAACCGGGGCCACAGCTCCAGTGGCGGCAGCGCGGGGACGAGGAGGGACACGGAGCGGTACTGGCAGACAGAGGGGTTCACTGGAACCAGCGTATGCTACTGAGGGTCCCCACAGCCTTCTAGGGCCCTCAGGGACGGGCCAGCAACAAGTAATGGAACAGCTTCCCACAGTCCCCAGCTCCTCGCAGCATGCAGAGGATGAGGATGGAATGGGGTGTCTATGCTGCAAGGCCTGTCAAGTTGGCCTCCAGACCACCCCTCAGCCAATTCCAGTGGCTGGGAAGATGCAGCTAGGCTTTTGCTGTGCCAGCCTCCACTAGCTTTCTTGGGGTGCCTGCCCAGCCACCCACTCTGGCCATTTTCCTTCTTCATGTCATGTCTCCAGCTACCCCTCAGCTCCCTCAGCCCCAGCCTTTAAGGAGAGCAGCCCTGGGGATAGGGATGGCAGGGGTGCCTGTGGGGATGCACGATTTGCCCCTGCCTCCTTCTGAAGGGGACTCTGCAGGAGGCAGGGGGCTGCACTCAGGATGAGAGTCAGGATGGGCAGGACTCGGCTGCGTGTCCTGGTGCCTGGGGAACTTCTGCATTCCCAGCTGCACGGATGTGCTGGCAGACAGGAGATGTGCTGCACAGTGCCAGGGTGTGCTCAGGGAGAGGTGACAAGGACAAGGCTCCTCATGAGCAGGGCAGGCACTGGGCTGAGACCCAGCTCCCAAGTGCAGGGAATGGAGGGGGAGGCAGCAAGCTCCTCCACACTCTGTGAGAAGCACGCGGGGAAGGGTGAGCATCCTCATCCTCTCTAGGTGGAGCCCCACACCCAGAACAGCCCCAGTGGGTCTGCTGTCAGAGGGACCAGGAGGAGGGGGGTGGGTCTCTAGCCTCACTGCAGGAGGAGATTCCGACGCTCCCATCTCCAGGTGCCCCCGTTGCCAGTGGTGTCATCTCTTGCAGTCATCGGTGTCAGTGTCTGGCAGCCCGGTGGCAGGCTGGGAGCTGGGCTGGACTGCCTGCACCCTCTCCTCCAGGCTGCCACCTGGGAACACCACGTAGCGGGCGCTGACACGCTGGGGCCGTGGTTCCCGCAGGTTCTCCTTGCTGTGCCAAATGCCATAGCCAAAGTAGACGAGCAGACCTGCAGCAGGGACAGGGACAGCAGAGGCTCCAGCACAGCCTGGCTGCTAGCACCATCATGGCTGGCATCACAGTGGAATGTGGCACGGATGTGGCCAGCAACCCAATGGAGCAAAAAGCTAAACCACCATGGGGGCTTAACTGAGCTGCTTGCAGGAGGAAGAGGGTCCTGCAGCATTTTAAGAGCAAGGGGAGTACCCTCAGCCGCTGGGAAAGGGAAGGACTTCCTGAGCCCCAGAGAGCTGCCTCAGGAGCAAGGGGTGATTCTGGCCCAGGGCTTTGAGGAGGATCTGAACTTTAACAGGAACAAGTTGTAACACTCTGGGAAACAGAGAGGCTCAGGACATGCTGGGAGACCTCGGCTTGCATCTCCTAAGGGGAACTGGAGGCAAAAAGGGGCATGATAGGCTTTACAGATCCATAAGCAGGGGAGAGGAGCTGCCAAGGCAGCTGGAGAGCGCCAAGACAAACCCTGTTCCCCCTTCCCAGAGCAGCCATGGGAGCACTCACCTAAGAGGAGCCAGATGGCAAAGCGGAGCCATGTCATGTAACTGAGTTTCAGCATCAGGTAGATGTTGAGGATGATGCTCAGCGCAGGGGATAGAGGTACCAAGGGGATCTGCAGGAGAAAAGGAGCTGGCGAGGGTGAGACCTGCAGGACCACATTCTCCATCTTTAAAATCATAGGGACAAAAGACAGCAATGGCAAATGTGTGGGACAAAGGGACTGTCACCTTAGGATTTCTAGAAGTGGAACTTTTTTTAAGGAAAAGGAGCAATGGAGCCTTGATCTGGGAGCCAGGCATCATCACAAGGACCAAAAAACCTCCTGGCATGATCTTGAGCCAATGTGGTCCTTGCCAGAGGAGCCAGGGCAGGGGCATGGCAGGGAAGTGGTATCTCCACTGGTGTTATAAAGCCATACTGACTACATCAGGGCTCAGGTGGGCTGAAAACAGGAGAGGAGGAGCACAAGAGGCATAGAAGTGGTTTGGAGGCTGAAAATGAGCTCCATCAAATAGCTGAAGGGCAGCCAAAGTAAGGAGCTGAGGCAGGAGAGGAGCAGAAGAATTGTGGGGATGCAGAGAAGGGAGCCCAAGCTGGACATGAACAATCCCTGGGTCAGATGGACACAGAACTGCTAGGGATGTCCCTTCCTGGGGACCAGTGGCCACACAGAGTAACAGTAGAGGCACCAACACGCCCCACACCCAGTGTCCACAAACACCCTCTTCCTCCTCCCCTCCCTCCTCCTCCTTCAGCAGACATGGGACTTTCAGCAAAGTGCTGTGCCTGGAAGCCCTGCGGGTCCATCAGAGCTTCTCCCACCTCCCCTCTCCCCGGCAGAGGGATTCCCTACCTGGGCCCTGGGCATACCTGGAAGGTCTGGGTGCTGTGCTGCTGCTCATGTGCCCAGATGAGGAGGAGGCTGAGCAGGAAGCCCAGACTGAAGAGGACCAACAGCAGAGAGTAGCTCCAGGTGGGCAGGTGGAGGTGAGTGTTGCCAAACACCAAGATGGAGCAGAGGCAGATGGCAGACACCATCAGGGTCACCACGGCCACCGTGACCACCTCACCTGGGTAGAAGTCACTGAGGAACTCCAGGTAGGGCTCAAATGCTGCCTTCAGCTGCCCTGGCTCCCGCTGCTCTTTGCTCTTGTCCCTGTCCACCAGCTGCAGCTTGTCGGAGAAGGACTCATACTCCTTCAGCTCACCCCTGGATGGGCCCTCATGGGGCTCTGGGTTATGCTGGCCGCTGGCTGCTGGTGCAGGGACATCTCCCTTCTGCTGCTGGAAGCGCAGAACTATGATGCTGGCGGCCACAAAGGTGTAGGCCAGCAGTGTGCCGATGGACAGGAACTGCACCAGGGCCTCCAAGTCAAAGACAAGGGCCAGCAGGGCCATAAGCAGCCCGAATACCACGATGCCGATGACGGGCACCTGTGTGCGCGGGTGGACTCTGGAGAAGACCTGAAAGAAGAGCCCATCCTCGGCCATGGCATAGACAATGCGTGGCAGAGAGAAGAGATTGCTCAACAGAACTGTGTTCATTGCTGAGGGACAGATAGAAGAAGGAAGACTCTATCAGACCCAAACCCAAACTGGGGATTGTTCCCAGCCCCCAAAGCAAGGGGGGTGGGCAGCTCCCTCCCGCCTCTGCCTGTACTCACCACAGATGGAGCCAGCAGCCACCAGAAACCCTGCCCAGGCGTAGCCCCTCCTGTAGAATGCATCAGCCAGGGCAGAGTCAGGGTCCAGTGTGTGCCAGGGCACCATCAGCGTCAGCACAACTGATACCAGGATGTAGGCGCCAGTGGCCAGCCCCAAGGAGAAAGCAATAGCCCGGGGGACAGCCCTCTGCGGGTTCCTGGCCTCTTCGCTGGAGGCTGCGATGACGTCAAAGCCCACAAAGGCATAGAAGCAGGTAGCTGTGCCAGCCATGATGCCTGACAGCCCATATGGGGCAAAGCCACCCTCCTGGGTGCTCCAGTTCTTGGGCTGTGCAAGGACAAAGCCCATAATGAGGATGAAGAGGATGACGCCCATGCTGATGGCTGAGAAGACATGGTTGAGCCAGGAGGACACTTTGGCCCCAAAGGAGATGAAGGCGGTGGCTACCAGCAGGATGGCAGCTGCCAGGAAGTCTGGATAGCGGGCCAGGAATGGCACCTGCCAGGTACCCACATGGGTCTCGGTGAAGTTCTTGACCTTGTGGTTAAAGATGGAGTCCAAATAGCCACTCCAGGCCCTAGCCACCGCAGCCCCCCCGATCATGTACTCCAGCAGCACATTCCAGCCAATGAGGAAAGCCCAGATTTCACCCACAGACACATAGGTGAACATGTAGGCAGAGCCTGTCTTGGGCACACGGGCTCCAAACTCAGCATAGCAGAGAGCAGCCAGGAGAGAGGCAAAGCCAGCGATGATGAAGGAGACGATGACGGCAGGGCCAGCGATCTCCTTGGCCACAGTGCCTGTGAGGACATACAGCCCAGAGCCTACCATGCCCCCGATGCCTAGTAGCGTCAAATCGATGGTGGAAAGACATCTGTTAAAAGATGTCTCCATCATGTCATCCTCCAGAGTCTTCACCCGGTTGAGCTTCTGGCAGAAGCGGGTCAGGTCGGTGGAGCGGGGCAGCCATCTCGCCATCCTGGAGGCAGTGGGCCCAGCCCTCAGCAGAGTGAGGGGTCCTCAGCAGTGAGATCCTGCCTGGAGACCTGGTAGAGGGGCAGGAAAGGGTAAATATTCCCTTGGCAGTGAGGTATCAGGTGCTGGGGACAGGGTGGAAATGCCACCAGGACACATTCCAGGTGTCCCTGGCTCCTCAGCCAGCATCAGCCAGCATAGTGCTCAACACTGTGTGTCCTCCTCCAGGGGTGGCACAGGACAGGGACATGTGCAGTGTGCCAGGTGGCAGGCAAACCACAGCACTCCCTGGGCAGCATCTCCCCGTTAAAGCCCAAACTAGTCTGCTCTGGCCCTGATGAAGGTTTCCTTGCTGCCTCCTCTCCAGCTTATCCAAAATCTACCTGAACTTCACCCTGCTGTGCCAGGACCCCACCACAGGGGCGTGCAGCTCCCAGGACCCTTCTGCTTCCCCTGGGAAAGCTCAGGCATGATGCAGAGGCTGCAGCGAAGTCCAGAGCAGCTCCCATGGGAGTCCTCAGACAGACCAAGAAACACCCAGCACACCATGAAACAGCAGCTGCCACCATGACTGGGAGGACAGAGCTCTAGGGACCTTCAGGTGCTGTTTCCCAGCTGCTCCATGGGGTGACTGGTGACTTTGGGGACACTGTCCCCTCTCAGTTACCCTCCTTCCTGTGCCAGAAGCCCCACACCTACATGGAACAACATGTCTTGCTGGGACCCAGCCCTGCTCCAGGGTCCCCCTCGCAGAGGCCAAAAGGTCCTGGAAAGCCCACTGGGAGATGACGGAATGACAGGGCTGATAACGGCCCATGAGGACAACGTGCACAACCCGTGCTGGCTGAGACTCCCATCCCTGCACATCCAAGTCTCCGCGCCTGGAGGCGTTGGCAGTACCGGGGTCCTCAAACCCCAGGAACGCAACAGGCGCAGCTGGGAGGATGCGGAGCTCGGTGCCCACCGGACACGGAGCATCCCCGGAGTTCGGAGAGAGGCCGAAGGTGGGGACCCCCTGACCGAGGAGGGTGTGTGGGGATTCCGGATTCATCCTGGGCAGGGAGAGGGGATAGTTTCGCCCCTGCTCAGTCCCGTCACGATGCCGGTTCCGGGCGGCGCCGAACCCCGGCCCCAATCCCGGCCGCGCTCCCCCGGGACGCTCCCAACAGTGCCGGTCTCAGCCCGGCTCCCGGCCTAGGGGTTGTCGCTCACCTGCGAGGGTGGCCGGGGGCCCCGCACCGGCCCCGGCCTCACCTGCTCCGCGCCGCCGCCGCCGCCCGGCTCCGCCTCCCGGGCTCAGGCGGAAGGGCGGGGGCCGGGCGGGGGCCGGGCGGGGGCCGGGCGGGGGCCGGGCGGGGGCCGGGCGGGGGCCGGGCGGGGGCCGGGCGGGGGCCGGGCGGGGGCCGGGCCCCATCCCCAGGGGTGTCTCCCCGGAGCGGCGAGCAGAGGTTGGGGAGTGCCGGGGTTGCACCTCCAGCCTCTGGGAGGGGCAGACGCGCGGGGTCCCCACGATCCCCGGGTGGGCATCCCCCCGGGAGCGTGCGCGCGGCTGGAGTTGCATGGAAACGGGATACGGCGTGGTCATGGAGATATTCCAAAGACTGGAACCCTGGGCTGCTCTGGAGACAGGCTGGGAGAGCTGAGGGTGTTCAGCCTGGAGAAGAGAAGGCTCCAGGAAGGCCTTAGAGTCCCTTCCCATGCTTAAAGGGGTTCTAAGAGACCTGCAGAGGCACTTGGGACAAGGACCTGGAGCAACAAGGGACAATGGCTTCCCACTGACGCAGGGCAGGGTTAAGTGGGATGTTGGGAAGGAATTCTCAGCTATGAGGGTGGTGAGGCCATGGCACAGGTTGTCCAAAGAAGCTGTGGCTGCCCCTGGATCCCTGGAGGTGTCCAAGGCCAGGTTGGACAGGGCTTGGAGCCACCTAGGATGAGTGTTCCTGCTCATGAGCTTGTAACCCAAGGTCTCTTCTAACCCAAACTACTCTGTGATTCTGTGATGGAGTAGTTATCCCAAATCCCATCCACTGGGTGCAGTTTTGGATGGAGCAAAGGGCTGAGATCCTGCACCTTTGCCTCTACTCACTCTGTTCTGGAGCTGCTGCCTGAAGGGCAGGCACATCCTCTATGCTCAGGTGTTTGTCATAGAGAAACTGAGGTGTGGGGAAAGCTGCGGAAGGGGGAGCTCCTGAACAGGCCCCTCTAGATCACAGTCCTTCTGCCTAGCTAGGAGCACAAAGCCTGAGCAAAAGCCTGTGGTGCTTCCACCTAGCTCTGAAGGGCAGTGAAGGGGAATCACCTCTATCCATCTCTAAGACAAAAGGTTTGTTTTCCAGAAGTGTTTCACCTCCTCTTGAACCACCACAAACCTGCTTCTCCAGCCCCCTGGGGCAGGAGTTTCCCAAGCAGTCACCCATCCTATCGAAACCTGCCTGTTACAGGTGTCCTGCAATGTTGGTGCTCCTGTATTTCTAGAGTGAAGTCCCTCACCATGTCAGTCACATTTTTATCTCCACCCTGCCCCCTCTTGTGCTCTTTGACAAAAAGATAAAGGGCTCCAGCTCAGCTGGAAGGTGTTCCAGATCCCTGGTGTCCCCAGGGCCTTTGCATAGCTTGTTCCTTCCCTACCATGCCTTTGTCAGGGTGAAGAGATATGCATTTAAGTGGTTCGCAGCAGCAACATGTTTCTCATTTTCTTCTCTGATCCCCTTCTCATGTCTCATCTACTTTTCTGATGGCTCCTGGGCACTTAAGCTGACATTTTCATGGGCTCACCAGTCATCACCCCAACTGTCACCCTCAAGTTGCATCCACAACTCAGAGCCCAGTGCAACCCTCGAGGGCTCCCACCTGAATGCATTCACCTTTATCCACACTGGATCGATCTCCTTATGTGGAGGAGACCTTGCTCTTCTCCTCAACAGCCCAAACTATAGGCAAAAGAAGGAATAAACAGGACTTGTCCCTTCCTGCCACCCCTCACTCACCTTCCACCAGCTCCCAGGTGAACATGGCACTGACATGGAGTCATAGCTCTCATGTTAGTCACCTTGCACTTGAACAGGGAACTTAATCCTCGGGTTGTATCCCCTCTCCATATCACTTCTGCATACATGGAGCTATGGGCAGGCACTTTTGGTCCAGGTCTGTGGATGGCTGAAGCCAAACACGTGTTCCTGGGACACCGCTTAAGAGTTCAGGAGCTGCACAGGTCACTGAATCAAGGAGCTGAGACAGCCAAAGCCCAGCAGAATTTTCAGCCCCCTTGGGTTGCTTTCACCAGGTCTGCCCTGCATTACCAGCACTACCACAGCTGCAGTGGCTAGGGCACAGCAATGCTGTGGGATGGTGTCACCCTCTGGTGACACAATGACACTTGCTTGGAAAAATATCTGTATCCTCCACGTTGTACAGTCCAGCTTGAGGGGCTGAGCAAGTATTCCTCTGCTGCAATCCTGCTGATCTGATCACAAGCCATCCCAGGGGTTTTGCTCCCTTAGGATAACCTTTCCCACCAGCTACCGACATCTAACCCCCTGCAGCTACCTTGGCCTTTCTGAAACCCAGCCTGATCACAGGCATGGAAAATTTCAGCTTGGATCTGATCAGCTGCCAGGCAGAGCCGTCTGCAAACAGATGGCAGATGCAGGAAGCCTAAGAGCTGCTGTTGTCATGGCAGTGCCAGAACAGCCCGTGATCCCTGGCACAGCTCTGGAGAGACAGCAGCGATCCTGGATCATGGGGGCTTTGGACCAAGATGGGCTCCATTCCTCACCCCACAGGGCAGTGCAGTGGAGCTGGAGCCACAGGCAGTAACCTCGATCCCAGCTCCTCCAGCCATTCCAGAGAGCTTGTGTAGAGGAAAGAGAAGCTTCTGGGAGCAGTGTAAACCCCAGCACTTGGGCATCCTTTCCTGCCATGGAACCCATTGTTCACCCCTGACTTCCCTATTCTTACCTTAGGAAGCAATTTCCTTGTCAATAGCTCTGGTCACAAACCTGACCACAGATGCTGACTTCATCCAGTCTGCACCAGTGGCTACCCTGCATCCTCCCAGGAGGATGAAGGTGTCTCCAGAGGGGAATGCTTCCCACCTTGCCCCTTACCATTGCTCAGCAGTGTAGCACAGAGCTCCCACCTGACGATTCCAGGAGCTCTGTGGGGACCCTGCAGTGGTGCAGGTCCCATACCAGCCTACTTTCCAGATGGGGACTTTCATCCAGGAGGTGAAGATGCCACACAAGCAGTAGGTCTTGTCTCCAGCTGCTGAACCACAGCAGCATTATCCCCACGGGGAGGGAACACATGCATGATGGAAATGGGAGGGGGCCTCAGCCCTGAATTTCCAAAAGCCTCCTTGTTCCTTGTAGCTCTGATCTCGTGTTTGTTGCCTCCAGCACTAGCTCTCCCCACCATAAGGCCCCCCACAAGCTCTTCCAACACCCTGAAAGATCTCAGAAACACTGTGGGTTCCTCCCCAGCTTCCATCTAAGGTAGCACAAGCCCCACACTCGTCAAGTGAGGACAGGACAAACACAACTACTGGCATTCAGAAAGCTGCAGCCTCAGAAGGAGAGTGTTTTATTTCTCTTAATTTGGAAACTGGTTTAAAAGAACAAAGCAAAAGCTCTGCTTTCTGAGTCAGTGGAAACACTGCAAACACCAGTTCAGTAACTCTGGGCTGAGGTCTGAAATTCTCCTTTAATACAGATAATGCTGGCCAGCATACAGATAAACTAATACAAATATTGCTAGTACCAGCCTGGAGGAGACTCTGGGAATGGTCTGCCTAAGAGGTTGTTTCTGCCTCAACAACACACAGAAGCACCCTTGGAATTGTTCCCCCGCCCCTGTTATATCATCTAAACACAGGGTCACCCTCACACAGTGCAGCTCCACGTGCTGCCTCAGTGCTCAGCCCAGCCTTGGCTAAGTGATGGCCTCAGCATCACTGCAGGATATTCCTGGTAAGTGACCACATTCCATCAGCTCCCGGCTGAGCCAGATGCAGCTGGCACTGCTCTGAGGATCAGAAAACCATCCCCAGGCTCCAACCACCCCCTGCACTGGGTTCTGCCTGCCCCAGCTTTAATATAAGTGCCTCAGCAATTTCTTCTACTCCTGTAGCCTCTTCCTGACACAATACAAAGCAAATGCATGGACGGTCTCTTGTTTAGAGAGAAGTCAGAGGAAAAACTCTGGGAAGTGAACAGCAGATTTGCTCTTTCAGGAAAAAGTCTTCTCAGTCTCAGCTTCCTTCTGCTGCAGCTTCCGAATCAGCTCCAGCAAATTCATCTGTAGAGTCAGCTCCTGCAAAATGAGAAAGATGTTTTTCAAGTGGATGATCCCACTCCCTGCTGCAGGAAGCAGGAAGGACTGGCCTGTACCACCTCCTCAAAAGCTTCTTGTTCTTAGAGAACTTAAAAAAAAAAATCAACCAGGAAGCTAACAACCAAATGCTTCATATTGTTCAGGCATTTCTCTAACACATGGAGCAGTGACATCTTGCCAGACCTGCTGCAAACTGTGGCTGTCTTAGGAATCCCAGAGCTTGAGGATTCTTTAAGGATCCAGAGAGGCTTTTTCTTCTTGGCTACGATAAATATGCTAGGAGCTATTTGGGCTGGCCTGTTCTGCAAGCTGAGGAGGGGTAGCAGCCCCAGAAGAAGTTCTCGAGGCCCCTCCCCACATCCCCCACTGCATCTCCAACTCCCTGATGCCTTCCCAGCATAGAAGGGCAGGAAGACGAGGGATTGCTTTGGGAACTCTCTAAGTGGGATCTAATGCATGTGCAACACATGGCTGTGCTGGTGCACTGAATTCCCTCCAGGCATTTCATTCATGGAGAACTCCCTTTTCCAGGACCACAGTCAAGTGGAAAAATCAATATTAGCTCATGGTTCCTTCACCACCTGCTCACTCTTTAATTACATCTAGCTCAAAGACAACATGCTGGAGCCAATAATTCGTGAGTGTAGTAGGTCTGTGACTCAGCCCTGCAGACACAGAGTTATGGAAATAAAAATCTATTTTTATAAAAATGTATCCCCTGCACAAGGAGGCATTTCATACAGACTGAGGGGGAAACACATCAGCTGATGGGAACTGCATGAACAGATTCCAGCAGGGATTTCTTGGTGGCACTCACAGGCACAAGCCAAGATCCGGGTTGGGCTTGGCACCTATCCTAAAGGCAAACATACACAAACCCAGCAAAGAGGAACCCTAGTAAGGGTTATTACTTACAAAAACAACATAAAGGGCAGGGCAGGAGGGAGAGAATGGGCTCTCTGCATTATACAGCAGGGGAACAGCAACACCGAAAAAATGAGAGGGTTCAAGGCTCCACAACTGGGAATCATGTGGGTAGGTGCTAGAAAATGGGTGTTCAGCTTCATTTAAGCCATCTTTTCTCAGCAGTAGGTCTTTATCAAAGTGACATTTAATCAGCTGAAAAAACAGAGTTAAGAACAGCCTGTCTCTGTGTTCCCTGTAAACTTGTATGGCTCTACAACAGGACTTGGCAATTTTGAGGTTTTTTGTTCCTGCGGTGGCATAAGGACAATGTGCACAAACCAGGTGACTCCTCAGATATTTTGAGAGTAAATGCCCTGGGGAAACTGGGAACAATTCTTTAATCAAAGCCTGAAATAATCAGCTCCAGAAAGTCTCATGCAAGAATGCACAAGGTGCCTAATAAACAGCCTTGAAGTCAGTTTTTATAACTAAGCTGACTATAAATGCAGTAAATTAATTATTTTAGTGCTTTTCAGACCCATTTGAGAGTCACAGGACTACAGGCTGTTGGCACAGTGATTTTTCCCTCCACAATGGAAAAAAATACTGCAGGAAGTTGGGAATGCTGCCAAGTGGTACCTGGGTTTCTGCTCTTTTGTTATGAACTGAGTACATGGTCTCTCCAGCGCATACCACTCACCAGCTGGGAGGCAAAGCACTGATTGTTCTGTTTGACACACCCACCCCTGATTCACCCACAGCAAGATCTTTTTTTGAAATTAAAGATATTAACCCAAGAGCACTGTCTAACAATCATGGAATGGTCTGGGATGGAAGGGATTTGTACAGGTCATCCATTCCCACCCCCTACCATGGGCAGGGAAAACTCTTCCACTATCCCAGGTTGCTCCAAGCTCTGTCCAACCTGGCTTTGGAGACTACTCCAGGGATGGGTCAGCCACAGCTGCTTTGGGCAACCATGCCTTAGCACGGGGAGAAGAATTTCTCCCCAATATCCCAGCTAACCCTGTCCTCTGGCAGTGTTCTATCACTCCAGGCTCTGTCAAAATGCCTGGCCTGCTGTGCCCAAACACCAACCTGAGGGTTGGTGGTGATGTAGAAGCCAGACACCCCAGCCTTCTCCAGGGTGCTCTGCTGGTCAATTACTTTTTGGTCCAATTCCAAGACTATTTTCTCATCCATCATTCGCTGTTCCTCTCGGATCTGTTGCTCCATAGCCTGGAAAACATAAAAGTCAATGGGAAAGTGAAATATCTACCTTCTTCCCAGCTTTTTTCTCATCTCAGACTTTTACTGGAACCCAAGAGCAACCAGGCCCTGAATCTCTCCTGATGAGGCCATGGATAGCAGTGGGTAACCAGCACAGCCCCAGGTCTTAACACCTCCACCACTCAAGAAAATGCAGGGAAGTCATGGGAACAGCCTGCTCTCTCAGGCAAGTGTTTGGAGGCCAGGAAAGACCACAAGGAACCCATCAGTGTCAGAACCACTTTCCCTGATGAGTCACCACCTGAGCTATGGCTGAGCTCAGCCCAAGAACTATGTGCCCCTCTCAGGTGAGGCTGAAGGAAGCCTTGGAGGAATAACTTAGGCCACTGAAGCTCATCAAGATGGCTCCCTTAACACTAATATGGAATGGATCTGTAAGCCCCATACAGATCCTATTTATCTGTGAAAGGATTTGAATGCTGGGTTCTATTTTTGACAGACTGAGAACATTATGAAAGGACTTTAGCAGAATAGCTCCAACAAGGACATGGCCACTCCTGCCTCACCAATATCTGCCCTAACTTCAGCAAAGAATCTCTGTGCTGCCTCCAGAGAAGAAATGGAGCCCAGCAAACATGTGGATGACAAAGACATGCTGGAAATCAGGAGTGGAAGCAAAGAGCAGGATTGCAGGGGACAAGCAGAGCACAGATCAAGTAAGAAGCCCCATATGTGCAGAGGTGATACAACCTCACCAGGCTGCACCAAGGAGACTGCCTTTGCAAACCACAGGGAGCACCATGAATCATCAAATCCCATTAAAAGCAATGCTCATTTTTGTAGGGTGGACAGCAGAGTGAGGAGGAGAAAGATTCTGCCCATCTGCTCTGCTCAGATGAGATCCCACCTGCAAAGCTGCCTCCAGTCCTGGGGCCCAGCACAGGAAGGACATGGAGCTACAAGAGCAAGCCCAGAGGAGGCCAAGGAGATGCTCCAAGGGCTGAAGCCCCTGTATGACCTTAGAGGGCCTTCCAGTGCCTAAAGGGGCTCCAAGAGAGCTGGAGAGGGACTTGGAACAAGAAATAGAGTGACACAACAAAGAGGAATTGCTTCAAATGGAGTGGGCAGGATTAGATGTTAAGAGGGAATTCTCCCCTGTGAGGATAGTGATACACTGACAAAGCTTGCCCAGAGAAGCTGTGCCTGCCCCATCTCTGAAAGTGCCCAAAGCAAAGTTGGAAGGGGCTTGGAGCAACCTGGGATAGTGCCAGGTGTCCCCACCCACGGCAGGGTGTAGGACTGGATGAACTTGAAGGTGCCTTCCAAACCAAACCATTCCATGATTCTGTGCTTCTCCTGCAAGAAGTATGAAATAAATAAACCATTACAGAGCATCCAAAGGAAGGCAACAAACATGGCTTTGAGGAGAAACCATATGAGGAGCAGCTGAGGACACCTGGTCTGCTCAGCTGGAGGAGACTGAGGGGAAACGCACTGAAATTACAACTTCCTTGAAAGGGGAAGAGGAGGGGCAGACACATCTGTTCTCTGTGGTGATCAGTGACAGGACCTGTGGGAATGATTTGAAGTTGTGTCAGAGAGGGTTAGGCTGGAGCTCAGGGAAAGGTTCTTCCCTCCCCCAGAGGGTGCTGGCACTGCCCAGGCTCAGGCTGGAGCTCAGGGAAAGGTTCTTCCCTCCCCAGAGGGTGCTGGCACTGCCCAGGCTCAGGCTGGAGCTCAGGGAAAGGTACTTCCCTCCCCAGAGGGTGCTGGCACCGCCCAGGCTCAGGCTGGAGCTCAGGGAAAGGTTCTTCCCTCCCCCAGAGGGTGCTGGCACTGCCCAGGCTCAGGCTGGAGCTCAGGGAAAGGTTCTTCCCTCCCCCAGAAGGTGCTGGCACTGCCCAGGCTCCCCAGGGAATGGGCACGGCCCCGAGGCTGCCAGAGCTCCAGGAGCGTTTGGACAGCGCTGCCAGGGATGGGCAGGGTGGGATTGTTGGGGGGTCTGGGCAGGGACAGGGGCTGGACTGGATGGCCCTTGTAGGTTTCTTCCAACTCAGCTTATTCTGTGATTCTGTGAAAAGACACAAGTTTCAACATTTCATTCATGCAATGCTGTCCCTTTGTAGCAGAGAACACAAGCACATGTTCAGCTAGAAACATCCATGTGGTTAAACTATCCCCACTGCACAGAAAGGCAGAAGTCACAAATCCCAGGATTTCCTACACCAGTGGCTGGCAGCTAAAAAGGCCTTGGAGAGAAGCTGAGTGCCTCCACTCTGCCACAATTCCTGGTGAAAATTCAGAATTTGTGTGACAGAACCCCGGGCCATGAACAGTATGGGGAAGGGCTGAGGTGTGCCTGCAGCAAGGGTATCCATGTCTCTCTGCAAAAAGTGTGACCTAACAAAGAGCAATTATCACTCACATGGGGCAGGAGCTACCTCTTGGAACCTCTCCAGGACGTAGAGCCCACAATTAGCACATAACAGTGAGAAACCTTCAAAGAACCACCTGCAATTAAGGAAGATGCAGAACTTGGATCCACTAGAAGGTGACCACACAAAAGCTGCTCCAGAGAAAACATTGGGGCAGGATCTCATGGCAATAAATGGGAAGAAACTTCCAGCCCCAAGAGAATGCAAAGCAGAGCGTTGACTGCTCCTTCACCAAAGGATGCTGAGGAATGAACCTAAGCAAGCTCTGTCCCCACACTTTCTTCAGTCCAGAGGTTCACTCCCCTTGCGGGAGATACAACAGATTATCCCTCAGAAAATCCCTCATTCCCCAGATTTTCCTTCCTCCCACCCACCTCAGTGTGCTATTGTCTCCACTTACTATGCTGGACGACTGACTTTGTTTAGGCTTGGAAAAAAAACCCCAATTTAAGTGTCTCACATTGTTTAGTGAAGCATCTAATTCTGGGTTAGAGAAAAATTCTGTACCTTGGACAAATCTGAGGCACAAAAGTTTTGCTTCAGCCCTGGTGGCCATGGACCCTGCATAATGAGCTAAGCTTTTCTAAATGCCAAGGGTTCCACTGAGAAACCACACATCTAAAACATACACCTTGTATTACCTGTCCTGGGAGCTCAATCCCAAGCTATCTCATGGGAGCTGGTCATGGAAACTTTTAAACACAGAGGGCAGCTCCAATTAGACACATATCAGATATAATAGAGATGATCAATCTCCTCCCAAAATGCTCTACAGCCAAACTGTGAGAGGATAAAGACAGGAAAAAGTGATTCAGTTAACACCTGGGAGAGGAAAACAGAAGAAAGGCAGAGGGCTGGTAGGAAGAAGTCGGACAGCATGTAAGATAAGGAGAAGCCAGACATATTTGGGCAACTTAATGAAATACTGGAAGAGTTTAGAACAGGCAGTAGAGATTACTGCTGCAAGTCTAAGTTACTCAGAGACAGAAGTAACAAGGACAGGTACCAGAGGTCTAGCCTGGCTTTAGTCACCTTGACAGGAAATGAGGAATGTGGAAACATCGAAGAATCCAACAGCAAGTACTGACATGGTGCTTGCCATGGGCCAAGGCAGGAAACAGTTCTTGTTCACCAAATGTGGACCAAAGTAGCTTCCCCCCACATTTCAACTCCACTGATTAACATAACCAGCTACTTGCCATTTTCTTACATTACAAAACTGCCTCTATCTATCACCAAGGGGTGACAGAAAATTCCTCTGGGACTGAATCTTTTTTAAATACCTTAGAATGCTCTCAGGAACTATTACTGCAATTATGAAACTCAAGGTGTTTCCTTCTTATCAGTGGTACTCACTAAAATGTGATTGTTTTGAGTATTGTCGTCTTTTGAAGACAATACTCAATAATAGCATGGCAGATCTTAGATGCCTTCTGCATGTTTTCTATCTCTTGCTTCCTAGCCTATACAGGCTTCAGCCCATCAGATAATGATGGACCATTAAAGTCCTGTGGAGAGCACTGCCCTTGGAGCAGGCTCGTGAACTTCCACAATTCTCAAATCACACCTGGGATGGCAAGAGCCTGCACCCTTACCTTGAGGGGACAAAAGGTAAAGCAAGAGGCCTCTAGATTGGAGTGGGGAACCTAGGTCTGTGCTAGCAAGACCAGCCAGGGCAGCTGGTGTCTCCCAAGGCTACAGGGCAGGAATAGCCAAACCCTCTGGAGATGCTGCAGTGCTCCTACAGCAACGGGGCTGTGAGAGCCTGGCAGCGGACACAGCTCTGCACGCCCCCACCCTCACCTTCGTCTCCAGCCCTACCCCCTCACCTCCATCTCACGCTGCTGGGCTGCACGGAGCAGTGGCAGGTTGTGGGGCCTGCAGCACTGCTGGGCCTCCTTGTGCCGATGGAAGAGCTCCTGCTTCAGCCCTGCCATGGGGAACGGGAGCTCAGGAGGGCATGCTGCTGCCAGGAGCCCCGAGTGCCATCAGTGCCACCCTTCCCTCCCTCCCAGTGCCTTCCCCACAACCTGCGGTGTCACTCCCTATAGCTCCCTTACGCCCTCACAACCCACCTCCAGGGCTCCCTAAACCTGCCTTTCCAGTGCCACCCCCAAGCTCCCCCAACCTCTCCCTCAGCGTCATCCCCAACCCCCCAGTGTCCCCATCACAGCCACAGTCCCCCAGTGCCCTCTACTGTCACCCTCAGCGTCCTCCACTGTCCCCCGCATTCCCCACATAACTCACCACCCCTCCAGTGCCACCCCCAAGCCCCCACTGCCTCCCCCCAACCTGTCCCTCCGGCGTCCCCCCACCGCCTCCACAAAGTCCCACCCCCAGCACCCCCCGAGCCTCCCTCCCACCCTAGAGATGCCGCAGGTCCATCTCCCCCCGCAGGGTGCCCATCACTTCCCTGGAGTGCTACCCCCATTTCTCCTGAGCAGTCCACCCCCTCCATCCTCTCCAGTGCTCCAGGACGGCCACCCTTTTGGCCCTCGCCCCAGTGCTCCCCTCTCCGGTCCCCTCGGTACCGCGGTGCTCGCTGTGCAGCTGCCGCCGTTGGCTGTACAGGTTCTTCTCGGTGAGGTGCTGGATCTCCAGCAGCCCCTGCACGATCTCGAACACGGTTCCGTCCAGCAGCGCCAGCGCCAGCTCAGACAACGTCGTGTACGAGAGGCGCTGCTGGCAGGTGCTGCGGGCACAAACCGGGTCAACACCGGCACCGGCAGCAGCCCTTGCACCCCCTTGGGCTCCGCTCACCTGGGAAGCGCCTTGACAAGGGCCTGCAACTCGGCCAGAAGCCGGTAATGCCGCTCCTGCTGCCGGGACAGCACCTGCTGCTGCTGCTGCTGCTCGGCCACCTCAAACCCGCCAGGCCGCGCCATTGCTACTGCCCCGCTCCCTCACCGTCCTCTTGCGATCTGCGCCTGCGCAGGGCCTCGCGACAGCTCCCCCTGCCGCAATTTGCGCATGCGCGAGTCCTGCCCACGTCCTCACGGGCCTCCATCGGCTCGTCCCGCCCCCGAGCCGCTCAAGCCTCGCCCCTCCAGCCGTCACGGCACCGCCCCGAGGGCCTGTCAATCACAGTCCCGCCCCGAGGGACTGCCAATCACAGTCCCGCCCCGAGGGCCTGTCAATCACAGTCCCGCCCCGAGGGACTGCCACTCACAGTACCGCCCCGAGGGCCTGTCAATCACAGTCCCGCCCCCAGGGACTGCCAATCACAGTCCCGCCCCCAGGGACTGCCAATCACAGCCCCGCCCCGAGGAACTGCCAATCACAGCCCTGTTCCGAGGGACTGCCAATCACAGCCCCGCCCCGAGGGCCTGCCAATCACAGTCCCGCCCCGAGGGTCTGCCAATCACAGCCCTGCTCCGAGGGACTGTCAATCACAGCCCTGCTCCGAGGGACTGTCAATCACAGCCCCGCCCCGAGGGCCTGCCAATCCGGCCCCGCCCCGAGGGACTGTCAATCACAGCCCTGCTCCGAGGGACTGCCAATTCCGGCCCCTCCCCCTCCTGTGGCCACGCCCACCTCCCCGCCTCCCCCGCAGCGTGCCGGCGCTCCCTCTCTCGGCTCCAGCGCATCCCGGTCCTTGCCACTCCCGGCAGTCCCGGGACCTCCACGTCCGCCCACCCGGGCCCCGGCCGGAGATTTCCAGACGGTTCCACCCCAGCCCATCCCATGGGGTGCACGGGGAGGAATCTCGGCGTGTCCTCCTGCTCCAGCTTGGAAGCAGCTTCAGATGTTTTAAATTACTTATCAGGAGCGTTTCAGACTTAGTTTGTCCGCTTTGGAATGGATGAGTCAAAAGTGGGTGACAGGGTGACTTCAACCACGCCCAAAAATATGGTGCATCCTCAGCAGTGGTGGGATTGCACTCTGTGAAGTAATTCCAGCTTGTGAAGTGGAGAACATCCCCTATGGGCACTGCGCCAGGGCCAGGCTGGACAATGACAATGTTTGTGCATGCCCTGGGAAGGATGAGGCTGCACAGGTGCCCAGATCCCTTCCTGTCCCTGAAAACACACGGAGTATTGTTTGCTGGAATGGTGATGGGTCTTTCCTGTGCATGCTGGGGTGTGGGAGATGAGAACTGGAGCAGGATGAGCTGTGCATTCATGGCAGCAGAGCACAGGAAAAAGTTCCTTTCTTGAATTAATAAGAGGAAAGATTCATTGAAATTGGTTTAAAATGCCTTAAAGTACTGGATTTAATAGGACTTCAAAGCCTACAGAAGCTGCACTGCTGCTCAAGGGGACTGTAAGTGGCAGAGAGAACACAGCATCTTCAGCAAAATGGGCTATCCTGAAAACATATCTGAATGGAAATTACTTTTTTCCCCCCAGTTCAATGCCTCAAGTTTCTGTTCAAGGAAAGCCAAATCCCAGGTGCTGGAGAGGCTTTGGGTGGACTGACTGCAGGTCTCTCTATGCCTGAGCTGCTTAGACGTTATGGAGTTAACCTTGCCATGTCTGTCTGTCCAGCCTGTCCCCCGCTCATCCTTCCCCCAGCCTTGTAGCAACACCTCCATGGAGTAATTTCCTCAGGAACCACCACGATGTGCTATGCAAGAGCAGCCAGAGGCTGAGTGGTGCAGCCTCTGCTGAGCTGTTGGGTAATGGGGAAAAAAGGGTCCTTTAAAACAGAGCTATGAGTTGTGCTGCTCAGCTTCAACTGGGGCAATAGCCTGGATCAGGATGAAAGCATCCCCAACACTTTGCCATACTCCTCCATGAAGATTTGATGGGAGCTTTTGCTAAATATCCCCTTCTGTGTGTCATCTGCTGTCACAGAGTTTTGCTGCCCCAGGGAATATCCCCAGCAGCACAACCCAAAATCCCAATGATAGCCAGTGATGCTCAGGTATGGTGACGAAGGCTTCACCTGAAACAACCAGACCAGCTGCCTCCCCTAACACAGCTGCCTGCACTGGTGAGGACATAAATGCCACCTGCCTTGTCCCCTCCAAGTGTCACAGCCTCATGGGCATGATACAGTGCAGACTCTGCCTTGACTTTGCTGCTCTAATGGCTTCACTGGGCTTCTGCTCCCTGCCCTAGGCTGTTTTGAGGGGCTTTCAAGCCTGGGGGTGTCTGTCTATGGGGACCTTGAGCAGCAGCAGGCTGGAGGGAGAAGGTCCCGCAGGAGGCTCTGGCAGTGCATGGCCATGGTTGTGGAGGATAGTGGCCATGGGGTGCCTGTGCATCCCGGTGGGCGGAAAGGGGGGTGGCCGAGCAGCTGAGCAGCTCAGCCCAGGGAAGAGGAAGGCACATGCCCAGGAACACTCTCCAGCAGTGCCAGCAAGGGAGTAAGTATGATCTGATGCTCGTGCATCCCTGTGAAGATGGAGGGAGGGGGCAGCCAGGGCCTCTGCTCTGCCACGGACATTCCTCTCCCTTCCTTTGTGCTGCAGGAAATCTGTGTTTCCTCCCTTCCCAGCACTGCTCCCGGCTCAATCGCTACCAGATGTGGGTCCCATGCGTTTCTCATTAGCCTGGAAGCTCTGGGTGCTGTCTCTGCAGCCTGTGGGGCTGGGGACACAAATGCTGGGATTTTGGGGCTCTTGAGGCAAGGATCTGAGCTGGTGTGTGCTCCATGAGGTACAAAGCCATGCTTTGCACTGGGATCATTGCGGGGCCAGGATGCTGGTGGGGATGCAGGGCAAGCTCTGTGTGGGGATGGAGCTGGGACAGTGTCCTCTGCTGGGACCTGCAAAAGCACCATGGGGACAGAGGGACATGAGGTTTGGTTGGAGGAAGGAGCTCAGTGAGCTGGACTGCAGCTGGGTCAGCCGTTGGGGACAATCTGTAGCCCTAGGCTGGGTCTGGGAATGTAGGGGTGGTGAGTGAGTGGCACACATGGGGACATGTGACCTGGGGTATCCCATGCTCTGTATGTCCAGGCAGGGAGTACATCAGGATATGTTGGGATGTGCAGGAGGCTCCTGGGGCATGCATTCAGGCTGAGGTGAGGTAGTCCCTGACCAGCTAGCAATGTTTTCAGTGATGCCACAAGCAGCTCAAGTGACACAGCACAGGTGGAGGAAGCACAGGTCCTTCTTGGGCTCCCTAGAGCATGCCAGCACCAAGGATGAAACCACAGCAGCTGGACGCAACAGCTGGAGAGCAGAAACAACCCTGCAGTTGTGAAGCCCAGGAAGAGCCTTAACTAAGCCTGGATTGAACTATGAAGGGACAGACAGACCTGAGAAAGCTCCTCTGTCCTTCCTCACCCTGTCACCCCCACCATGGAGTGAAAGAGTGGCTGGGAAGACCCCAGTGGGACTCTTCCTGCTGGGCAGGATGAGTCCACATTTGGGTGCTCATGGCTATGGGACCTCTGCATTGGGAGAGTGGGATGTTCCTTCCCTTAGCATAGAGGAATCGGTGGTTGATCTTGTCCTGCTGCTGCTTCTTGAGCCCCCAAACCAGCTGCAGGGCTTTCCTTGTGCTGCTGGTGCAGAGGAGGCTGGGTGGAAGCAGGGGGACAAGAAATACAACAGGAGTGGAGTGTCTGTGGAGCATGGTGCATGGGGGCATATTGCCATAGGGAATAATCCTTGAGAACCATGAGCACACATCCTCCTGTAGGAGATGTCTGTCCAAGTCTGGAGTCCCTGGGAGAGCTGCCACATCAGCATAGCTCTGAGTCACCTCTCCAGAGCCAGGAGTGCCCCCCCCAACCTTTGGTGAGTGTGGTGTCACCAGGCAGCCAGCTGTCACTGAAAGGGGCCAATGCACTGCCAATTCTGCACCAAACATGGCTTTACTGCCTTTACTATGGAGTCAGGTACAGGTCAGCATGATCTGGTCCTTGGACTGAGAGCTGGCAAGCATCCCAGCAGTGGCTGTGCTGTTCATGGCATCGGAATGGACCGAGATGGCCAGTGCTGGTGACTGGACAGCAGCTCAGCTCAAGCCACGGTGCCTGCAGTTAGTCCCTGGCTGAGGCCTGAGCCAGGGTTGGAGGCAGGGTTTTCCTGAAGCACCAACCCCCCTGCAGAGTCAGGACTGGGGGGCTCCTCTCCTCAAGGCTGGATCTGTCTCTTCTCAGCCAGCTTGGCTTGGATGGCTTCCCCAAGTCTCCTCCAACTTCTCTTTAGACCCTCCAAGAGCTGCATCAGCCCTCTGAGGTAGGGGTGCCAGCAACAGCTGTCTGACTCCACCCTGCACTGGCTGCGTGGTCACCCACCACGGGGGCAGTGGCCTTGCCCCCTGCTTTTTCAGGCCACTTTAACCTTTTGTGGGCCCTCACCTCATCCCCAGGCAAGGGGAAGGCATAGCTGGGACTGCCAGAGCCTCAGCCTCAGGCTCACCAGATTTATTCCAATTTAAACACTGCAGAGTAAAAGTGTTTCCCCTGCTCTGGCCTCTGGAGCTGAATATCTGAATGGAAATTTCACCCCTGAGCTGCAGCTAAAATAAGACCTGGATCGAGGTGGTCACTGACTCTCAGTGGTGCTTGGTGAAGCCTGCACACTGTCTTGCTGGCTGGCTGCTGTGTAGCTGGGAGACCAGGAGCTACTGGGCTGGAAGGGCAACATGCATCATTTGAAACATGCTGGAAAATATGCCCAGGCTTTGGTTGTCAGGGCCAAGTTCCATGGGGACTCAGAGCAGATGCTGCAGTCATGTGTTCTGAGTGCTCATCATTCCTGGAATGGGACATGGATGCTCAGCTAGGGCAAATTCGTATGGCAGCCCAGGAGCCTCTCATGTCTTTGCCACCTGTGGAGAGAAGGGTGTCACGTCTGTTTGAGGTGAGGTGACAAGTCTGTATCATTCCATGGACAACACCCTGCCTGGGGGGCCTGGGCAAGGGCCAGGAGCTGCTTTCCCTGGACCTGCTGGAGAGGCTGGTGCAGGTACTCCCCGGTCACTGCACAGGGCTTCATAACCAAGAATGACCTCAGATGAGACTCAAGTGTGTGGCTTGGCTGGGAGCTGTGTACAGGCGCCACAGGCAGCAAGGAGTGAGTGCAAAGGATGTACGGGATGCAAGTGATACAGCAGGCTACAGGAGACACAAAAGATGCAGCAGGACATAAGGGATTCGGTAAACTGAGAAGGATGCAATGGGTGTAAGGGATGTAAAGGATGCTGAAAGAGCTGCAGCAGGCTATTAAGAATACAAGGCACACAAGGAGGCTGCAAGGGATTCAGAGAGTGTAACGGGATGTAAAGGTCACAATGAGATGTAAAAGATCCAAGGGATGCAAGAGATGTAAAGGATATGACTGTATGCAGGGGTTGAAGCAGCCTGGAGCCAACACCTATCCCTTGGCTGGGACTGCTCTGTTGACATGCATGTCCCTCTGTGTCAGCAGCCCGACTTTGGGCAGGGGCAGGGACCGCAGCTCATGGGTCTGGGGAACAAAATGGGTCCAGGAACAATTCCCAAATGAGGACCCAAAAAATCTGTTTAATCCGTTTTTCTGAGCCACTTTGAATCTCAGACTGTACAACGCAGACACCCTCGGAAATCCAGCAGCTGCAAAACTCTTCTGCTTGCAGAGTAGTGTACGGAGTTATTGCAAGCAAATGCAAAACACAAGCGCAAGCGGAAAACAGATCATTCCTATGACAGAAATCCCCGAGATGCAGCCAACACAGCTACAAGCGGCGGGGGGAGCGGTGCAGTGCGGGGAACGTCCCTCCCCGCTCCCGATCCGGCGCGACTGGAGACAAGACCTAAAAAATCACACAAAAACGCTCAGCAGGGGGACAGGACACACCCTAATCCCGCAGAGCCATTTCCAGCAGAAAAGAGAGCCCCGAAATCCCGGGGAAATAACTCAGTATCAGTCACCATCTGAGCAGGGGACAGCTGCAGGCTGCAATACCTTCCCCTCACGATATTTTCGGGGTCTCCGAGTCCCTCAGGGGGACAAAACACCCGTCCCAAGGAGGAGGCTGCGGCTCCTCTCCTGCAGACAAGGGGCCCATTGAGCCCCGCAGCCCGACCCCCGCCCCGCATCCTGTGCAGCTCCTCGGGGGGAGCGCGGCCAGCCCCCGGCAGCAGCCTGGGCCGATCATGTGGCTCCTAATGAAATCCAGATCCGGGCAGAGCGATGACATTGCAGTGATTTGTGCTCCCATACAGACTAAACACGGGCAGGCTCGATGCGGCCGGGAGCACAGGCTGGGGATGAATCAGGTACCCAGAGCCTCTGCCTGACTTCCGCCGGATTATTCCTTCTCTTCTGCTCAAAACACTTGGACAGAGTGTACTTTCCCTGCAGAAATATGGATTTTCCCCAAATGATGCTTGCAGAGGCTGAAATAAAGGCTCAGGCTCTTGGATTTGCCCAGCCATGGCTCAGTGTGTTAGAAATCCCTTTGCTCTGTGCAGCTCATTGCGGCCAGTGATTAACTGGCGTCCTGGATCTCGTGGAAACACTTCCACTATTCCATGGGGTGAGGGAGAGTCTTAAAATAGAGCCAAGGTGCGTTTGCTGGGTGTGCAGCCGGGGAGACGCGGCATGCCCACGATGCCTGCAAGCGTGGGTCCGGCTGCAGCTCCCGGATGCTGCCTGTGCCCAGCTAAAGGCACATCCCCGGGAACCCCATCCCTCAGGCTGCACGGGGTGGGGGCTGCAGAGGCGCTCCTGGAGGTCTCAATGAGCAGAAGGTACATCCCCACTTTGAAGCCCACGCAATGCATTGCAGCACAGGACAGGGCAGAGGAGGTGACCGTGGCTTTGCCCAGCCCTGAGTGCCCATCAGTGGGGACAAAACGGCTTTAGAGTGGTGCCAGGTCCTGCTTGCAGAGCCTGGAGCTGCTGCTGGGAGGTGAAGTCCCTGCCAGACATCCTGCTGCCCTGCTTCCCTGCAAGTCTGTGCTGGAGCCTTCTGAAGCCCAGATCCTCAGGGAAGTACCCAGCACAAGCACTTCTTGGATTTGGCATCAGAAAACCCGGTCTGTGGGCACAGTGTTGAGAGGTGCCTGGGTGGCACTGCCATGAGGCCAGTGGGGATGGGACTGGCACCTGGAAGCTGTGGGCAGGCTCAGCCTGACCTAGATGTCCTCACCTTCAAGTCCCAGAGCTCAGAAAAACAGGTAAGTACATAAGTGTTTTTATATATATATATGTATATATAACTGTATACATAGAACTATAGAAGTGTATAAATTCATGTTATATATTTGGAAGTATATGTACTATGTACTGCGGGAGTATATAGGAGAGTGTAGGTGTCTATATGCAAAAATAAATATAGAAATAGAAAAACCTTTATTCCTGGAGTGTATAGGAGTGCATAGAAATACATTTTTGTATTATGTTATATTAAATATATAAAAATTATATATAATACACACTCCTATACATTCCAGGAATAAATGTTATATATATAATGTATACTGACTTATAAAAAATATGTATATAATATAGACACACACATATTTTTGTGTGGGTGCATAAACTCCTGGAGTATATACTTTTATCAAAGTCCTGTATCTTGTGGCATCTCGGGCACAGGGTGCAGAGGCAAACTACTCCCCACATCCCTGCCCCACTTCCTCATGAGGAAAAATCAACCTGCAAATACCCACCCCAGGGGCTCTACCATCCCAAGGCAAAGCTGTGTGTGCTGGATTGAGGTCCGTGCCATGCCAGGGCTGGTGGTGCAGGGTCCCAGAGCCACCATCCATGTTCACAGGGACCCCTGGCGCACAGCTTTCTCCTTCCTGGCTCTGCAGGTTTGGTGCTACCTGCATGGATTGGAGCTGATGGGCACCAGGAGAGCACACAAGCAGCAGCTGATGGCCTGCAAAAGGCTTCTATTTCTTGCCACTGAAACACCACCAGAGCCTTCTTCAAACACCAACTATTCCCAAGAGATGTTGATGAGGTCACCTGTGGCTGTGGTGAGGAATGGGAGATGATTCTGGTGGTGGTGCAGTGACTGCGTCTCTTTCTGGGTCCCAGCTGGGGTGATCCATGCAGCCTGGCAGCAGAAAGGTCAGTGCCAGCTGGATGGTGGCTCCACAAGGACATCACCCATATGGCCTGGGGACATTGCAGCATCTCCAGCCTGGCATCCCTGGAGTTAAGTGTCCTGGGGCAGGCAGTCAGGACCCTGCATTGCATCCACTTTGTGAGACAAAGAAAGAAATGGCCATTTCCCCACGTGTAATGCAGCCACAGGAAGTGTCAGCTGCATATATATTTATATCCCTATAATGCTGACAGAGCTGCCTAAACCCCTTCACAATCCCCCCATCCACCATGAAATTCCCTCTGACACTGCCTAGTGAACACTGAGAGAAATTTCCTATACAGTTTTGAGAGCTCTGAGTTGTCTCCTGTGTGTTTCATTCTCATTGGAGTTTCCCTTCTGAGTTTATTTTTGGTAGAGCCTGAAACAGGAAATGAATTGTTGGCAGCATGCTGGCTTTTATTGCTGCTTGCTGGCCAAGCCAAAAATCTGTGCTGTTATCCAGCTCAAGAGCTCCTTCTTTGCTTTGGGAAATCAGGAGAAAATGGGAGGAAGATCAGTGTTGCAGTGTTGGTGGAGGAGTGAACAAGCCAAAAGTGCCACCGTGCCCCTCCCATGCATGCTGTGCTGATGGAACAGAGGGGCTGGGGGCTCCGTCACAGCCACTCCCACAACTTCTCCTCACCAATGGCCACCGCATTGTCACGAAAAGCCCTTCCTATCTATCAGGGAAGGTGGATCCTGCTCTGTCTCAGGGGAGCAGAACACCTGATTTTTCCACATTGACTGGGTTCAGCTGGTTTTCCTTGAGGTCAAAATTTTCTGCTTGCCCAAAACAGCCCGGAAAGCAGCTCAAAACAGCAAGTGTGTATCATTTCCCGGTGGAACTCACAGCTGCAAGGAAATTGTGAGATGGTTTTCAGCCTTTGTTGATTTATGACCCCTGAACAAGACCTCCTCACTGGTGTCTTATCACGGGGAGCTGTCAGTCAGAGATATCCAACATGCAGTGGTGGGGAGAAAGCCTGCAGGATGCCTGGAAAGGAGATTCATCAGCCCGTCATTATACTGAAGTGTGGCAATGCTTCATCCGTGTCCTTCACAGCCCATGCCATAATAGGACATTACTGGAAGATTTTGAGCTGTCTGAGCTGGAAGGAGCCTATTGAAAAGACTCTGGAAGCAACAGAGAACCTCAAGGTGAACATCAGCTTCTTGTTTTTCCTCAGAGTAAGGCAAAGCCCATAGTGGGAGCTGCTGTGAAGGGCATGGGCAGACATCTGAAGGAAGTGTCCACATGGGGTCTCCTAGTTCAAGAGGGATGTGAAGAAACCAGAGAGGCCTGGACAAGGGATACCAACACAGTCATGGAGCTGACACACATTGCACCAGGAGGAGGGGGGAGGGCTGGGCTGGGAGAAGGATTCTGAGAACAGCCAGTGACTAAGGTCACAGAATCACAGAATGTCCTGAGCTGGAGCGACCCCCAGGGATCCTGGATCCAGCCCCTGTCCCTGCCCAGACCCCCCAGCAATCCCACCCTGCCCATCCCTGGCAGCGCTGTCCAAACGCTCCTGGAGCTCTGGCAGCCTGGGGGCCGTGCCCATTCCCTGGGGAGCCTGGGCAGTGCCAGCACCCTCTGGGGGAGGGAAGAACGTTTCCCTGAGCTCCAGCCTGAGCCTGGGCAGTGCCAGCACCCTCTGGGGGAGGGAAGAACCTTTCCCTGAGCTCCAGCCTGAGCCTGGGCAGTGCCAGCACCCTTTGGGGGAAGAACCCTTCCCTGTTAATCAGCTTAAATCTCCCCTAACATGGCTTCATGATGAAGTTAAACCCTTCTTGATGGTGCTGGATGATGTGATTTGGTAAAACAGTCACTAGCTGAAGCTTAGAAGATTCAGGTTGAATCCTGAATAAAATTCCTCCCCAGGAGTGACCCTGGAACAGTCAAAGGGAGCCTGGGCATCTCCACCTTTGGAGAATCCCAAGAGTTCACCTGATATGATGGTTGGGCTGGATCCTCTGGTGACCTGCCTGCTGTATGTGACATGGGATTTTTGCATTTATCCATAGGCTGCTCACTTGCAGGCTCTCTGCTGGCTGGCTGGCACTGTGATCAGAGCCCAAGGATGGGCTTAGGCCTGGGTGATCCTCTGCTGTCCCAGGACAGCCTGGGGACCAGGGAGAGTGCCCAACTTTCCAGAGGCACCAGCCCCAGCTTTGCTGCCTGCATGAGTGAGAAAGTGACCTGAGAGGAGGCTGGGGCAATTCCCAAATTCACCTTGCTGAGCCACCATCATGAGCATCACAGGTGGCTCCCCTGAGTGCCCTGACTTGAAGAGATGTGTGTAAGGACCATGTGGTGTCTGTGGCAAACCTTGCCTCTTAAATTGTATTTAGTTTTGCACTTTTACTGCCTGGATTCAACTTCTTTGCTTCTCTTTTACTAAACTATGAGTAGTTATTAATCTGAGTGCCTTGGAAGCCTCTTCAGTTCGTCCAATGACAGCCTCCATGGTGGAGAGAGGAGCTTGGATGCTATGCCAGGTCTCATAGATGCCCATTTTTCCCATAGTATCCCCATCTTTCTATTGATTTTCTCTGTTTTGTATCTGGTTACATTGAGCTTATTCATCCACTCATTTTTCTGCACTGTCTGATGTTCCAGGACTAGTTTCAGCTGTATCTTCCCAATAAAACCTGAAGGAAGCAGAGGGAGAGTGTAGGAACTCTGAAAGATGACCAGAGCCTGTGAAACAATGCTGTGATGTCATTCTTCAGCTTTGTGTTATGTGATAATGCTTCTCCAGCCAGTGTCAGGTACTGTGCTGGCTCCAGCTACACAATGCTGAGCCATGCCCCTGGTGTGGGTCAGAGCCCCATCCCCTCCTGAGTGCTGTGCTGGGCTGGTTACAGTCCTGGTTCTGTGTGGTCTCATCCCATTCTGGTGCTCACCAGCTGCCTCCATCACCTCTAAGATTGCTGTGGTTGACCTTTTGGTCTAGTAGTCTTCTGGGACATCATCTTCCACGGTGGGAACAGCTCAGGATGGCTCAGTGGTTGGCACCAATGCTCCTGGCTCCCTTGGAAGCAGACAGCCCCAGTTCCAATGTCAGGGAGAGTCCTGCTTAGGAATCGTGGGCAGAAGCTGTGTGGGAGAAGCCTCAGCTTCTGGGCTGCCCGTGGGCTTGTTCCAGCCTTGTCCTCTGGCAGCATCATGCCTGAGGCTATGTGAAGACCCTAAATGCTGACAGGGTTGGCAGCCCCTGGGCAGGGAGTTAAAAAGCTGAGCTCAGAGCTCTGCACCCCCATGTCCCCTACATTTGTGTCCCAGCACCCTGAGGACCCAGGGGTGGGCTCTCTTTGCTCAGCGGCCAGAGATCTCTTGAACCTCAGGGTCTGACCCAGGCAACACTGAGGAGCATCTGACCATGGGACCGGTCAGCCATTGGGACAGTGCTGGATCCCGGGGTAGGAGAAACTCCTCATCTCCTCAGGGCTCATGTCTGATGCCTGATGAGCACATGTAACAGCAGCTCCAGTGGGGACCTGTGTCCCACCCTGTCCACAGCTTGTTACCATCTGCCTGTACTGCTGCAAGGTCATTCATCTCCCCACTGCATCCCACTCAGGACCAGGTAGCACTCAAGCAAGGCTGGGCATGTTGCCTGCCCACGGGAAGGCGAGGGCAGGGATAGATGGCACCCAGCTATGGAAGAAATACATTTTTATTAGGAAAGCGCTCTGCAGAGGTGCCAGGCTCTCTCATACCAAAGTAATCCCTCCAGCTCCACTGGATGGGATGCAGAAGCCCGAAGGGCGTCCAGCTCCATCCGTAAATAGTGCTTCCTCCTGGCCAGGAGCAGCGCCGCGGCGGAGGGGAGGGAGGGTGGCATCGGTCGAAACCAGCTCGACCCCACTCCGGCATCCACCGGCAGTGGAGAGCTGTGCCTGGAGGGCGCCGGGGCAGGGGAGCTGCTGCCAGCGATAGATGTGGGGCACATCTCTGGCACTGCCCTGGACACTGAGCAGCAGCTCTCTCCCTCTCCCGTGCTCCGCGACTCCGACAGACCGGAGCGGAGCGTGGGAAGCGAGCGGCTCGGTTACTGCAGAATATACCGTGGGCATGTCTAGTACAAGCGCTGCTTATGTGGTCGATAATACTGCTACAAAAAAAGTGGGTGGGGGGGATACGCCACACACGGAGCCCCTCAGGGTGGCGGCCGGGCCCGCTCCTTGCGGTCCCGCCCTGCGCGGAGAGGGAGGGAGAGCTGAGACCCGGGCAGAGAGCAGGAGCAGGGCACAGCTGAAGGGACCGGGTCCTAGGGCAGGGAAGACTAAGGCATAAAGGGCCATGAGTGAGGTGGAGGGGGATAAAGGGAGGATCAAGGCTCTTCCAGTGCCCCCAGCCCACTTCAGGCTCCCACGTTCGCTGGCTGTGCTGGCAAAAGTCCTTCCCGGTGTGCGGCCGGTGCGGGGCCGATGACCGGTTCCTGGTCACTGCACTGCCTGGGCAGGCACAGCAGCTGCCCTGGGCGGCTCCAGGCTCGCTTCCCGGCTCTTCTTCCTGGGAGGTTTCTTAATGGGGGTTTTCTTGGCTGTCTGGTCAGTAGGGAGAGCCTGATCCTGGCCGCTGCCGGCACCTGGCTTCTCCACCCACTTGGGCTCCCCGGCTGCCGTCTCGGCCGCCGCAGGGATCAGTTTTTGCAGATGGGGAGAGGTGGGCAGCAAGGGTTTGCTGGTCTTCTGGCCGCCGGCGGCCGCCGAGCGCTTGGCTTTCTGTGGAGGGGTGGGCTTCTCCCGCTGGGCACCGACCCCGTTCGCCCGGATGCCTCCGTCCCCCTTGTTGAGGCTCTGAGTCTTTTCCTTCAGTTGGGCGGCCAGCTCGGAGGCCAGCTGAGGATGCAGCGGCTCGGAGCGGGGTTTGCTGGTGCCGGGGCTACAAGGAGCATCCCTGGTGTCCCCGGCCCGCCTCTCCGGCTGGAAGGCGCCCATCTTTCGGAAGGCGTTCTGCACCGCCCCGTTGATGGTCTCCATCGGCTCCGAACCGGCTTTGCTCCTCTGCTTGGGCTTGGAGGGTGACTGGGGCTCCCCGCAGAGGCTGGATTTGCCCTCGGGGATGCCGGGTTCCTTCGGCTGCTTCTGCGCTTTCTCCTTGCCCCGGGCGCCGCCCTTCTCCTCCGCTCTGCCCTGCACATTGGCCGACGTCTCGCTCGGGCTCCTCTTCCTCCTGGCCAAGCTCTGGTCTTGCTCGGGGCTGCCGGACCGGGCGGCCACTTGCTCTGGGGACTGGCTGGGAGCCGGCAGGGAATTGGTCTGGCCAGAGTTGTACCTGCCGTGGATCCAAGAGACTTTGGGCTTCGTGGCCGGGTCTGGAGGACGGGGCTTGGTCCTTTCCGGGGATGGCGGTTTCTCGGGGCTGCGGGGCTCCGCAGTGGCATCCTCCTCCTCCTTGGACTGCTTGGAGAGACGGGCGACCCTGGCGTAGAGCGCGGCGCCGGCCGACCCCGAACCGCAGGAGGAGCGTTCGCTGTCCGAGGACTTGAGCAGGGGGGTCTCACTGCTGTCGGTCGGGAAGGCTCTGACAGAGCCCGTCTCCTTCAGGAATGTGTATTCGCCCGCTTCCTCCCCGCTGATCGGGGCCACCAGCTTGTCCCCGGGGCTGGCAGGTGTCCCTCTGTCCCTGTTGTCACCCATGCTCTCTGCGGGAAGAAAGCACAATGGTGTCGGGTGGGATGTACTTGAGGAGGGGAAATGACGGAGTCTCTCCTGCAGGACAGTGTCCTCCCAGTTAGACTCCCAGTCAGAGATCTCCTGGCTTTTAACCCTGGAGCAGCAGATGTTAGAGGAGGGAGCTCTGAAACTGTGTGGGAGGCATGACTGGAACCCACACTCCTTCCTGGGGCACAAGGAACCAGGGTGTCACGGTCCTCACCACGCAAGAGTGACACCTGTCCACTGAGCAGGCCCCTGGTATTGTCCCCGAAGTCCCCTGGAGATGCACCTTGTTCCCTGCTCACCTTCATGGGGGACACAGTACACGGGCCCCTCGTCTGTGGTGTCAAAGGAGGAGAAGGAGCCACGGGATGACCAGGATGGGGAAGGCTGCTCCACCACAGAGGGTGGCTCGATGAAGCTGCAGTTCAGGGTGTTTTCCAGGTCATGGTGGGCCACTGTGAGGACAAAGAACTGTTGTCAGTGCCTGTTCTGCTGAACCCCCCAGTCCCTGCTGCCAGCCAGGATGCTGCACAGCTCCCTCTGCCCAGTTTCCTGCTGGATGTCAGGGACAGAGACAGCATCCAATGCATGGGGACACCTCTCACTGCACAGTCCCACCAGATCCCTCAGGCAAGTGGCCAAAGAAGCCATCAACCAGCAGTGGTGGTGACCAGTATCCCCCATGCTTTGGGCTGTGGGCAGCAAAGTCTGTTCAAGCCTCACAGTTCCATCTATCCCCATCTCCAGTGGCACAGATTGAGGATGCACATGATGGAAGGACAAATCACCCAAACCCTGGGTCCCATGAGACGTGGTGAGTGTCCGAGTGGTCACCCATGAGCTGCACAACCTGGCACAGCCACTCTGCAGAGAGGGTCCTGGCACTGTGACTGTCCCCTTCCCAGGGAGAAAATTAGCTGCTGGCTTCAGTTCCACTAATTCCCACTTCAGCATCACTGACTGCATTTTCCTTTTCCATATGCTTTTGCACATGAATGCAGAAGGATGATCAAAGGAAGCCTGCAGCAAGGGGATGTACATTTTCCCAATTCTGCCACTTTTCAATCCCTTTGCTGGCTTCCTCCCTCCTGAAGCTGAGTAAGAGTATCCCTCCCTTCAGGCCCTGGCACTGCCCCTCTGCCAAGGGGCCACCCACTGAGAAGCCAAGAGGAAGAGAGAAACCATCAGAGGAAAAAGGGTGTTAGTAAAACCAAATAGACAAGATGAGCAGTTAAGAGTTGTCTGAGCTGGAGTGACTTTTTTTTCCCAGCTTGATATTTTAAGGCTTTTCTCTGGATAAGCCCAACACATCCTGAGGGGCTTCCCCAGGTGCCCATAGCTTCATCATCCTCCTTGGGTACCCACAGAACCGAGGCAGCAACCAGCTGGGAGGAGTGACCAACCCTCCCACAGAGCCATGCAGCAGCAGATGCACTTGTCCCCATCCCCTTCCACTGGCTTTTGTTCCCTGGAACAATGACAAGCTGCCTCCAAAGCAAGGCAGTCTTGCTTTGGATGAAGGGCTGCAAAAGGGTGGTGCCAAAGGATGCTGTGCAGTGCCCAGGCTCCCCAGGGAATGGGTATGGCCCCAAGACTGCCAGAGCTCCAGGAACATTTGGACAATGCTCCCAGGCACAGAGTGGGACTGTTGGGGTGTCTGTGAAGGGCCAGGAGTTGAACTGATGATCCCTGTGGGTCCCTCTTAGCTCAGGATATTCTTTGATTCTATGAAAACCCCATGCACAGAGAGGGTATTTCCAGGTACTTTTAACCTTTGAATGAACATCCCAACCCCAACTGCATCCCAGTCATACTGCAATTGCTTGCCTGGACTGTTTGATCCACACAGCACATCACTGATTTACAATAAAATAACTTGTAGTGTTATTGGGATGCCTACTGGAATGTTTATCCATTATTAGGGAATTTGGCTTCAGACATGTAGGGCTGTTAAAATGACAGCAGTGCTGCACACTTCCCCCTGAATACTTTGGCTTCATGGAGCAAGGAAAAAAAACCCAAGCAGATATATTTAAAGAGCAAATGGCCCAGAGAGGGGGAAGCAGCAGTTCCAACATGGCTTTCCTTGTAACAAAAACCAAAAAGAGAAAATTAAAAGCAGCTGTCTGGAAGCGGATGAAGGGAGATGCTTCCTGAGAGGAGGCGTGATGAGCAGCTGGTACTCATGGCCACGAGGCAACTCCGGGACTCCAGTGAGACCCAGGACACAGCCAGATTATAAAATGAGAATACGTACTGCACCTGGAAGCTTTGGGAAGCTTGGAGGCTCCATCATGGTTGCCAGGGATTTTTCTTCCCTGGCTGTTTGGGCTGAGACAAGTGTGGATGCTTCCCACATATCCCTACCTGTCATTGTTCCCCAAAATCTCCTGGAGCCACAGCATCAGGATGACAACCCCAGTCCTGCCTGTAGAGTGGCCAGTTGGTCTCAAGACCAAGATGAGGCAGAGAAGAGCAGCAGAGGAACCATGAGAGAGGGATGGTCACCTCCTGGCCACCCCCACCCATTCATCCCAAGCTCCCTGTGATCAGCATCACCCTTGGGGCTGGTTGAGCTTTGCTGCTTGGAGAGGACACATGGTGGGGTGCAGGGCTCAGGTTAGCCCTGGCATCTTCAGGATGACATAACCAAGACCCACACTGATACCACTGACACCTGACGAGCAAATCCCACATAGGAGTACCCAAACGCTGGCCCTATGGCTGCTGGTGTGAGCCCAGGGTGTGGCCCTGCAGGCTGTCAGCTCACGTGTGATCCCCGGGGAGATGCTGTGTATCCAAAGCTGGTGCTAAGGGTGGGGAGCAGCTTTTGAGGGAGGAACCTGAGGCTCCAGGCACCTGATGAGCTTCAGTGGGGCTTCAAGACCTGCAGTCCCACCTGGGAATGTTCTACCATGAGTAGGCTTGCGCTCACCAGTGTTTGAGCCCAGGGGAGAAAACCCACCTGGTGTCAGCAAACACATGGCCACTGTGGGCAGATCCAGACTGACCACTGCCCAGGCATCAGCCAGCACCAGTTTCACTGGGACATCCCCACAAGTCCTGAGCACCTCCAGCACTGACCTGACCCTTGGGATGGGGCACTTCAGCAACCCTGGGACACCCCTGCTGGGGCAGGACCAACGCAGGGAACAAAGGGCCTCTGCCAATGGATATTGGCTACTGTGGCTTCCACAGCAGCAGGTGTGGTCATGACGTGGCACTCTGATCACTGGGCATCAGGGATGCAGCTACTACAGGCAATGCAACAGGTCCCTGTCACCCTGGGGTCCCCAGGCCCCATGGGAACTGGAGGTACTGCCAGACCATGTCTCAGTGGGACTGGGAGCTGCTGGAACCCACATGGACTCTACTCTGCCAGATAACACAAGGCAAGCCCTGATCAGATGCCAGGGACAGCCTCAGCCCTGCTGGGACCCGACCCCATCCTGAGCACCCCCTCAGCCTTTCCCGGGGCTGCTGCTGCCCTCTGTACACAGTGTGGCTGGACTGGTGCCAGCTGCCTGCAGGCAGCCCCCCTGCCCTCACTGCACACAGGCACCCTCTGTCTTCCCCAAGCCCTTCCCTGGCCCCTTCCACAAACACAGCCTCTCTGATCCTCTGTTATCCTTGCAGCAGGAATGCTTCTCGGGCCCTGGCATACCCTGCTCTGGGCAGGGCTTTGCTGTGCCCCGACGCTGTGCATGGTGTGCAAGGGGTCATCTCTGTGTCCTGCTTGAGATGAGGGATTTAGCCTCATGCTGAGCCACTGTGTGCCAGGATGTGGCTGCTCTGGGGGTTCCACCAGCATGGCATGCCCAGGGAGGAGCTGGGCTCAGGAAGAGGACTGGGGATAAAATGCATCCCAGCACAGGGTGGGGATTGCTGCCTCCACACAAAGTTTAGTCAACGGGGCTGCAGCAGTTCCATCTGGGAAGAGGGGCAAGGAAAGTTCAGAGTGCAGGGGAGAGCATTCCCCAGCTGCTGGGATGCAGAGTGTCCCCAACAGCCCTGACAGTGCCAGATCAAGGACTTTACCAGGTGTCAGCAGCCCCCTATTTGCCAATTCTGTGCCTGGGCAGAGTGGGAAGCTCAACCCAAACCTTTGCCCCTCCATCTGCCACTCTGCTGCACATGGCAGGAGGGTGGGCATCTGCCCAGATTCTCTGGCTCCTGCGCTTACTTCAGGATCAAAAGCACTAACAAGGTATCTTGCTGAGTGACAGGGACCATTGCTCTCCAGGGGAGAGCAGAGCTCCAGAACCAGGTACAACATTTGCATCCTCACAAAGCAAATATGCTTGGAGATCCAGAAGCTGCAGACAGAAAGGGCTGAGCTCCTGAGAGCAAGGCAGCTCATACCAACCACAGAAATGCTCCCAGGGATCTGTGAATTCCTGGCACTGCCTTGCCATGTTCACCACCCTGCTTTGGGGCTGCAAAGGGTGCTGCGAGCCACACACATTGCCTTGACAGGAGTAAAACCTGTCTCTCTGCACCCTCCCCAAACCCCAGTGCCGTACCCATGACCTTGGGCAGCTTCTGGCGGCGTAGGGGGATGCGTGGGAGCTTCATCCCGATCCGACTGAACCGCCCACACAAACGTCTTGGAGGCTTCTTGGCTGCTGTTGGGTCCTGGCTGGAGCTGCAGAGAAGGTAATGGCACTATCAGAGGCACTGTTCTCCTCCTGTGGTGGAGACAGCTTTCATGGGCAACAGGGAGAGGCAGCAGCTCAGGGATGCTGCAAGTGGTGCAAGGAATTTTGGAGCGATAATGGGGTAGATGAAAAGCAGGGGTGTGCCCAGGCTGAAGGAGTTAAGGGCCCACAGTATCTGTTGCCAGCCCCAGACACCAGTTTGCACCACACCAGGATGTAGAGCAGTGCCAGAGAATGGTGGGAATGCTGAATCCAACCATGGCCATTGGCAGGGCAGCCTCACAATACTCACAATGCCTGGTCAAGACCCCAAATCTTAAAAAAAAATAAAATCATCCAACCCAAAGCCAAACATGTGACTTCTCTTTATTCGCTCTCTGGTTTTGAAGCCTCCTGGGGCCAGGTTTTCAAGCAATTCTCCACAGCTGCAGGAGTGATTGGCTTTGTGAGTTGACTCAAGGGAACCTGTGCCATGCTCACCACCCCCTGCAAGGGGCTGTGCTGGGACAGCACCACAGGTGACACTGCAATCTGGGGACACTGTGGTCTGGGCACCCTGGGAGAGAGGAAACTGTAGCCATTTCCCCTCTCCCTGTGCTGTTCATCACCTGATGGTTTGTGCTTCACCTGCAGGATAATTACCTGCAGCCACAGGCTCTCCAAGCCAGCTGTACCTGGCTGGGAGTGAGCTCACAGGGCTGCAAGGGGAGGCTTCTGGGAAATTCCTGTGCAGTGGCTGGTGGCACAAGTGGGTTTTCTCTACGTCTGGAGGAGCTCCAACAGCCCTCTCATCCTTTGCTGACTAGCACAAACCTTTCCCCCTGCCTTGGGTCTGTCCCAACTCCTACTTTCATGGTAGGATGTTACTTATGCTGCTAAAACGCTGTCAGCACCCTGATCTTGCTGGAAGAACCCACCCTCCCAGCACTGATCATCCACCCCCATGTGGGACAGTCCCCTGTCCCACAGGCCTCATCCCTTTGCCCAGGGGTTTGTTCTGAGGGTTTTGTCCGTGTAGTGATGCCCTTGCTGTGATTCAGCCCCTCCTCTGCAGATCAGGTCCAGACCCTAGAGACTGGGGGTGACACTTGGCAGGTCTCCATGATATAATGGACCACAAGAGAGAAAAAGAGTCAGGGAGAGCAGGAAGGGGTTTCCCTGGAATGGCTCACCCTGAGTACCTCCATCAGCCCTGATGATGCAGCAGGACCGCTCAGACCCAGGTACCCACACAGTGTCATGTGGGCAGCACAGCTCTGCCTCAGTTTCCCTGCAGAACCACTGTCCCAGCATGGCCTCTGCATCCCCCTGTCAACCCCAGAACCCACTGATCTTCCTTCTGCATTCCCAACCTGATGAGATCCCTCACGGCCCCGGCACTCACCCGCTGGCTTCGTCCTTGCGGTAGACACAGCAGCAGCAGAGCAGGGAGAGCAGGAGGATGAGCAGCAGTGCCAGGAGGGCCCCTGCCCCGATCACTCCCATCCTCTGGTTGGCCTCTGCAAGGCAGACCCGCAGCTCAGCCCAGGGCCAGCCCTGCGGCAGAGCCCAGCCCTTGGCCCCTGGCACTCACCCATGTGGCAGGCGCCTGTCAGGGGGTCACAGGCACCGTCGTGGCAGCTGCAGACATCAGCACAGTTGGCTCCGTAGCGTCCAGGAGGGCATGTCAGGTTACAGCTGGAGGGAAGGGCTGGATGAGAATGGTGCACCCCCTACCCCAGGCACAGCAGCGGGGACCACTTGGCTGCCACCTTCTCCCAACCCCTCCATGTTCCAGGGAGCACTCCTCCAGCTTGCTCTGACACAGCTACTCCACACCCTGGGGGAACCCATAATCCACAGGGATCAGGAGCCCATCACCCATGCAGTGGCTTTGCCCATTGCTCAGGGCATTCAGCCCAGCTGGATCTCAGACACTCTTACTGCTCTCTGCATGGGACTTCATCATTAGATACAGTAATTAGGAAAGGTCATTAAGCCAGCAGTCACATCTAAAGATACTCTGACACACAGGGATTCTAGGTCAGCTCAGTGGTGATGTGGCCACAGCACCCCAAGCCCAGACCCCCATCAAGCCAGGCAGAGCCACAGCGGCCATAAGCTGTGAAGGTGCCCAGATTGACCTTTTTTTTTGCCTCCAAGAAGGAAAAACAACAGAGCAGCCCTAAGACTGTCTAAGTTTGGTAATGCCTGGCGCAAAAACTCCACTGCTGTTAGAATGACTTCATGGAGATGGTGTCATGGAGATGATGGGGACACACATAAGTGGACACCAATCTACAAGTCTCAAGGGCTTGAGACCAACCCAACCTGCCACCCCAGCCGTGGGATAGGCACCACAGAGCAGGACCCAGCTGGAACTGGAAGATGTTGGCAGCACTACTGGGCACCAAACCCTCCTCCAGCTGCATCCCAGCTGGAGTGGCTGTAGCTGGAAGAAGCCGGTGGGCTGCAACCCAAACCCACTCCCCTGGGGACACAGCTGCCTCCAGCCCTCAGTGCTGTGCCCCAAGATGCTCAGCCCATTTCACACTCCAACAACTTGCACAGTGCCACCTTGGCAAAGCCTTGTTCCTGCTGTGTTCCTGTCATGTGCCAGTCGTGTGCCCATCACGTGCCTGCCAGGATGGGTGCGGAGCTTCTGCATCTGCTCTGCTGCACTGGGCAGCTAATGCAGCAGAACAGGAGCAAGGGATAGTTCCCCAGAAGGCAAACCTCTCACCTTACTACTTGGCCCCACATTTCTGCCCCAGGCTGAGATTTTGGGAGAGCAGAGGAGGGTGATTTTTTCCATAATAGTCCTGACACTTCCAGGAAATACAGGGAAGATAAAGCACTTTGTGCACACATAAATATTTTAGCAGCTGCTCCTTTAGCCTCCTTCTGACACAGAGATGAGAGGGCACACTGTATGGCAAGGACATTGCTTCTGCCTTCATTGCAGAAATCTCCTTTTTAGCAAAATCGTACCCTGCTGACAAACACACTGGTTTAGATATAGTGAGAAGGATCTGCCTGAGCACCTGGAACGTTCCTGAGCCTGCCTGACTGCATTGCCTGGCACAGCTCAGACCAAGGTTCCAGCACCAAGGCTGCATCCTGAGCATCCGCCATCCCCACCTTCCCAGTGCTGTGCCAGGGTCTCAGAACAGGTTAATCCACACTCTGGCACTGTGCTGACAGCATCACCACACCACCCCGAGGAACATTCAGACTCTCTCACCTCTGCCTGTGCTACCAAAGGTGGCCATGATGCCCAGCCAGGCATCCTGAACTGGTGCCAGTGACCAGCAACTGTTCCAGCACCACAAGCAGTTGGCAAATTGCCACAACACCCCCAAAATGCAATTGCTCCCTGTTTTCTTGCCCTGAGTGAAATGCTACGATGGGCAAGATGCCAGCTCCAAATCCCTGTCCTCGCTGTCACCCTCAGTTAATTGCTGGGAAAACCTGAGTACCACCCGGCAGGACCTGGAGGATCTACCTGCATGTCTCAGCTGGATGGAAAATGCTTTCCTCATCTTTTCAAGCAACATTTCAGTCCCATGCTGGGAAAAATTACCCGGGGATGTAAGGAGACCCTTGATGGCACTTGTATTCCTGGAGTGGGGGAAGGAGGAGGCCTGGGGAAGACCCCAGCTAGAGGCAGAGCCTTAAGCAGGAGTCTCTCATGGAGGCCACGTCTGTGAGGCTGTTTGCTATTCTGGGATGTGGCTTTCTCTCTGTTTTTGGATAGAAATTCCCCTCTGGACTTAAAAACCTCAACAAACCACCACTTTGTTGATTTGGTTTTGCCAAGCAGGCCTTTTCTAAAGCACAACACCCCTTGCTGCTCTGTGAGCTTGCCCTTCCCCCTCTGCTCACCAAATCACCCAAACTATTGCCCTTGAGCACTTCCAGTGCAGGAAATGTCTCAGCTGGTAACAGCATAGGACACAAGGGTATTTCAGCACCACCTGTACCCCAGGGTGCCCCCAGGGCCTCACTTACTACGTGCCATGGGAGCCAGGGTGGCAGAGGCACTGCCCAGTCTCAAAGTGGCACTGGCCATTGACGCAATCGCTGCAGACGAAGGCGCAGTTCTCCCCGTATGTCCCGTTCCGGCACTTGGTTTCACACCTGGGAGAGATGAGGGCAAGTGGCTGGAGCATCCATGGCACTTGGGGACCTCCAGTATCCCTCCACATGCACAGATGGGCTGTATATCACCATGGTGGCTTGTGGTTTCTGAAGGCAGGAGCAGGGTACAGGGATGGACGGAGCCCACAGACAGGGCCATGGAACTGCCTGTGAGACACCTGCCCTATGCCCCTTGGACCCCGGGTGCTTGCAGTGGGGCTCAGCTCTCAAGCTGGAATACTCTCCCTTAAACTCTAGTGCCCAGGATTGGATTCAGGGCTGCATAACCCTTCAATGATCCTGTTCCCTGGGAGAATCAGGGACACTGCTCTCCCAGAACCCAATGCTGCACCCAGCTGCACTCACCGGTCTCCGATCCAGCCTGGGTTGCAGTGGGAGCATTTGCCATTGATGTGATTGCAGGTGTGGCCATCCTTACAGGGGGGACAGAGCTTCTCGCAGCCCTCTCCGTAGAAGCCAGGTGAGCAGGGTTGGTCGCACTTGGTGCCGTTCCAGCCCGCCTCACACGTCAGGCAGCGCCCATCAGCCACAGTGCACGGCTGCAGGCTCTTGCACTGCCCACACCTGCAATGAGAGGAATGAACCCATCACACCTCAAATCCTCCTGCTGCCACCTCCCACTGGCTCTGGATCAGACCCAGCAGGGCTGGCCACTCACCGCCTCCTGCAGCCTTGGCCGTAGAAGCCGGCTGGGCACGGCTCGCGGCAGTACTTGCCCCGGTAGCCCGGCTCGCAGGTGCAGGTCCCGTCCACCTGGTTGCACTTGCCCTTGTAGCACTGGCAGTAGCGGTCGCAGCGAGGCCCGAAGGTCCTCTCCCGGCACTGGCAGCGCCCCGTGAACTGCTCGCAGGGCGAGTTGTTGCAGGAGCACTGGTTGTTGCAGCCACGGCCCCACCAGCCAGGCTGGCACAGGCAGTTGCCTGTCTGCTGGTCACACTGGGAGTTGTGGCTGCAATAGCAGGAGCTGGAGCACTGCGGGCCCCACCAGTTGGGCTCGCAGGTGCATTTGCCTGTCTTCTGGTCACACTTGCCATGCTTGCAGAGGCAGATGTTCTCGCACTTGGGGCCCCAGCGGTTGAGGTTGCAGGTGCACTGGCCCGTCACGTCCTCGCACTGCCCGTTGGGATGGCAGGTGCACATTTCCTTGCAGTCGGGACCCCAGAACTGTCGGGGACACTCTGTGGAGAGAGCCATCAGCCTCAGCACTGCCCACAGGGACATCCCCAAGGCAGGCACCAGTCGAGACCTGAAGTCCCAACAGCACCTCTTGACTACAGTCCTCCCTCTCCTTCCCCCCAGTGCACTGGATCTAAGAGGAGACTCCAGCAAGAGGACAATACCCTGGGAAACAGAGCCAGGTCAGGTGAAGGCAGAGCAAGAGCATTCACAGCTCCATCCCTGATGATCTGCTCTGGAAAGTCACCCCAGCATGAGCCAGGTCCACCCTGGTGAACCCCCTGAGGACACAAAGGCACCCGCCAGTACTCACTGGTGTCGCAGTTGGCACCAAAGTAGCCATGGCGGCAGCGGCACTCGCCGGGCCTGACGCATACCTCGTTCTCCTTGCAGGTGAAGTTCCCCTCACACACGGCTGGACAGATAGACAGACAGCAGGCATGAGTACCAGTGCTTGCTCCCTAAAGCTCCCCAGACCCCTCCAGAGCAGAAAAAGGACTGTGCAGTGACCCTCTGAGTGCTGCTGAGCTGTGGCACTGTGACCATCCTGGTAAGCAACTGCCTGGGCTGGATGGAACCCTTTGCAGAAAAATTCCATCAGCCTCCTATCACCCAACTCAGCTCCATCTCTGCCACCCAGACAGGGTGCCAGTCATCCTGGCCACCAGTCTCCTGCCATGTCCCTGCCAGAGGCTGCACCCAATGGTGCTGTCCCTTGCTCAGCTCTGCATTGCTAGAGGGGAGAAGGGATCATGGAGTGGAGTCATTGTGGGCACTGCCATCCTAACACTGCCTCTCCCACATGGCTACCTGCCCCCAAAGGCCACCAGCCCCTCTCCTGCTGAGGGGACCTCATGCTGAGGCCGATGCCTGGAGCCAGGCAAGCATAGCACGTGGGGTGGGCAGCACCTGCAGATCCCACACCACCCTGGACAAACTTCCTTAGGCACTGGGAGGGGGAGAGACAACCACCCATCCCAGCCACCTTACCTGGGAGTTGTTAGACCTACGGTGATGGATATTATAGAAACCCCTAAAACAGACAGATTACACAGGTTAGGAGCAGTGAGTCTAAAGGTTAGAGCAGGTTGGGGGGGAAGGAGATGGGAATAACTCTCTGCGGGACCATCCTCCCCCCATTGTCCTGGCAGATCCTGTCTTTCTCCCTTCCAAACCGGCCACACTCTGTTCCCAACACATGCAGCGAGCAGTTACAAGGCTCATGCACAGTGGGTTAGTTGGTTATGTGGGCTTTGGTTCCAGCTGCAAAGTGCCATCTCCAGCTCTCCGAGGGTATGGTGAGCCCTGTGGCCAGCCTGTGGCCAGCTCCCTGTGGGGGAACCCCAAAGTAACTGTCTTCATTGTGGTGGCAATGCAGGGAATGATGCTCCTAGGGTTTCATGCTGAGCATCCATGCTAGGCTCACTGTGGCCCCCAGTAAAGAGCTGTGACACCTTGCACGGCCCAAGTCCAAGCTCAGTGATCTTTGGCAGTGCTAGCAGCCTCTCCCCACTGAGACCATGTGCCTGGTCTGGGCAGCTTCAGTTTCACTGATGGCTCTGGCTCAGGTCCCCACACTGCTGCAGCATCTGTAAGGAATCTCAGTCCTATCCCTGCAGCTGCACCTTCACCCTGGGGGACACTTCACTGTCCCTTAAGATTCCAGGCAGCATCCCCGAGTCTTTAGACCCAGAGCTGGCTGGGTCACAGCTCTGTGACCCTGGACACTGGGGCTGAGCATCCATTCCATTCACATGGTGCTGGCTTAGTGCACTGCAGAGAGGCAGGACTCTGGCTGCAGGTCCCCAGGACATGGGGTCCCAGCCACAGGATGCATTAAGGTGACCCCTGACAGTGTTGGTGAGGCCAGGAGAGCTCAGTGAAGGATGGGCAGAGCCCAGTGAAGCAAAATCCTGGTGTTTACCTATTAAACACTCGCTTCCTTGTTGCCTCCATCCCAGGCAGCACACGAGAACCGAGGAGCTGTAGGGATAAAAAAAGCATCACAAATAGTTACAACCCTCAGAAAGTCCTAGTCCTTCCCAAAAACCCACAAGGAGCACCATGATGGTGAGAAGTCCTGCTGGAGGCCTCTACACTTCCGAAGGGGAAGGAGACCTCTTGGCTCCTCCTCCAGCACACAGTGAGTTAATGGATCTGCTGTGAGATCCCATGGATGCCCCACCAGCCATTAAGGTGATGCCAGGAGTAAGAACAGGACCAATTTTTCTCATTTATAAGGAGTGATGAAAAAGCAAAAGTCATGTTTGCAACCGCTAGAATAAAAAAAAAAAAAAAAAAAAAAAAAAAAAAAAAAGACTGGGAAAAAAGGGAAGGTTCTAAATGTCCCAGGGGAAAACATGACTTGAATCTCAGGCTTGATGCTTTGTGGCCTGAGGATGGAACCCCAAAGGCAGGTTGGAACCACCTAGCTGGAATAGTTGTAACATAAACAGCTCCCAGGTAATGTTCCTACGTACAAACAGAGGGGTGCCAACTGCAGGCAGTTGGAATGTGTCCCTGAGCTCTTGAGAGTCCTGGAGTGCCACCACTTCCATGGAGTACCAGGCACGGGAGCATCAGGCAGGATGTTTTTGGCACAAGCTTGAGCAGGATAGGGGCTTAGTCCCACTTAGAGGCTCAGACAGGCATGCTCAGCTCTCTGCTGGGAAGGGACATGGGGACACCTCACCTGCACTTTGTCAAAGAACCTCCCCAAACAAATGTTTGGGCGATCCTGATGCTGCAGGTGGGTGTGGGGAGTACACTCCCCATCACCCCACAAAAATCCCTGTTTGTGGACCCCTGCTCATCCCTGGAGCCACCCACTCATCCTCGGGGTAACCCACACTGCCTGGTCCCACAGACGAGGAAGCAGCGCTGGACAAACAGCCCAGATGGATGCTGCAGTCATGGAAAACTTCAGCCAGGCTGGTCCGGTGGCACAGCCTGGAATGCATTTGGCTTTTTCTTTTTTTTTCTTTCCTCTCTTTTCCTCTTTATATGTAACAAATGCAAAAGAGGAGGAGACAGTAAGGAAGTATTCGCTCAAAACCCAGTGCAGTCACAGGACCACGTCTGGCTGCCAGACCACCTCATCCTGGAGTTGGGAAGGGAGCTGCCAGCAGCCCTTGGCCAAAGTGGGGTCCAGGGGCTGCAGCTCCCACCCCAGCCCCTTGGTGGGCAGCATCTGCATGACCCAGCCAAGAGCACCATGTCCCCCTTTTTGTGGCGGACAGCAAAAAGTTGGAAAGGAGGCAGAAAAGAACCACAAAAATGATTCGAGGCCTGGAAAAAATGCCTTGCAGCTGGAGCCCAAAATAGCTCCATCTATGCAGCCTGTGGAAGCAGCTGCAAGATGCTGAGATGGCAGCAGCACAAACACCCCCCACGGGGACCCCAGGGCTCAGTGGGGGGCTCAGCTGCTGCTGAGCACGTGAGGGGATGCACGGGTTAATGGCAAAGGGGAGCCAACCACCAAATCACCTCCCCAAGGACTTGGAAGGCTGGAATCAAGGTCCTTCTCTGCAAGAGGCTTCAGGCTGTGTGCCCCAAAAAGCTTTGCCGGCTGTGGTGTGATACTCAAGCAGAGGTGGAGAAGGGTCCATGGTGCTCTTGCCCTCCCATGCATGCCCTCACTGTTGCACCTGGGGTTGCTTTCACCCTTTAGAAATTCAGTTTGGTGGCTTTTAGAATGAAACCATCACAGGTTTGCAACAGGAAAGCCTTTCACCCGGGAAACCTGCCTCTAACAGCCCAGCTGGCTCCGGAAACTGGCATCACGGGAAACATGGTAAAAAGTATCCTTTATGATGGTTGATGGTGGGAGCTGGGAGTTACTGCAACATGGCCGCAGGAGGGAAAAACTTTTGCCATGAGCTGGAGGAGGTGAGTGGCACCACGACCGCCTGCAGCTGGGACCCAGCCCACTGCCTCACAGGATTTGACTTATCTGTTCCCTAATAGCTAATCTCTCCTTCCCCGTGCCTGCTGATGGCCTCCCATGCCCTGCTCAGCCCCCACCTCATTTATCAGAAGCTTTGACAGCAAATAAACTTGGTACTGTGGCAAGGAGAGGTAGTCAGGATGCAGCACTGGGAAACCATTGCTTCCCGTGGGGTACATGGATGGGTCCCAGAGCACAGTCATCCCACAGAGGTTCAGTGCTGGCTGCAGGTCACCAGTGCTCACCAGGGTGTGCAACTAAAGGGTACTTCATGGTCTCAGCTTCTTGACAAAGGGCTTGCCTCCTGACCACTGGAAACGATAACTGGAAGTTGTGTTTAAAAGCTCGCTCCTGAACCACACTGCAGACATCCACTGTGCAAATACCTTATTTCCTTCAAAGCACTACAAATTCTGGGAAAAAAAAAAAAAACAATGAAAAGATGCCTCTGAGCTGTGGCCAGGGCTTGAGACCTCCGCTGATATGGAGGAAAAGGAGTGGGATATGGGCAGAGCTGGAGCTGTAACCTACAGGATGAGTCCTCCATGCCAGCCTTGCCCCTGGCCCATACCAATGTCCTGCTCATGCTGAGGACCACTAGGATCTCAGCTAACGATCCCAGGCTTTTCACAGAGGTAGAATATTTTTCTTGTGAATGAGTATGATACACTGCTCCCAAAAATCACTTTACCAATGGCTATAGAAACAACTCTGAAGCAGGAGGGGTGGTTTCTCAGTCAGACCAGCACAGCCTTCACTGAACAATGAAGAGCAGGCTCACATCCCTGGAAGCAGGAACAAGACTATGGGGCTCAGCTGGGAGCTGCTGCCTGTGGTCCCATGTGAGACCACCCAGGTCAACGTAGTGGTTGGAGCTGCAGAGGAGCCCTGCGGACACCCAGCATATCCCTGGTGCTCAGAAAACCATTGGCACCCTCCCCATCCCTGCTCTGCTGCTCCTTCAAAGCATCACCCCAGTGCTAATCTTTCTCTGTATCACCCACCACTTGGTGCCACCCAGCTGGTACAAAGTGCTCTTGGGACCACTGGGTCTCAGGCACTGGCAGTCCCCAGCTGCAGCTCCTGGACCCCAGCCTCAGGGTGCAGACAGACAGACAGACATCCCCAGAGTAGGCAGGAATAGGATCATGGACATAAATAGAAACCCTTAAGGCAGAGAAAGAAAATTAAAGACCAAAGATTGGAAAAGAGTGTTAGCAAGAGAGCAGGACAGGAACAAAGCAGTGCCCAGGCGGTCACCATGGCACCTTTGGTCATACTAATGGGAAACCAGTTATAAAAGAACTTCAAATTTAAGGACAAGTTGAATTTAGAACACAAAACCCCCAAGAGACTCAAATATGCCCTTTTAATCTGCCCTAAATTATTCCTTGAATTTCTACTTGGGAGCCAGGTCCCAAAAAGTTGCACAATCCTGAGCCTTCTGAAACCTGTGGTGGTATCTTCACAGGATGTCTGGATGGGCTTTGCAGAGCCAAGGGTCCGACAAGCTCCAACAGCCTTGGGTGGAGGACACTGGGACCTCCTCCCAAAGCCACCTCCAGTCCCACTGCCCCTGGCCCCTGGGCCTGCAGCACCAGGGCCTTGGGGCCACTGGGGTGGGTTTGCATGGTAACATATGAGGGGTCCTCCACACCCACTGTGCACAGCAATGATGAGGGTGGGTGCCAAGTGAGTGGGTGGAGAGGGAAGAAGAGTTTGCAGAAGGGTGAGGGATAGAAAATGATGCAAACATCATCTGAGCTTCCTAGGGACTGTCCCTGCCCCACTATCCTCAGCCCCTGGGCTGCCTTCAGGCCCCAGTCCTGCAGGAGGATGGATACAACCAATCTGTCCCACTCAACAGCCAGTGTCTCTTGATACCCCACCACAGCACCGCGGGTGGCACAGCGAGCGAGACGGAGCCCTGTGGTGCTGGTGCAGCACCTCCCCCACCTTCATCCAGTGGGGATGAGGGGCTCTTTCTGCACGGGGTAGAGCTCAGGTACATGGAACAGGGTACAAGAACAGGGCGGGGACACTACTCGAGTTCCCTCTGCCACCCCAAGATGCTGTGCAGGTCATGGGCTGCCGAGGAGAGACGTCTCCCTGTCAAGGAACAGCACCGGTGGGAGCTGCAGCCGCTCTGGCTCGTGAAATGCCTCCTTAGGAAACTCTGGCTGTAATTTGAGGAGGGGGCACCAGCGCCCTGTGGCCCTGCTGAATGGAGCCATTATGCGGCCCCTCTCGCTCGAAGCACATGTTTTCCTTGTGGACTCGTCTGACCTCACAGGCGAGATGTAAAGGTGCATTTATGGCCTGGGCCCCCCATCAAGCGCAGGGGATCCAGCTCTCCCAGGCGGGAGGCATCGACTGTGGGATCTCTTCCCTTTTGCTGGGGCCAGCCTGGCTCAGGAGCCTGGGCAGACCGAACCTGAGCGCTGCAGAGAAGCTCGGCTGAGGTGATGCTCTGCAAAGGGACCTGTGGGACACCGAGAGCACTGGGAACAGGGACAAGTCAGTGCCATCTCCTGAGACCCTGCCCCCAGCCAGGCAGGCAGGATATGACCCCCGGGACAGCTAGACAGTGCCAGCACCCACTTTCTGAAGCCAAACACGAGGGGCTGCCAACTCCACAATCCCCAGAAGCCTGGGGCAGCTTCACCATGATACCCAAAGCATCCTGTATCCCAATAGCCCAGGGTCAGGAGTCCAACCCAATTCCCGGCTCCCCAGCGCAGATCCTGCCCCAGGGATGCAGGATTCTTTTCCGTCCCTCTCCCGACTGCATCGCCAGAGACACCCAAACGCAGATCCCTCCAGCAGGACCGTCCCCGGGCATCCAGGACTGGCTCCGGAGTCATCCAGGACCGGTTCCCCGCAGCCGCCCGGGGATCAGGACCAGCCCCCACGTCCCTGGCCCCGCTCGGGCACAGCTCCTCACGCTCTCCCCGCCGTCGGCTCCCCCCGCCTCAGCCGCGCACATGACGAACTTTGTCTTGGAAGGCACCCAGCGCCGCGGCTGCCTGGGATGGGGGATGGACCGGCAAGCCCGTCCCGTCCCGTCCCGTCCCGTCCCGTGGTCCCGGCCCCGGCCCGGCGCTGGGGGTCCGGTCCCGCCCCGCACACCTGCCCGCCACCGCTCCTACCCGCCGGCCCTGCAGACGTTCCTGCCACGGGGGCTCAGCTCCTGGGCGGCTCCGCGGCTCAGCACCGGCAGCAGCAGCAGCAGCGGCAGCAGCGCGGCCCCGGCCCGGGCGAGGCGGGGCAGTCGCAGCCCATGGGCCGCCATCAGCGGCGGAGCGGCGGGGCCCAACCGGACCCGGCACAGCCCATCCAGGGCCGGGCGCTGCTCCCCCGCCCCGGCTCCGCCGCTCCCGGTCCCCGCCCGCCCCGGTCCCGGCCGGTCCCCGCTGCCGCTCGGCGGGCGGAAGCCGCGCTGCAATCGCTTCTCCGCCGCCTCCTCCGCGCCCCTCTCTGTAGCGGCGGGAGGGGCTCCGCCGCCAGCCAGGAAATTCCGCATTGGTTCCCCTGACGGCGGGCCAGGCTCCGGGGGCCGCTGCCGCCGCCGCCCCGGCCCCGGGCAGCGCCGCCCCGACGACCCCGAGAGGCTCTGCCGGCTGGGCAGCGCCGCCGAAATCGGGGAGGGTCTCCGAGGGGGAATGAGAGGATGCGGAGTCCTGGCTTCCAGCGCAGCCCGGGGGTCCAGCAGCTCCCGGGAGTCCTGGGAGTCCAGTGGCTCGGGGTGTGGATGGCCCGCGAGCCGGTAGCACCGGGGGTAGGCTGTCACGGCGGTTTGGAAGCTCCAGAGCCCCGACAGTCCCCAGCAGTCTGATAGCCCCCGGGGTCTGGCTGTCCCTGGATCCAGCAGCTCCACAGGTTCGACAGCCGTGGGTGTCCAAGAGCTGTGGGTTTTGACTGTCCCGGGGGTCTGGCAGTCCCAGGCTCTGGCCGTGTCTGGCATCCGGCAGCCCCAGATGCACAACAGCCCTGGGCTCTGTCTGGCTTGTGAGTCCAGTAGCTGCAGAGGTCCCACAGTCCTGGGTGCCCAAAGACCCGAGTCTGTCCTGGCAGTCTGGCAGCAAGCAGGAGCCTGAAAGCCCCAGTGTCCACCTGACCCAGGGAACCAGCAGCTCCAGATGACTGACAGCCCCAGGATCCAGCTTCCCCAAAGGTCTGGTGGCCTCAGGTAAGTGACAGCTCCAGTGTCCAGCTGTCCTGCAGGTCCAGGAGGTGCCAGATGTCAGTGATCTCCATGTGTCTGGCAGCCTGGACCAGTCTGTTGGGAGCCATGCAGGACCCGTGGGAGCCAAGTGGTGCCTGCAGCAGCAGAGCCAAGGACCCTGTACAGGCCCAGAAAGGCTTCAGAGCAGCCACTGGTGAACCCACAGGGGGAGACCCTGGCCACTTGCATGAGTCCCACCTCTAGCAGCCCTGTCAATAAACCTCCTCAGCCTGACAGTGCAGCAGCACTGAATGGGCCAGGGCTTCCTTGGGCACCCTTCTGTACCAGCTGGAGTTTCAGCTTAATGGTCAATGCAAGAGATGTGTCAAACTTCTCTGAGCTCCCAGGACATCTGATAACAGTGTGAGGGAAGTGTGGATGGGGACACCCTGGCCATCTCCCTTAAGGTGGTGCAAATGCAGTTGCACAGCTGCACGTGTCTCCTGAGGAATGCTGATGGCTTGCACGGAGCTGGGGAAGGTGAACAGACAGTGCATCTCCCAAAGAGCTGCCTTGGAGCGCCTCTGGAGATCTGTGGATGTGGAGCCCCTGTAGGAATGAGTTGGGCAGCAGCCTTCTGGAGAGGATCAGGGTGTTCTGAGCACCTTGGGATCCTTGCACCAGAGAGTAAAGACATTTGGTGGGTTCTCTCCATCTTCAGTGTTGGCAGCGGCTGATGTGCATGAAGGCTTCTCTCCTGCTTAGACAGGTGACTCCCAGTAGAAAGTCTCTGGTGGTCTTACCAGCTGGAATGTGACCACTGGGTAGTAATCCCTCTCTCCCCTCCTTTTTTCCCTGGCACATTCCACGTGTTTGGCAGTAGCAGTGGGAAGTAGCATCCCTTGCCCATCTCCCCCTGCCTCCACATCCCTGTTCCCCCTGCCCCATGCTGCTCACAGGCACAGGAATGTGAAGGCCATAGAGGCACAAATTGCTTCTTTGGGATTACTCAGCCTCAGGCTGAGTTCGGCATCCTACTGGAGAAAGTGGGATGGGGAGGGTCAGCTCCAAAGTTAGGCAGAAATTTGGGTTCGGTGGTATTCCCTCCTCTGGCAGCTGTGCCCACCTCGAGCTTTAGACTCACTCAGACTGTTTCCACAACTAGGATTCCTTTCCTATCCTGCTCTCTTCATCCCCATGCATTGTGCTGAGCAGCCCTTGTACTCTACTGTCCCAGCCACAATGAGCCAGGGCAGGATCACACTGCCTCACCTTCACTGTGCTGGTGCTTTGTGTGAGGATGTCAGCTTTCGTATGTTTTTTTGGCTTCCATAAACTTAACTTCTCTTTCTCTTGGTGAGCAGGTGATACATCTCGACTGCTCCGTTTCTACCCGTGTAACCCACAACAGGGCAGGGACTAGGCTGTAGCCAGGGAGATAAGCTGCTCCCTCAGAAGATGCTGCCAGCTGGCATAAGAGGCTGGAGAAGCTGAGGATGCTGTGGAGTAGAAGCGAAGGGAGATTTCACAGTGCTCTGGGCTGGCTTGTGCTGCACAGCCCACAGGTAGCACTCACCCCTCCCTGCTCTCCCACTGGTGCCAGCCAGGCTGTTGTCCATTCAGAGCCCATGCTTTCCATCACACCATTATTTACAGTTCCCATTTCAGACCCTGCCAGGTGCCTGTCTCCTGTCTTTCTGTGCTTTGGAAAACACCACAGAAGAAAGAAACCCCAATAGTATTTCTGAACACAAAACCAAGTAAAAAGATGCCATTTTGTCAATGGTTCCAAAAATCCCCATGGCTGCTTTGGTGGGCAAGACTGCACAGTGGAGCACAGGGGGAACCTACAGTGTGAGTTACTTGTCATCATATTCACTGTGCCCAGGCTTTCAGGCTGGTTGCTGCAAGGATATGGCTCTTTCCCATTCCAGCTCCCCCCAGCACAGGGTTCTACACACACGCTGCCTTTCCATGCCTCCTCTTCCTTCAGTACAAGCAGAAAACAGCAGCAAAAGCTAAAACTGAGCAGGGTGTGGAATGCCTGAGCTATGGGAGGGTTGATTGGGTCAGTGCAAGCAGAAATAAAAGTGGCAGTTGCTGTTTTGTGGCTGAGCATGGATACAGCTGTGCCAGGGGACAGTTAGGTAGGATATCAGGGAAAGGTTCTTCCCTCCCCCAGAGGGTGCTGGCACTGCCCAGGCTCAGGCTGGAGCTCAGGGAAAGGTTCTTCCCTCCCCCAGAGGGTGCTGGCACTGCCCAGGCTCCCCAGGGAATGGGCACGGCCCCGAGGCTGCCAGAGCTCCAGGAGCGTTTGGACAGCATTGCCAGGGATGGACAGGGTGGGATTGTTGGGGTGTCTGGGCAGGGCAAAGCTGGGCTGGTTGATCCTGTGGGTCCTTTCCAGCTGAGGACATTCTATGAAAGGTTGTGGTGAACCAGGGATTTGAGGTTTCAAGGACATCCTGTGCCTTGGGTGTTCAGAAGGCAGCACCTGCAGCCCTACACAGCCCCCGCAAACACGCGCACACAACACCACTGACGTAGGCTGCAAAGCCGTCCTGTCCTAGGAAGAGGGCTGGGGATGATCTGCTCTTTTTAGAGAGCCAAGAGGGGCTTCTTCTGCCTTACTACACAGATGCCTAAATGTCTTTGCGGATGCTCATAGTGGGTAACAGCTGCTCCTGCGTCAGCCAGCCCTGAGTGCAGCTGCAGCAGCAGATCTCAGCCCGTCATGCACCAGGGTACTCTGTGCCACTATCACAGCATCCTGCAGGGGGTGGAAGGCAGCCCAGGGCCTAGAACGTCTCCTATCTTCCCTTAAATTCCAGGAGCCTAGCTGCTGCCTGCACCAGTGTTGTTCTAGTCCCATGCTCCAGGCAAGGCTCCCTGCTCCCCTCCAGGATTGTTTTATTTTTAAGGCAGAAAAGTCTCAGCTAGAGAAAAGGCAGGAGATGAACAGCTCTGGAAAACCAAAACATCAGCCCTTTGGTATGAGGGGCTCGCCAAGTAGAGGGTCTGACCCAGGAAAAAAGGAGACACTGCCACAGCTCCAGGAAGGGAATTCCAGAGATGCCCGTGGTCTTGCAAAGCCTAGGAAAAAGTGCCCTTAATTTGAGGCATGAAGGCCTGAAGGGTGCATGTCCCCCAAAAGCATGTCAGAGGATGGGGAGAGGCTCTTCCATGTTGCCACCTCCTCCTCTGCAGGTAGGGGGATGCCCCAGGGCTCCCAGCTCCCCCCAAACCCATCACAGGAAGCTCCACAGCTCCAGTCCCTGTCCCAGGAAATTTGGCCTCACTCGTTTCCCCAAGCTCTGGCTCAGGCCAAAGCGTGCAGCACTAACCCCCCTTTGAGACCATGGCAGTGCCTGGGGACGTGTGGCTGCCCAATAACAGAGAGAGAGATGACAGCAGGAACAGTTGTGATTTAATCATTTCCATTCTCTACAAATCCAGTGTATAGCAGAAAGGAGCTGTTGTCCAGCTCCTGGTGCTCCCACTGCCCCTGGTCCATCATTAGAACGAAGGACAGTGGGGAGGAATGGTACAGGGATGGGGCCAGCCCACTCCCCTCACCCCTCCTGCTCCATAGGACGTGTGCCTGAGGATGGACAACCCCAGGCACCTAATCCCAGTGGGATGGGGGAGAGCCTGGACCTGCCCAGCTCTGGTCAGTACAAAGCCAGTGAGTGGGCAGGTAGCTGTCTGGGACAGGCAACGGGGGCTGATCCTGCCCCTTCAAAAGTCTGATGGAGGCAAAGCTCCAGCCCTGGCAGAGGCTGGAGAAGCTTCTGGTTGAGGCCAGCTTGTTCCCAAGTCATTCAGCCTACCTGAACCCGAGCCCATGGGCACAAGGCAAGTGGATAAATCACTCTGTGCAATCCTGCCAGGGAAAAAAATGCCGGGACAGTGTTCATCAAGGCACAGAGTGGGCTGGCAGGAGGCAGCTCGAGAGGCCATGGAATGGCAGAGGGACATCCCTGGGTAATGTCAGCTGGGGCAATCCCAGAGGCTACCGGAAGGTGTGAGTGGTTCAACAGCAGTAAGGACACTTCTCTCCCTGGGCAAAGAGGGCTGGGGGAGCTGCAGCAGAACTGGGATGGGGAATGGTGACAGTGGTTCAGGGTGAAGGTACAGGAGCCCCTGGGCTGGGGCTAGGTTCAGTGGCTGAAGAGGTTTCCTGTGAGGAGACGCCTCTTGACCTCTTTCCAGAGCAGGTCCCGCTCGCGGTTCGCCCGCTGCATGAAGCCCCTGTTCTCCTGGGCCCGGCGGGACAGGTAAGGCAGTACCTCGTTCACCGGCCCATAGGGCACATACTTGTACACGGAGAAGCCAGCCTGGCCTGCAGGGAGAGAGGCTGCAGGTCAGGAAGGTGCCAAGAGTGAAAAAAAAATGTGCGAAAAGGAAAAAGAAAGTTAAAAAGGAGGAAAAAAGTGAAAAAACATGTAAAGGGAAAATAGGAGGAAGATACATGAAAAGAGGAAAAAGGGGGCAAAGGGGAAAAGAGAGGGGAAGGAGGAGGAAGGGACAGGAAGGAGGAGGAAGGGACAGGAAGGGGGAGAAGAAAGGGGCAAAAAGGGCAAAGAAGAAGGGGTAACGATAAAAGAGGTAACAAAAAAAAAAACAGGGGGAAAAAAAAACAAGGGTGAAAATTGAAAAAGAAGTGGGAAGAAAAAAAAGCCACCTGCCCTTCCCTGTGGCTGGGCACTGGGAGGGGGATCCCGGCAGCGGCAGAGCCTGGTGAGAGGAGCAGCAGTGCATCCTCTCCTGGCTCAGCACCGGGAGCTTGGGAAAGCGCTAGAGGGAGCATGCTGAGGTCACCAGGAGCCCTGGGAATGTCGGCAGCCGGGGCTGGGCCAGCTCAAGGAGTGTTCAACCAGAAACATCAAGTTAACACATATTTCCAGCATGACCGGAGGAGGCTGCAGATGGGCAGCCAAGCCCTGCTTCCAAGAGAACTCAGGACAGAGCAGCGTCTGCACTGGACAACTGCCCAGTCTGCCTCCTGCTGCTCTGCTGGCCTTGGGACTCTGTTTTGGACACTGGTGTGGGCAGGGGGATCAGTCCCTGACCTAGGCAGGGTACCTGGACCCTTGTGTGTCCTTCTGTCCAGGCTCCTAGCAGTGCTGCTCCGCTGCCCGGGCTTGTGGCCAAGGTCACACAAGAGGTTGGTGCCATCCTGTCAGCAGAGAGCCCAGGACTCGACATTCACCTCCCATGGAGCCCAGGGACACCCCTTGGCTGAGGAGGTACAGGAGAGGGCTTCTATCTGCTGGGACCAGTCTCTGCCCCACCCTGGGATACCCCAATCTCTGTTCAGGCTCCAAAGTGGAAATGTCCCTGCCCAGCCACCACAGACTCATGAAACTCCAGGAGAGGGATGTGACTTTTCACTTATATCCTCATCCTTCCGTCCTTCCTTCCTTCCTTCCACTCCCATCACTCACCCAGGGGGAAGGTGATCTGATCACACATGCCCAGCAGCTGCCCGAAGCACACTTTCTTGTCTGAGGGATGGATCCCCAACTCCATCATCCTGCAAAACAAGCCTCAGCACAGGGGGAGAGCGGACACAGCAGAGCTCACCAGAGCAGTGTGCCCCACCAGAGGATTGAGGATCATCCCCAAATAGGACAGCATGGCACTGACCACATCCCAGATGGATGCTGAGATGTAGAGCTTGAGGGATTTGTTTTTACAACAGCCTCTGGGTTGGTGATGGGACCGGTTCTGCAGCCAATGGGGCCATCATGTTGTACCTCAGCTCCAAGCCCCATCTAAAGCCCTGAGCACCAGGTGGGAGCCAGGATTCCCCCAGGTGAGCTCAGGGAGAACCTGACAAACCACAGAACATCTCCCTGCATCTGTGCTGGGCCCCCACATTGCTCAAGTCCCTTGTTCTTGCCTCATCACGCTGCTTGCCCAGCACCCACCTGCGCAGGGTAAACTTCACCGTTTCCTCATTGTGAGATGCCACCATCACGCAGGCTTTCCGGCTATGCTTGATCTCCTCCAGGACATAGTCCAGGCACCTGTAAGCCAAGATGGGTCTCTGGTGAGGCCTCTTTCCACTGGGGCAACAGGCAGCAGTGTGGCTGAGACTGTCCCCTACCTGTGGTACATCTCGTTGGTCTTCTCATAGGTGGGGTTGATGGGATCCTCATAGCCCATCTGAGCTGCCCTCTCCCTCTCCTGCTCCATGTAGGCGCCACGCACCAGCTTGGTGCCAAAGAGCCAGCCCTCCCGGCGCGACAGCTCCATGTCCCGTGTCACATTGTTGTAAGCTTCCTGTGACCAAGTGGAAGAGATGGCACAAGGTCATTGCTCCAGTGCCGCCCCTGACTGCCTCAGCATCTGTGCCATAGCACTGCCATGGCTTCAGGAGATGAGGTCTCTATCCATCCCCACCAGTGCAGTGGGACATGTCGGCCTCACCTTCAGGTAGCACTGGTAAGTGCTGTAGATGATGGGCCGGCTCTTGTTGAAGCGGCGCTGCATCTCCACAGTGAGGTGGCTGATGGCTGGCTGGAAGTAGCTCTGCTCCGCATCTACCATCAGCCTCACGCCCTTCTCCATGGCTCTCTGAGGGGTGAATGACACTCAGGTTGTTTTCATGGGAGCTGCCTGCTCCATGTGTCCCCCTCTGTGGCTTCCCCTGCCCCAAGGTCCCCTCACTTTTGCAAGGACATCCATGCGTTGCAGCACCCTCTTCATCTGCAGCTCCTCCTCCTTGCTGAAGCGTGACAGCAGAGGCTCCAGCTGCCCAGTCTGAAACAAGAACAGCTTTGTGGCACTCTGCCTGCAGCCAGCTCTGCCCATGGGGGACACAAACACCTCTGGAGGGAACCCATCCCCAGGACTGCTGCTCCATCCCAGTCCCCCAGCCCCCACCAGCCAGCACGGTGTGGCAGGGTGCCCACCCTGCCAGCCCTGGTAGTTGCACACTGTGGTCACAGCATGGCTGAGCTTTGCAGCCACCAGCACCCACTGGAAAGAGCATGAGACCCTTGCCCTGCTCCCACAAACACTCTGTGGGACCACTCTGAGGGTAGCAAAGGTGGGTACCCACCTTCCTGTTGGGGATGAGCAAAGGCCTGGAGAGCTTGGTGCGGCTGTCGAACAGGCTGTTCCAGTCCAGCAGATCCACAGTGCTGGGAGCAGAGAGCCAGGTCCTTGCTGGTGTCTTGCAAAGGCAGGGGGCTCTCTATCAGCTCCCAAACCCCACCAGCAGGAAGGACACATGACATGTGCCACCCTGTCCTGTCACCTCCACCCAAACTTCCCCTATGTTCCATTTCTGTGCTGACCCAGAGCTGGCCTTTGGAGACCTTGCCTTGCTGCTGTCCCAGGGACATGGACAAAGTCCTCCAGTGTCCCTGCCCTGCAGCACTCCCAGCTCCCAGACAACTTACCTGATTGTGCCCAGTTTATTGCCTATGAACCACTGCTGGCTCTCTGCCTTGCTCGCGATACCGAAGCTGGCCAGTGCCTCCTGCCACCAAAAGAAGTGTTGGGCCACAGGGGTCTGTCTGCTTGAGGTGTCACAGCTCAGGGCTGCTCTGGCACTTCTGTGTCCATGGCTACCTCCAGCAGTGCATCCCTGCAGCACAGCCTCTTCCCACAGGCATCACCTGCCTCACCTGCAGCTTCTCCAGCTCCAGCTTTATGTCCAGCACTGCCCGCCCGGCCTGGTCCTGCTCTGCAGCCATTTGGTGGAAGAGCCTTTGCCACTTCACCAGCACCTCTGAGAACTGCACCTGTGGAGACAGGGCTCCAGGTGGGACACCCAGGCTGGAGCCTCCTGTCCTTCCAGGCTTTGCAAGATCACACCCAGCCCAAGGTAGATGCTGACCCCAGAGCAGGGTACCTCGGCCAAGCCAAGCAGTACAGACCCCACACGTCCCCCTTCATGCTGGGACCTTTAAACTTCTAAGCTCTTTGTGTCTTCCTAAAAGTTGAGGTAGGGTCTCCAGGGGTCTTGGGCTCACAGGGGACAGGCTGTTGGTGCACACTTCTCACTGCCATTACTAGAGATGCCACCTGGCACCTGCCCCAGCAGAAGCATCATCTGACCCACCACACTGTGTCACAGCTCTGGCACTCACCAGGAACTGGGGTCTGGCCAGTGCTGTCAGCTTGATGGCAGCGAAGCCGTCATCTGAACTGCCACCTGGATGGAGCCACAAGGACAGAGTCAACCTAACCATCAGCCCTTGGGCAGGAGAGACAGTGGTGGTGGGACTGAGAGATCCTGCAATCCCCAGAACAGTGGAGCTGTCCAGAACACATGGAGCACTCACTTAAGGCATCAATACAGTGGAGAAAAGTCTCCATGTGTTGGTCACACTTGGCCTCATCAGCGTAGAAATAGGTGTGGGCACCAGCGACTCCACCATGGTGATCCCCAAAACCCTGATGGGCTCGGTATCGCTTCTCCCTTTTTTCTGCTCCTGGGGTAGAAGAGGATGGAGATGAGTCATGCCCCAGCAAGCTCCTACTGCCTCCCCAGGAGCTTCCAGTGTGGGTGAAGGGGAGAGAGGCTCTGGCTTGGACCTCAGAAGAGCCCCCAGCACTGACATGGGCTCTGCTTGCTTTGTGCCCAAGCAGAGGCTGACTCTTTGCTGAGGGGCAAGACTTGGCCAGGAACCATGTTGTTCTTCATCCAGCTCATTTTTTGAGGCTGTGGTACCTGCGTCCTTCCCCCACAACACCAGGCCTGCAGTGCCTGGACCTCCAGGCTATCTCCTGTCACTCACCTCCCATCTCCTTCTCGGCTGCAGAGGTGTGGGAGCTAAGAAGAAAAACAGGAAAGATAAGGGCCAGGTCAGCAACCCCCTGCAACCCTATGCTGATGGACAGGGCAGCTCTGAGGCTCCTGTGATGCCATCCTGGTGCTATTCCCTGCTGTTCCCTTGCCATCCCATTGCTGATGGGATCTAGCTGGCAGTTCAGATGCCTGAAACCCACCTGTGGAAGGGAACAGGGCTTCACCATCCATCCAAGGTAGACCTGGGAACCCTGAGGCAGCACAGTGAGAATGCTTCATCCCAGGGTTCAGAGTTGCTCTCCAAAAGCCCACTCCATGGCAAGGACAAAGTCAGTCTGATGGGGCTGGCATGCTCCATCTCCATCCTGCTCATGATCCTTGCTGTGGTGACATCAAGCCTCAACCCACTGCCTCCTAACCTTAATGGCACCAGCAGCCAGACCGCAAAGCACAGAGCTCCTCCAGACCCTGAGCACATCAAGCCAAGGGTGCCCTGCTGCCCCACACTCCTCTGTGGCGTGGCTTCAGCCAACAACTCACAAACAATGTCTTGTTTTCAACTCCAGCTGATCTCCGGTGTCATTTTCAGCCCAAACTCTCTGCCAAGGAGATAACAGGGCTCTGACAGCCTGGGGGTGCTGGCCAAGTAACAAGATCTTTCCTGAGCTTGAGTAGCTAAGCCTTCTTACTGACACCCTAAAGCCAGCTGCAGACCCAGGGCCAGCCCCTGGAGAGCAGCCTGGGTGGCAGCAGAGCCATCTCCTCCAGGAGGTTTCTGTCTTGGCATCCCCATCCCCAAACTGGCTGTGCCCAATGGGGAAGAAGCACACTGCGAGGGAAGCAGCAAAACCATCCATCTGGAGCCAGCAGGCCTGGAGAAGACAGCAGAGAGGCACATGGCATGGTCCCAGGACATGTTCTCCCATATAGAAACCCTGTGACAGGAATTAGGGGCTGCTGGAAGCATGAACAACTGGAAACGAGGCATTCTCTCTGGCCCCCTGGAACCAGGAACAGTCCCACATCACTCCAAGTGCCATGAAGCCTGGTGTGAGCCAGGGGAGGAGCAGCTGGAGCTCATGGGAAGCAGCAAGCACCATATCAGGTCTGCTCCCTGACTTTACTCACCTGAGGACTGGGAAAGCAGCTTTCCATCCCTAAGTACAGAAAGAGGGTGGAAGAAAGGGAGGAGGAGAGATCATACTCTCAGAAATGGGATTTATCAGCAAAGCCCTTGCTAGGTGGAAGCTCCCTTTGAAACAGTTGGCATGGCATAGGGGACAGCTTCAGCTGAATACTGCTGTGACATGAAGGCACACAGAGACATGGGTCCTTTTTGCAAGGGACAGCTCTGAGCCCAAGGCACATCATCCAAGGTACCAGGGATTAGTGGCTGGAGTGAAGGTATACAGCTCAAATAGCAAACAGCACCCTTGGAGTTAGAGTATTAGAGTGTTTTACATTCCTGAAGACAAACACACCCTTCCCAGCAGCATTTCTGCTGCATGACTGCACCAGCTGTTCCTTCATACTCTAGGGGGGCATTCAAAGCAGTGCCATGGTGCTCACTTTGTTCTTATGCATCAAGTAAAACAAAGAAACCTCCTTCCAGCTGAAAAAATACCTTCATCCTGGACATCAGCTGCTCGCTTCGCAATATTGATCTTGGCCAGTAAAGCCATTCCCTCACCCACCAAGTGCCACTGAACTCGGATTATACCTGACCATCCCTTCTGCAAACCACAAGTCTCCCAGAGCAGGTCCCATCTCCAGGTGCTGTCCAGACGCTGCTGGCAGGCTATATCCAGACAGGAACAACCTCAAGGCTGAGCTTAGGGCCTGGGAGCTCACATTTGCCTAAAGTAGGTTATGAGGACTTGCTGGATGGCTGAGAAGGATAATCCAGCTGACACAGCAGATGGGGCTTTTGGGAAGTTTTGGATCAGAATAAGTAAACCAGTTCAGGAGCAGCACAAAGGTCCCACTGTCAGAAATAATTTCTTTGGCCCTGGAGGTTACCCGGAGGGTGCCAGCAGCACAGCATGTTTGCTTCGCTCAGCAGCAAGTGGGTCTGGCAAAGGATATGAGGGATCAGGGAGAAGCTGTCCTTGAATTATTACATCCAAGGAAAAGACTCGTGGTTACATGAAGTCCATTTTGGAGGTATGGGTGGTACTTAAAATTCCACAGGTAGGAATAAAACAAAGCTCTTGGCAGAATAGACCTTCAACCTGCTCCATGTGGGCGTTGTCAGTGCACACCAGCCCAGGACCACCACAGGACGGCCTTGGAGAGCTTCAAGCTAAACAGAAGCTACCCCATGATCGCAGGCACATGCTAACAGAGCACAGGTGGCAGCAGCACCTGGAACAGAACAAGGGGAGGTGGCAGCTCTGGGAGCAGCATTGGCCAGGCTGGAGACAGTGATCCCACACTGGGACAGGTGTTAGATATGCACACAAGCAATTTCTAGAGGAAGCCAAGTACATGCTCCACACAGCAGAGCCTGAAGAGCATCTTACAGTGCTAGGGGCAGGATGGTCCCTCCCCTGTGTCAGCACAACCCTAACCCATCTGCAGTCTTGGGATACCTGTGGGCCAGCAATGGCCCCAAGGCTGCCAGGAGGCTACAACCACTTCCACTATGGGGGGGCTCGCTGTTTCACTCCACAGGTACCAGAAACCCCTACCCAGTGCAGCCTCTCCACCCCCCACCCAGAACTGCAGCCACGCTGAACCCCCGTTGAACCCCCTTTGCTGCCTGCAGGACACTTATTTTCCAGCTGTGTCACCATGACCTGGCAGCAGTCTTCAGCACGTGGCTGAGGCCTCCTAGGACAAGCTGGCAGAGCCCTGGATTCCAGACTGAGCAGGGCAGGCAGGGGCCTGCAGCAGGCAGGATAAGCTGTTTCTTGCCCACTTTGCATTGTTGTTCCCAGCCGGAAAGGCTGTGGGAGAGGTGCCATAGCCCATTGCTGGAGTGGAAAGGGCATTTCCCTGTCATTATGTCGGGCTTGCTCCAGAAGAACAACAGAAGACAGCATCAAGAGGCCAAAATACCCACTGGCTGCTGTGGTTTGTAACTCTGCTTCCTGGCTGGCAGCAGCACAATCCCAAAGCATTCACCAAAGGGAGGACACAGCACCGGAGTCCAGCAGTCATGAACTCAGGTCTGCCTACCTCTCTCAATCACACACAGCCCAACTCAGCACCAGCCCTGGCAGAAGAACTGAGAATTTGGGATTGTAACCCAAACAGAGCCAGGGAGAACCCAGAGTGATGGTTGGCAAGGGACACCATTCAATATAACCCTTCCAATGCCACCCTGGACTTGGTACCTGTCCATAGAATTACAGGACATCCTGAGGTGGAAGGGACAAATGAGGACATCAAGTTCCACTCCTAGCCCTGCAGAGGACAACAATCCTACCCTATGCTGATTGTCCAAACAATCCTTTTGCTCTGGCAGTCTTGGGACCATGACCACCTCCTGGAGAGCTTTTTAAGTGCCCCACCATCCTCTAGGTGAAGACCCCTTTCCTGATATCCAGGCAAATCCCACTGGGGCTTGGGCAGAGATGCATTGAGAACTCTCTTGGATGTGAATGGCCCACATGGCACAGGCAAAACTCACCTAGCCAGGCACCACATGTGCAAACCCCAAATCTGCAGCAGGGGAGGAGCAGTACAGTCCAGCCAACACACAAACCACTGCCACCCATCAGCAGGGGGCATACAGGTGCAGGCAGAGCCTGTCTGAAAGTCTTCTATGGTCACCCACAGCCATAGGTCCAGGCATAGCCAGGCGTGGAGGGCAGCAGTGCCAGCCTGGCAGCACCTGTCCTGCTGACTCAGCCCCACAGGAATGCTGAACTCTACCCGGAGCATGGCTGCATGTCCAGGGGAGAAACACGTGGTCACACACCTTCAAACCAGCTACCCTCCTGCCAGGAAGCAGCAGGGTGTTTTGAAGCTTTTCTAGAAAACCCTCAAAGTTTGTGGCCCATTCTGGGATGGTGCAGCCCTGCCTCCCCCCGCCCAGCTCCCGTGCCCATGCTGCTCTCACCAGTGCCTGCTCCCATCACAGCCACACAGACCCTTCACTCCCAGGGAAGTGTGGCAGCAGCAGCAGCAGCGAGGGGCAGTGGCCCCTGCCATGGCACATGGGGGTCCCCGATAAGCAGTGCCCGGGTGTGGACCAGAGATAAGGCTCCTGTCAGCAGCACCTGCATTACCACCCTGTCTCATATCCTGCTCGCAAACCACCCTAAAAAGCCGTTCCCGCTGTGTTTTTAACACCATGTGACAAGCGTATGACAGTCGGACGGGGTCCCCAGCTGCCAACAGGGACTGCCCTGTGCCGCTTTGCCCGGGGGACGGCGCAGTGTCCTCCGGAAGGGCCACCCTTGTCGCAGGGAGGGGGGACACCGCCCACCCCCGTGATCGTGGCGTGCCGGCCAGCAGCCCATCGATCTGTAGAGCGCAGCGGACCGGAACTGCAGGCTGAATAATGGAAAGTTACCGGCAGCTTTGGGTTAGTGCCAGCTCTTGGCAGAGTGCGAGAGACAGTGAAGGCTGCCCGGGACTGGGGGGCAGTGCGGGAAGCGGGGCACGGCCCCAGCTTGAGAGAGATGGAAATGGTGGAGGGTGGAACTCATGGAATTGTTAAGATTGGAAAAGAGTTCCAAGATCATTGAGTCCACCAAAATGTGTGAGGCGGCATGCTAGTGTTTGTATGGTGGGGGATAGAGGGGGCAGGAATGGGGGGCAGCATCCCAGTGGGAGGGGGGAAGGGGGACTTCAGGCAGGACAGCAACGCTGTCTGTCTGTGCAGAGGGTCATGGGGGGGACACAGCGCCCCAGGGGGTTAGGGAAAATGGGACGTGGCTGGCACAACTCAGAGGGAAGATGGAATGGGTGGGGTCAGCGTCCCATAGGAGAGGGAGAACAGAGGTGGAAACCCCCTCAGGGTGTGCAGAACGGTTCGGGGTGTACAGCACCGCCGGGGACGGGTTACGCTCTGGTGTGTGCAAGGGAATAGATGGGGACAGAGGGGGTGCAGCAGACAGGGGGTAGCAGCCGGTATGTGCAGAGGGGCGGGGTGAGCGATACAGCACAGTGCGAGCCCCACACCCGTGTGCAGGACACGGCCACCGCCGTGTGCGGGTCACAGATCCCGCTGTGCGCGGAGCACTGCCAGCCGCATAGGTGGAGCACTGCCATCTCCGTGTTCTGGGCACTGTCATCCCCGTGTGCAGAGCACTGCCACCCCACTGCTACCCCCGTGTTCGGGGCACTGCCGTCCCACTGCCATCCCCGTTATTCGGGGCACTGCCGTCCCACTGCCATCCCCGTTGTTCGGGGCACTGCCAACTTCGTGTTCTGGGCACTGCCACCCCACTGCCACCCCCGTGTTCTGGGCACTGCCAACCTCGTGTTCTGGGCACTGCCGTCCCACTGCCACCCCCGTGTTCTGGGCACTGCCACTCCCGTGTTCTGGGCACTGCCAACCTCGTGTTCTGGGCACTGCCGTCCCACTGCCACCCCCGTGTTCTGGGCACTGCCATCCCACTGCCACCCCCGTGTTCTGGGCACTGCCGTCCCACTGCCACCCCCGTGTTCTGGGCACTGCCATCCTCGGGTGCGGACCATGGGCGGTGGCGGGGGGGCGGAGGGGTGGGGCAGTGACGTAAGGCCCTGCAGCCAATGGGAGCGGGGGGCTGGGCGGACGCAGCCAATGGCAGCGCGGCCAGGGGCTGCCCCCTCCCCGCCCCAGCCCCGCACTCACCGCCCGTCGCCCAGATCCTCCTCCACGCTGTAATCCAGCACGGCGCCCACGCCGAAGGCCTGGTTCCGCCGGAGCAGCGGCTTGATGGCCTCCTGGTCCTCCCCGGCCACGAACTGCCCGTAGAACGTCATCTTCATCAGCCGGTCGAACAGCGTCTGCCCCAGCACCCGCTGGCACAACTGCAGCAGCTGCGAGACAACGGCGGCTAAGCATCCGTCCCGCACCGGCACTCCCGGAGGAAAAGTCCCCACGACCCACGACTGGCATTCCCCAAAACGAGTACACCCCGGCCCGGGTCCAAGAACACCCCAACACGCGCACCCTCTGACTGAGAGTCCCCTCGGAAGGGGAATGACACGTCCCGGAATGGGCATCGCTAGGGTGAGAGCCCCGCCAGCCCAGGACGGGCAACCCCTCCGAGTGAGAGTACCCCTGGCACACACCAACATCCTGCAAAACAGGCATTCTCCCGAAACGAAATATCTCCCCATTTGGAGCAGTCACCCCTGGAGCGACAGAACCCCCATTCCGCACCGACACGGCCGGAAGGGGCACTCCCATCCTGGGACTCGCAGTTCCAAAATGGAACTCCCCGGAGCAAGAACCCCCTCCAGAAGGGGACCTCCCGGAGCTGGCGGCCCCTGAGAGAGAGCTCCGCCGGTCCAGAGCCGGTAACCCCCAGAACGGGGACAAGCTCCGCCGCGGAGCAGCCCCACCAAGGCGGACCCCTTCCTCCACCCACCTCCCGGTTGTGCTGCACCAGCGGCTCCACGGCGCACAGCCCCAGCACCACCAGCCCGCGCAGCAGCTCCGCGTTGCTCTTGCTGCGGAACGCCTCGCGCGGGTCCCCGAAATCCACGGCGGGCGGCAGATCCCGCTCCGCGCCCTGCGGGGGAGGGGGCGGCCCCGGCCGGGGTCCCGTGCCCGCCGCCGCCGGGGAGAACCCACGGGGAGCGGCGGAGGGCGTGGAGCGCGGGCGGCTCGGGTGAGCGCATCGGCGAACGGCGGCGCGGAGGGCCCGCGCAGCGCTCGGGAGAGCCATGAGCACGGCAGGGCCGTCGCCCGCCGCCGCCTTAAGTACGGCCCGCGCGGGACCGCCCCCGGGCTCCCGGCTCCACGGCCCCGCTCCGCCCCGCCTTTGGCCGCGCTCTGCTGCCATTGGAACTGGCCCGGCGCCTCGGCACTGCCCCGGCACCGGGAATGAGACTTGATTCTGGGATCGGCACCGGGCCCGGCAGCGGGACTGGGAATGCGACTGGCGCTGGCACGGAGACACGCACCAGCACCACCACGGGACTGGGAACAGGACCGGCACCGAGACCGGCACTGGGAGAGGACTGATTCTGGGACTGGCACCGACACGAGGTCAGGGACCAGCTGCGGGAATGGCCTCGAGACCGGCACCAGGACTCGGACTTGGACAGGGACCGGGACCAACAATGGCACCGAGATTGGCACTGGGACCGGAACTGTGATCAGGACCAGGACTGAGACCAAGACCGACCGGGATAAGTACCGAGTCGGGGATAGCAGCCAGGACTGGCAAGGTCAAGGGGCCAGCACCAGGTCTGGAGCCACCCTGCCCAGCGCACTCCATTCCCGCAGCCAGCTGCCTGGTGCCTTCCCCATTCCCATCCACTTGAAGCAACAGGTCCCGGGGGCACCTCTCTCCCGGAAGCCCCAGGAAGGGCCTGGAGGGGCAGGTGCGGCTCGAGGGAGCCCTGGATGGGGTCTGAAGGGAACTCTCTTCCTTGGCGCAGTGCCGGGAGCGGGGCAAAGAGGGCCTCATGCCTTTGGAGTAGCCCTTGGGGAAATTATGAAGGTTCCAAGGGAGCCTTGAAGTGGTCCCTGAAGGCGACCTGCGGGGAGCACCGGGGCCAACCCTGCAGGGCCAAGGGGCTACTGCTGCTCGGGGCAGCCCAGGGAGGGCCAAAAGATGTCTCAAAGGGTGCTTGTTCCCTCGTAGCCATGACTGGAGCAGACTGTGGTATGTCCAGCCTGTGAAGCTAGAAACACTTGGAGAAGGGATCTCAGACCTGCGGGACCTGTCACGGGAGAGATGTTTTAAGCCCCTGTACTTGCTCCTCCTGATGTGTGCATGAACAGTTTGGGGGTTTCAGCTGAATTCCTGTTTAGTCGGGGTCCATGGGTGCTTGAGTTGCTTGAGGCGGCAGACTTCGTCATGGGCTGGGGCTGTTGGGCTTTGCCGGCTCCACGGAGCTCCGGAGAGGGCTGGTAAGACCTCAGGATCTTCCCGGGCAGGGCGAGTGCCTGTCCTGCTCCTGGCAGGCGTTTCCTGAGCTGTTCCTCCCCGGCGCACCCAGTGCTGAGCTCCGGAGATTACCGAGCACCTCCCTGACAGCCCACGGCTAGAAACGCTCTCGAGTCTTGGCCTGGGAGATCAGGTACCTCCCTTCCTTTTCTCAGGATTGTTTCACAGTAGCATCACAGCTGCATGCTTTCTCTGTGCCCATGTCTCTTCTCTGTGCCCTCATCCCTTCTCTGTGCCTACGTCCTCTCTCAGTGATCATGTTCCTTCTTCACGCCCACCTCTCCAGCCCTGTTTCCTGTGGTTCTCGGAGGAAGACTCCGGGCTGATGCAGAGTTGTCCAAATTCAGCTCCTCAGTGACATCTTGTGCTGGGAAAGCTCAGCGCAGGCAGGAGATGGGAAAATTAGTTCCTGCAATTGTTCTTTCCTGCCCTCCCAAGCACTGACATTGCTGTAACCGGCAGTGAAACCTCGGGGATTCCCTGAGCTCATTTGTAAGGTTTGCTTTGGGAACATCTTGTCCTTCCACGGAGACAGCCGCAGTGACATTGCCTCTGACAGCTGGGTACAAAACTCTGGAAAAGCATCATCTTCCTTCAAAACATTTCCAGTGTTGACTCTTTTGTGCCATTTAATGATAATAATAATTCACCCAAAGTTCTTCACCATGATGAGACTGCATATATGAATTTTTGGGATGCAGTTCAAACCTTGTTTCTCAGCCAACTGCCACAGAAAATTCCCTTCAAAGGCTTTAATGGCACTGGTCACTCCTGGGAAACGCCTGGTCTTATCAGGGAAAGCTTCCAAGAGCTGCCTGCTGTGCCAGCAGAGCTGTAGCCCTGCTGCATCCAGCTAGGTGCAAAGCCAGGTCTGAGTTTCTGAAGAAACTTTAGTCTCATAGCCAAACTCAGAGATTAAATGTTAAAATCCACTTTTTGATGGAAATGAAACCTGATGAGATTTCTCTGAGGATGGTGGTACCTGAAGCAGAGGAAATCCCTGAGCTGGCAGCCCTGCCAGTGGCAGGGAGACCAACAAGGGGTGCTCGAGGCTGCTCTGGGGACTGTACCAAACCCTCATGGGTCACCGTAGCCTTGCAGAGCACTGACACCCCAGCTCCCAATTCCCCTTGGCTGTGACATTATGCCCTCGAGGCCACTGTCCCTGTACCCACCATGCCCAGGTAGGTGCTGCTGGCACCTGTTAGGGCCCTGTTCACAGTGGCTGCAGCTGATATGGGAAGCTCAGTCCAGCCCATGGCTGGAACACACATCCCAGACACAACCATGCTGTGATATTCCACATGGGCAACATGGCTGAGGCTGGACAACACACACCCAAGTCCTTCCTTGAGCACTCTCACCTTCACCTGCAGTGATGGGAATAAGCCTAGGAGTAGCTATTATGGATGGCTTGAGGAGCTGTAAAATGTGAAAAAAAACATTTGAGTGTGAGACAAATAGGCGAGGAGGGAATTGGCACAGGAGAAGATGCAGTTTAGAAGGAGAGGCCACGCCATGCATATTTCATGGGCCAGCCCTCACAGAGGCTTCTTTGACACCACAAACATCACAGATGGCAAGGAGTAACAGCAGCTGCTCCCAGCATCTGGGAAGGAGAACCTGTGGGATGATCACTCCTTCTGCCTCATGGTAGAAGTGAGCAAGGGCACAGGATCTGGAAGCTGCTGGCTCTGCTTCCTGACTGTGGGACCAGCCTTCCTCACCCTCCTCTTCCTCCATCCTTGTGCCAGGCTAGGGGCAAGCCTGTCCCATCCTTGGGGCTCTGTTCTCACTGTCTCACAGCTCTGTGAGCCCTCCAGCCCTGCTGCCCCAGCACTTTGTGCTTCCAACATTGCTCCTCTGAGGTTTCCTTGGAGAAGGCTGACTCAGGTCCTCCTCTGTCAGGTGTTTCTCACTGATCATATGCCTGACTGGTGCCCAGCACCTGTGCTACCGATTTATTCCCACCACAGGCTGGCATACAGGAGGGAACCCTGCACCCTCTGGAAGCAGGGGGGATTGTTCAGCTAGCATCTGGTTCTGCCATAGGTGTCCCTTGGAGCAGCAGGTGCTGGGGTGGCAGGAGCTGGGTGGGTCAGAGACTGATGTGGATCCACTGGCAAAACCCAGGAGAAGATGGGCCTGAGGATAGTGGTTCCTGAATTGCAGCCACATGTGTGTTCTCATCTTGTAGGGGGTTATTTTTTTTCACAGGAGGCTTTATCTCCCTCTGTGCAACTCTTCAGGAAGAACTCCAGATCTACTACTGGCCACTCTGAGGGGATAAACCCTTGTGGGGTGCACAGGAGCTCCCAGCCTTAGAATGGGAGTGTGTTTGGATAATGAGTTGGTACTCTCTGATCCCTTCCAAGCACCCTCTCAGGTGACACCTCAGTGTCACTCTCCTGGGGGTGGCTGACTTGTGCCACAGTATGGACCACGCTCTGGCAAAGGATGGAGGAACCAGCCTTCCCTCTCACAGCTGAGGAGCCAGGGAACTGCATCCTTCCCCTTGCAATTGGTGCTGCAGAGGCCCCAGGAGGTTCAGTTGCTCCAGCAGGATGAGGGGTGATCCTCATCCAGGTGTGGCACAGGCAGGTGAGGCTGCAGCACTTAGTGTCCTGCCTCCATGAGACCAGAGCAGGAGTCTTGGGAAGTTGCTAGTCATCTGGGGAGTCACAGGGTGGGAGCTCCAGCTTCTGGAGTGTTCCTGTGGGTTGTGGGCCCTGGAGAGCACAGCTGAGAGCTGCCACAGAGGAAAGAGATGCTGGCTGAGTGGCTCCTCTTGCAGCTGATCTCCTGGCCAGCCCAGACCTTGCTCTCCCAGCATGGCCGGGATTTTGAAAGCTGGACTGTGTTCTGATCCGTGGCATTTTCCACTTGCATCCCAATGATTTCTGGTGAATCGCTTATAGTCTAAGAAATGAATGTCCTCTTGATTCTTCCTGTGAATTTCTGGGTGGGGCTCAGCAGCCACGAGAAAATACCCAAGTGAATTCCTGTCACCATAAAGGTCGATGCTATTACAAAAAAATTGCCTCTGAAAGGAAACCTAGGAAATATCCAAGGCAGGGAAAGACACATCAGACTTACCACATCAGTGGTTTTTTTTCCCAGAGAGTCCTTCTCTTTTCCCATCCACTGGCAGAAGGGAGTCGTGAGATGTCCACAAGTGTGCTTGGAGGAAAAGGCACATCAGTGAAGACCTGAAATGATTTTGCTGTTCTTACAGCTGAGAAGGGATCATGCTGGAAGGTTTCTGTGGAAGTGGAGCCTGGGGAATGGACATGAAAAGCCTTTTATCCCAGCTGACTCCTTTGGCAGGTAAATTGTTTACAGAGCCTGAATGCCAGAGTGCCTGGAAGGGAGCCAGCTCTATTTTAGCCCTTTGTAAATGATTTAAACACCTCATGCTGGGGGAACATTCCCAGGAAAGGGGCTGCTTGGCTCTTCTTTCTGGGCGTGCCAGGGGTGCAGGAGAGGTGGAAGGCAGAAGGAACCAGCCCTGACAGGGACAGAAGGAGTGTGTGGTGGGGATGGCTGTGCCCCTCCTGTCCCCCACGAGCTGCTGCTGGGACCTGAACCAGCTGCTCCTAGTCCAGCTGGCCAGAGGCATCCTCCCAAACCCCTCCAGATGATGTTCCTAAGGAGCCCCTCTATTTTTTGCAGCCTTTGCCTGCCAGGAGCATGCCCTGGGAAGGCCAATGGAACCAAAGGTGCCAGGTGCCCTGTGGGACCCTAGCTAGGTGAGGACATGCAGCACCTGGGGGCAATCACACCTCATGGGGCTGGGGACAAGCTCCTGAGGCTGGAGCAGGGCAACTCCAACCCCCCTTACCCTTGAGGAGCTGGCTGCTCCTTATTGGTTAATGTGGTGGCTCATTTCTCTAAAAATGGGCTCTTAATTACTGAGCCTCTGGAAACAGAGTTGTCTCACAGCAAAACCTGATTGACTCAAGGGCAGCTGCAGCTCCAGTGAGGGCCTGGTGGCCACAGAGCCTGGATGGCCCCTGCCGGAGACAGCTCCTGGCCAGAGGAGGTTTCAGGCTGGTTCAGGTCAGTTCTCAGCTCACAGTTGATGGATATTTGTTTTTTCCAAGTGTCCCTTGGTTTTGCTTCTTAACTTTCTGTGTATGTAATTGCAAGCAAGTGGCACTGAGGGGCACTTGGACTTTTCCTCCAGTGGAACAAAGTGGGAGGAAAAATGTTAATTTTTCCCTAGTGCTCCTGAACTGTCTGCATTGAATGGAAAAAGCTGTTCTGGTTTCTTAATTTCTTTTGTGTCGTTTTCCCACCTTCTTCCTTTACATTGACAAATACTTTGCGGGAACCTTCAAGCTTTTCCCTTATTCTCTTGTCCTAGAGAAGGTGTGCAAGATCCCAAAAAGGTTTAAAAAAAGAAAAAAATTAGAAAATAGAATTAAAAAGGTTTATTTTCTGGGATTGTTTCAACTCTCTGAGTTTGGGTTCTTGTGTCAGGAGTGTCTTGTCGTGTTCTGGAGATGGAGAGGGGGTATTTCAGAGCCCTATGGTCCCCCACCGTCCCACAAGCACCACAACCTCTGTGCAGCTGAACATGGAGTAGTGAAGGGAATACAGAGGCATTCTGAGACAAATTAAGGAGAAAAAGGGAGGAGTGATTGCGGTTGCTGGCTGCCAGCACGGGCCTTGCCTCCCTCCCTGGCCAGCCTGAAGGCCATCTGTCACTTGACAGATCAACTGGACACCGCTCTCCATCTCCTTCTGTTCCTTTCCAGGCTCCATGTCTGCTGTGCCTTCCTCCTCCCCCATGTCCCCTATGGGCTCTGTCCTGTGATCACAGCCAGATCCTGTCCCAGACCTGGGATGGACACCATAGAGTCTGGGGATGCTCAGAGAGCCTTGAACTCTACATCCAAACCCACAGATCCTTGCTCACTGTGTGGGCTGCTGATCCTTGCTGACCTACTCATAGGCTTTTTTTCACCCTTCATGTTTTATTTATTTCAAGGCTGAATCTTTCACTCTGGTGGTTGTGTGGCTTCATTTTTCTCATTCAAAGTTTCTTCCAATTGAAGTTGTATGGGTAATTTTTTAATTCTTTGCTCAAGGAAGTACTAAAGGGAGCACCCCTCCTCAGAGGGATTCAAGCCATGGCATCCACAGAGGAGGCTCACCTTGCTAAGCCCCATTCCTGTTATCCCACAGCTGTGACAGCCATCCCAGAACAGGGGAGAACACAGGACAGAACCCCTCCAGAGCTCTGGAGAATGCTCCACCAGCACAGCCAGGGGACACTGGGTCTGGGACAGCAGTGTTGGTGGATGACACTGGAACTTGCACCTTGATTCTGTGAGAATTCAAACAATTTTTCAACATCACCACCAAATTTCTGCAGATTTTGCTGGGAACAGGAGAAGGCAACACTACCAAGTCCCTGTTCCTCAAGCTGGCAATATGACAATTTTCCACTGGAATGACAGATTTTTTTTTTTTTTGTAATGCAAGCCAAATTAATTTTCCTCTCATTAGAACTGCTGATACAGCTGGAAAAAGTGAGCTCTCTCTCTCTCCAAAGCCTCCTTTGCCAGTGAAGGGCAGCATCCCCCTGGCAGATCTCGGGGTGTTTGTCTGCCCCATCTTCTCATCCCTCTGGTTGTGGCTCTTTGCACTGGAACTTGGAAAGAAAAATACTACAGAATGGAAAATTTCAGGCCTAAAGGGCAAAGTTGGACAGAATACAGGTGGGACTTGGCAGAGAGACCCAGTTTGTTCCTTGTAGTGAAGTTTTTGCTCTGTGCTTTGGAGAGCTTCTCTGCTGCCCTGCTCCAGCCAGATCAGGCTCTGCCAGTGTAAAAGATGATGTTAACACCAGAACATGTGACTTTCTCTGCTTTTTCCTAAAAGGTTTTTTTTTTGTTTGTTTTGTTTTTTGTTTTTTGTTTTTTTTTGTTTTTGTCTCTGGAGCTATGGCTGTTTCAGAAGCAGATACTGCAGTGGTCTTACATCCTGTGGGGATGGCTGTCCCATTGTCCCATTAGCCCACCCCACTCCCAGAGGCGGACAAGAAGCTTTGGTCCTCTGGCTGCTTGCCCACAGCAGACACTGCACATCTATGGTAGCACCAGAACAACCCTGACACAGCCCTGAAAAATCGCCAGATGGAAATGAGGAACTGGGATTTTGTTGCCAACTCTGGTTACTAGAAACCAAAAGCGAAGAGCTACTCTGTATCTGTGCATTGCTGGCTGGTTCTGGGATGCGCATGAGTGCACTTTGAACAAAGGACAGCTAGGAGGCTGCTGTGACTCCATCTCCCTCCCATGAATTCTTCCACTCAGGCCTTGCCAGAGGATGCCAGCCCATCCCTGCGAGGTTTGAGGAGCTCTGCAGAAGGACCTTCATGGGCTGTGCTTAGTCCTGGGCTCCTCTGCACTGGGAAGGACCCCACAGCACTCCTTGGGGACCCCATGAGTCACTGAGAAAGTCCCCAAGTACTGAGGCCAAAGGCCTCAAAATTCACCTGTGCAGAAACAAGGTTAGATGTGAGTAATTCCAAGGATTTAAACCATCTTTATGTTACTAAAAAGATGTCTTTATGCTCTGGGTACTTTTTTGCAGCAAAGGAGAAAAGTAAAAAAAAAAAAAAGGCAATTTGAAGATGAGAGATGAACCTGCTCTGATGTAAGTTTGGAGAAGTCATCACCAAATTTGATGTGGAGTTGTTGTCCTCTCCTTCCCACCAGGGAGCACTGTGGCATCTCCTTTCCTGCAGTTTTTGGAGAGAATGGATTTGTGTTTCTTACCCAGAAACAGAAATAAAGATCCAACAACCTGCCTGTGCAGATCTCTTGTTCCCTGCTTTGCTGACTGTGTTCCTTCATCAAGAGAATGATGAGAGGCCCAGGACACACCAGGGCCTGTGCATGGTCAGGAAGGGGCTACTCATCCCTATGGAGGTGGATGTGCTTTTGTCCCAGAGCAGAGGTGTTAAAGCACCATCATGCAGATGTGATCCTTAGCAGATGCTCCTGGTCCTCCATGGATCACATCACCCACTGGAGACAGCAATGCTGCTTGAGCGTGATTTTGGGTGGAGCGCAGGGTGGTGGCAGTGGTTCCTGGCTGTGTCCTGTGCTGAGGGGACAGCCAGGAGGGTGAGCTGAGGCTGTCTGCGGGTTGGGTGTGCTGGTGGAGCTGTTGGAGAGAATTCAGGGAGAATTCAGGCTCTGAGAATTCATGGAGATGCTCCCAGGGCTGGAGCCCCTCTGCCTTGGGGCCAGGCTGGGAGAGCTGGGGATGTTCACCTGGAGATGGATCCAGGGAGAGCTCAGAGCCCCTTCCAGGGCCTAAAGGGGCTCCAGGAGAGCTGGAGAGGGACTGGGGACAAGGGATGGAGGGACAGGACACAGGGAATGGCTTTCCACTGTCAGAGGGCAGGGACATTGGGAAGGAATTGTTCCCTGGGAAGGTGGGGAGGCCCTGGCACAGGGTGCCCAGAGAAGATGCAGCTATCCCTGGATCCCTGGCAGTGTCCAAGGCCAGGCTGGACACTGGGCTTGGAGCAGCCTGGGACAGTGGCAGGTGTCCTTGCCATGGCAGGGGTGGCACTGGACGGGCTCTGCGGGTCCCTGGAGCATTCCCGGTTCCGTGAGGGGAGCGGGGAGCGCGGGGGGCCCGGGGCAGTGTCAGCTCTGGGCCGCTGGGTGGTGCTGCGGGCCCGCTGCCCGGGCCCGGGACGCCGCGGGGCCCCCGCGAGCTCCGGCTGCCATCGGGAACCGCGGCTCCGTCCTGCCGGCCCTGCCCCTTACCCTGGGCTATCTCCGGCCCCAGCCCAGCGTCTGGCCCGCTCTGGAAGCGGCCGCTCCCGTGCATTTTTCTGCCTCAGCCGCACAGGCTCCTCCAGAGTCTGTCCCACTCCCCCCTCACCCCTCCCTCAGCAGGGCTCTGGAGGCCCTCCAGTTCTCATGAAAACTATCCAGTTACCCAGCTGTTGTCTAGCTGAGGTGTTTTGGCATCTATCCTCCAGCCTGAGCCCGGGCTCTTCGGGCAGCAGGGTGAACAGGGGTGTTTGCGGGAGAGTAACGGACTTCTGAACACCAAATCAATATGATTATGCAGACGCCGATTTATTGTTTACATTTAGTCCTAATTATACACTGTAGAACTACTCCCCACGTGGTCACACATTAGTTGATTGGAAAATTCCCTTGTCCAGGCATCTTGCTCGAGGTCCTCCAGATATGCTGATTGGTCACTTGTCTGGGTCTTCGCTGCCCACCTTTATCTTGGGTCTTCTAATCTCGGCATCCTGTTTTTCATTCCCTTCTTTCTTGTTTTAGCACAGTTTATGTTTCAGTAGCCTTGAAGGGTCTCAAAACAAGTTACAGAAAAATCCTCAAAGTTGTCTCCCCTTTGCACCTGTTATAAATAAGGTACTAAACTAAAAAAAAAAACAATAACAGCCAAACATGGGAAAGTACAGCAAAATACAGAGAAAAGCATCTAAACACCAAAATATGAACAACAATAACTAAATATGATTTGGCTGGTGCACAAAATCTGAACCGTGGCCTGGACTTGTTCAGACATGTCCAAGGCACAAACTTGTCCAATATTGCTACAGATGTTCAACTCACCCATGATGTGGGTGGCATTTGTGAGGTGTCAGGGACTGGAGCTGCAAGGTGGGTGTCCCAGGTGGGTGGCACTGAGGCTACCCTTGGATGGCTGCACCAATTCCCTCACTGCCTGCCTGCACCAGGGGTCCTGCAGGGTGCTAGGAGGGCCAGGTGGGCTGGGCATACCTGGGCTGTCCGCTGTACATGTGCTATGGGACATGGCAGCTGTCTGGGCAAGCTTTTCTCCTCTGTGTGTTGTCATCCTGCCCCAGCAGTGGCAGTGCTCGTGTGGGATGGTGGGAGGTGCTGGGGAGCAGGGCTGAGCACACACAGGGCTGTGCAGAGAGAGTGTGCGTGTTTCTCTGGAGGTGCAAATGAGGGGGTTTTGGGCAGAGAAGGGTGTTTATTGGGGTCCACACAAGTCCAGAGGGTGGGAGGAGGAAGGGGTGTGTATGTCGAGCAGCGCCCAGCAAGACCAAAGTGGGTCCATCAGTCCTGTCTCTGCTCTGCCCTAGGGGTGCCTGGCCCCCAGAAAGGCTTCTTTTCAGGTTGTCCCCCATACACCTCATCCTGGCCCAGCTGGCAATGGAGTTTTATTGCTGCTCCTGAGAGCTGCTGTGGAGAGATCCTGGGAGGAGTTCCCACCCCATCCATCACATACTGACTTGGCATTTATGAAGAACCAGAAGCAACAAATTTTCCCTGGGATGTGCGTGGGTGTCGGTGTCAAAGATAGGCTCAGCAAAATTCCTGCAACCCATGCCTGTGCCTCCTTCCTCCTGGCACTCACAGGACTCCTCTTGGGCTGGCCCAAGGGCTGTCGTTTCCTGGGAAAGGGACTCCAGAGTCCCCTTGGCCGCACTGCAATGTGCCCATCTGCCAGCCTGGCCCACGTCACAGCTGGACAGGAGTGGGTGCAATCATGGTTGAGTGTCTCACCAGAATAGACACAGCTCCCACAGCCTGGGTCTCTGGTGCCAGGAATTACTGGGGTAGAAGTTTGGCTTTACAGACAGGCATGGTGGCATCTGGAGTGTTTCACCCTGCTGTGCATCCCAGTACAAGAAAGATGCTGGTTACTGGATCAAGTCCAGGGAAGAGCTGCGAGGATGGTTAAACCACTCATGAGAGAAAGAGTGCTTTCTATCCTTGGAGATATCCCAAAGCCTGTGGCTATAGCCCAGAGAATCCAGCTTTAGATGACCCTGACTGAGCAGGGATGGTGCTGGACTGTCTCCAGAAGTTCCCCAACCTCATAGAGCTGTGAGTCAAGAGTGTCGTGAGAATGTTGAGCCCTGGAACAATGGGGCAAATGTCCAAGGCCGGAGAAGAAAGAGAAATAAGAATCCAGTTTTGTTTTCTTTTGGAAGCATCTGTAGTTGCAGAGGATGGACAGCAGTGAGGGGAGAAGCTGGATGGCAGTGGAAGGCAGAAGAGAACTAAAGTCCTGGACCTCCTTTAGCTGCCCAGCATCACCCAAGGACACCAAAGGGAAATGTGGCATGTTCCCAAATAAAGCAGCAATTCAGGCCCAGTCTCATATTTCTCCACCCATAAGCAGATGCTGGCAACAAAAAATATGATAAACAATATACAGTTTGTCCAAAATTTGGCAATTTTTTCCATGAAGGGTGTTGGGATTCTGATGAAACCTGGTTTTATCATGACATTTTGCTCTGTGAGAAAGCTCTTCTTGGCTGTGCCCAACACTGTGTGTTGCTCAGCAGAGCACAGACGGCCTGACAACAATTTGGCTGCTAAAACTTCTAAAAATAAAAGCCATCCTTTTTTCTTTTTTTTTTCCTCTCTGAAGAAACATTGCAGGATCACACCTTCTTCCCAGTACAAACTGTCAAACCTCTACAGGATGAGGGGCTGCGCATGACACTGAACTCCAAGATTGTGTCATTTTGGTTTTCTGTTTTGTTCTCAAAATGGGGTATTTTCTCTGGTCTTGGTAGAAAAAAAAGGAGGAAATAAAAGGTCATAGGGTGGGTTTGAACACTTTTTCTTGTTTGCGGCTGCCCAGAGAGGAGTGCTCTTCTGGAGTTGTCTGCTCTGATGAGGAGCCAGAGCTGGAGCTCACCCCTCTGCTCTCTGGGGTGGGGGTGATTCCTGATGGTCTGTGTTGGTTTGAACTGGGACCATGTTGTAGCCCTATACCCTGCTTCTTTAAGAATGGTATGTCCCTTTAACCCTGTAACCCCTGCAAGACCGATGGACTGACCCGTGCGACAGGATTGGCAAGAAGCCAATATCCCCTCCCCCTTTCCTGACCTTTCAAAATTCCCCGAACTTCTTATCTCTTCCTCTTTTTCTCTTGCTCTCCTTCTCTCCCGCTCTGCCCTCATGGAAGCCTAAGAATTAAACCATCCCTGAGATAAAGAGCCTCTGATATCTCATCTGTTCTACATGATATGCACCCCAGGCCAGCTCTGCAGAGTATTTGAGGTGCGGGGTGAGGCCAGGGTGTTGTATCACTGACAGAATTTTTTCCTGGTAGAATTGTGCTGGTTGGTTTTTATCCTTTATTTTTATCACAGTATTGAGAATTGTGTTGGTTGGTTTTTATCCTTTATTTTTATCACAGTATTGGTACTTACAAATTGTTCAATAATTTGTTCCAAAATTTTTCAAGGAACTTAAGCCAGCTTGGCTGATCTGTAGCTCCCCAAACTCTTAATTTCCTTCCCCCCTGCCCCCCCTTCCCACACACACAGAGAAAAAGTCCTTTTTTTTGCACTTCCCCAGGATTCCCTAATCCTTCAAAATTTGTCGCAATCTGCTGCTAATTGTTCAGAGGTTGCTTACATTTTCCAGGATGATTTCTCTTGACCCCTGTCTACTCAATGCACTGAGCTTCTCTTGCTACTGGTGATGGCTCTGGGCACTGGTTACAGGCTTGCACTGTGCAGCCACAGTTTGTGTCTCAGTGTCATCCCTTTGGTTCCTTCCATCACAAGACACAAATGCTGACTCATTTCTCATTTTTCTTTTCATTGCACTTCCAGATATTTCTGGAACTTATTTCCTTGCCTTTTATGCCCCCCACCGGCTGTAACTCTGCTCTTTACCCTTTCTTGTTCTGCCCCCATGTGCTTGAGCTTCCCCTTTACACTCATTCTTATACCCTCATTCCCATTTTTATAGGATTCCTTTTTGATTTTCAGGACACTAAAATGTTCCTGATGCAGCAATATTGGCCTTTTAGTGTTGTCCAGTGGTTTCTCTGTAGCAGGAAGTTGAGCTGCTATGCACCTCATATACTCTCTTTCAGTAACTTCCACCAGTCCAGTATTTCTGATTTTTTTCCTTGGAATGCCCTCCTAAGGGATGTTGCCTGTGGAAAAACATCCCCTCAAGTTTGTTCTGTTCATGTTTATGCAGCCACGTGGTTTTTTTTTGATTCTCTCTTTTGATTTCAAAACTGATGAATCACTGTTGGTGTTGGCTCTGCCCCACAGATCCCGACTGGTCCTTCCATACTAGTCAGAGGCTGGAAGAGCTGCTCCCACCCTACCGCCCCAGAACAGCCCTCTGGAATAAAAAAAGTATCTAGAGAACTTCCCAAATAATCTTTGGGCTGTGTCCTCCTGCATTTGTTTGTGTGATGAAATGTCAAAATGGGATGGTTTAGACATAAAAAATTGCTGTTTATTCAGCCAAATACTTGCTGAATGGAGCCTTAACTTGAGAATAATTGCAGATAAAATGAAGCTATATTTTTGATGAATAAATTGTTCTTCTTCCAAATGTGCTCAATTTGAGGTTTAAAGCTATGATAAATTTTCACTAACTTCTCTTCCTGAGAGAAGAGCAGCAAGCAGGGAATGTGCCCAGCCTGAAGTGGGAGGGATGGTCCAAACAGTGATTCCACAGGGAAGTGGAGCCCCTTCTCGCTGGAGGGAGTGATGGGGACCTGCTGGAGCTGAGTCTGAATGTGGAATGGGAAGGGAGAGTGGAAGGGCAGGAGGGGTGGGTTAAAGAGTGGTTATCACCACAGAAAATTTACCCAAAATGCCACACTTATTCTCTTGCCAGAGTCAGTCTGTCCACTCATCCCTTCATCCCGTCATCCCTTCATCCCTTCATCCCTTCATCCATCTATCATCCATCCATCATCCATCCATCATCCATCCATCATCCATCCATCCATCCATCCATCCATCCATCCATCCATCCATCCATCCATCCATCATCTGTCCATCCATCATCCATCCATCCATCCATCCATCCATCCATCCATCCATCCATCCATCATCCATCCATCCATCCATCCATCATCCATCCATCCATCCATCCATCCATCCATCATCCATCCATCATCCATCCATCCATCCATCCATCCATCCATCCATCCATCCATCCATCCATCCATCATCCATCCATCCATCCATCCATCCATCATCCATCCATCCATCCATCCATCCATCATCCATCCATCCATCCATCCATCCATCCATCCATCCATCATCCATCATCTGTCCATCCATCCATCATCCATCCATCTATCCATCATCCATCCATCCATCCATCCATCCATCCATCCATCCATCCATCCATCCTCCATCCTTGAACTGGATTCGCATGGCCAGATTTTGGCAGCAGGGAGACTCCAGGGGTGGCTGCTGTAAGCAGCTACTAGAAGCATCCCCATGTCCAGCAGAGCCAATTCCAACTGACTCTAGAATAGATCCACCATTGGCCAAGGCTGAGCCCAGTGGTGACAGTGGTAGCAGGACCTGTGACCCTGTGGGTGACCCACATGGGAGCAGCCAGATCCTGACCTGGTGGAGGGACCCACGCTGGAGCAGGGGAGGAGTGGGGAGTCCTCCCTCTGGGGAGGAAGCAGAGGGACAGGCAATGTGTGATGGGGACCACAACCCTGTCCCCCTGCAATGCTGGGGGAAAACAGGTGTAGAAATCAGGAGTGAGGTTGAGCCCAGGAAGAAAGGAGGGGTAAGTAGAAGGTTTAAGATTTATTTAAGGTTTAAGGTTTATTTCTTATTGCCCTACCCTGATTTGATTTTCAATAAATCACATTTTCCCCAATCAAGTCTGTTTTTGCCTATGGTGATAATGGGTGGGTGATCTTTCCTTGCCCTCATCTTAATCCAGAAGCCTTTTGTTTTATTTCCTGTCCTCTGTGCAGCTGAGAAGGACAGTGATGGAGAGGCTTTGGTGGGTACCTGGTGTCCAACTAGAGCCAACCCACTACAATCTGCTGCTTGTAATGGTGGGAAGTGGGAAAAGGGACTGTGTATCCTGCAAAACGCTTGGAGCCAAGGAGGCAGGAATCCACAGTCCAAAGCACATCTGCAGAGGCTATGGGAGCCTGGAGAGGCCACAGCTGCACCCCCATGCAGCAACCAGGGGAAGGACAGCAGGAGGCTGGGAACAAGGACTCAGCCATGGGCTGGGAAATGGAAGAAAGCCAGATCAGAACAATCAGAAGACAATTTCCCATCTCAAAATGGGAAAACGTTCTGTGTTATTTTGTCCAAAATTTTTTGTAAGTTTGTGGCCTCTGCAATCTATACATAATGAAAACATTAGGAACCATAATTGCAGTAGCCCATTGGCTACAAAGTCATCATCAGGCCTGCCGCGTCCTTGGGGCAGTGGGGACTGTTCTGCTGGGAACGCTCTTCAGCCTTTTTCACTCTGTGTCCTTGTTGGTTCTACCGATCATCTGTGACCACTGGATCAGGACAGGGAAGCAACGGCCAGCCCCCATGGGGACTGTGCTATCCCAGAGGGACACTAGAGGGGACTCTGCCTTGCTGGCAGAGGTGGCGATGCACGTCATTGTGAGCTGTCCTGTCCTGCCCCTCACATCTCTGCTGAAGTCCGAGAGAAGAGCAGGCTCTGCCTTTTGTCTGGCACAGACTTGACAATGTGGGACCCAGGGCTCCAAGTATGGACCTGTCTGGCTTGTGCCACCAGGAGGGCAGGGCTGGTCCCCGACCCAGTGGCCTGCGAGGGCTGCCCAGTCCTGCCCTGGGAACAGCAGTGGCCACATGTCCCATATGTGACCTCAAAAGGAAAACGCTAAGCTGCTCTGCTTTGGGAGAAGCTTAGCACTTAAAGCTGATTTCAACAGCTTTTGCCTAAAGTTTTAAGACCTGTCACTAATCAGCAGCTGGTTTATGGTTGTTGTAAAAGATCAGAAAAAAAATAAAGAAACCTCCTGCAGTTAGGGGACTGCTTCCCAGCTCCTGCATCCATCATTGCCATGCTGACATTTACGAGCACAGGGAGCCATAAATCCACGTGGGGCCGACATTGGCCGGGGACTCAGTGCTGAAGGGGAATTGTTGTGTCTGAATCTGTGTCCTGCCCTGGGAGAAACTTCATTAATGCTTTGCACGATGAGACAGATGCATCTGAGCCCTGGGACATTCATCCCCAGATTTTCCAGGCTCTCCTGCTGCAGTGTGGCACTCCTGGTGTGTGGTTTTGTGCTCCAGAGACTCCTTTGGGCAGGAGATTGCAGTGTTGTTTTGGGAGGGGTAACAGTAACTGGCACATTTTGCTGTGATTTTGCTTACTCTCCTGCCTCCTCTGACTTGTGGAGCAGTTCTGGTGCAAACTGTGTCTCTCCTCAGACCTGAAATTGAATGGAAGAATTTGGTCCAGGGATGTCCTTGGTGCATAAATGCTGGATCTCTGGACAGAATTGCTCTGCCTCAGGTCTGGGATGCTCTGGAATATGAGGAAAATCACTTTTGGGGGATGGCCGTGGTCTGAGGTGTCTCTTTTCAGATGACAAGCATTTCTGCATATAGCGGGTGGAGGCACTGCTGCCACAGGAACTCACTGGGGAAGGCTCCTGGCCCTGCGCTCCAGACTTGTGGTAAAATTCAGCCCAAGGGGAGGTGTTGTAGGCAGCACTAGTGTCCTGAGTCCTGTCTTTGGGCACAGCTGGGACCTCCTGTGGCAGTGGGAGCTGCAGCAGAGAGTGGAGGAGCTGGAGCAATCTCATCCAGCCTCTGGTGCTGGATATGTCTGTGGGGTCTGCTCAACCTGGTGCAAACCTGAGCTGAGCCTGTTGGCAGCAGAGACCAGAGCCAGCCACCTTCCCTGCTGCTGGCAGCTGTGCCAGAGCGCTCTGTGTGTGCACAAACCTTGCATATGGTGGTTATCACCCACCTGGGCCAAGCCTCCTCTTCTGAGTGCAGCACCTTGACCCTTTCCCTGTCAGCCACAGAGCCAGGAGCAGAGCCAGAAGTGTGGGGAAGTCAAGGGAATATTCAATCCCCAGCCTGGTGAGCACAAGTAGAACGAGGTGCCTGTGGAAGCCAGTGATGTGTGGCAAGGAGACCTTGGCCACTATAAAGTCGATGTGCTCATTCAGCAGCCCTGCTTCCAGGGCAGGACCTCACTCCATCACCTGGGAAAATATTTTCTTTGCAAAGCTAAGGAAACTATGTGTGTGTGTGTGTGTGTGCATGCAGGGGAGAGACCTGAGTTGTCCCCAGCCACCACCTTGCTCTGCTTACACATAAATTCACATCTTGTAGGAGAGCTGTCCAGAATACTGAGTAATTATAGCTCACCCTGAATCACAGAGGAATGTGGGCATGGCAGCTCTCTTACAAATCACTGCAAAGGTCTTACAGATTAAACCCTTATTCCCCCTGTTAAAGGGCTGCATTTGTACTGTAAACAGTAAAAATAGAAAGTGCTGTTATTAATGAGGATGTGCTACAACTGCTGACTTGAAGACACAGCTCGTCTCCATATGGCCATTTCAGTCGAAGGACAAAACCAATACTTTATGTTTCTCACAGTTATTGTTCAACACATGTTTCTGAAAATGCGTCATGACTGTGCATGGTGAGCGCACTTTTCAATAATGGGAGTGAGCTGAGGACCCGTGTAAATTTCCAATCCAGGTAAGAAAGACCATTTAATTAATAGCTTAATTACATGATGAATTTCAAAACATTTTCTAGAGTGCATCTTATTCTTATTTAACCTAATAACATGTTTAGCTGCAACTCTTTCTGGGATTCATGTAATAAACCCACAGCAGTGAAGCTTCTCTGAGTCTCAGTTTGTATTTTTATTGCTGTTCTGCAGGAGGCTGAGGGTGGGGTCCTGATGCTGTGTGGTCCCCCAGCACACACCAGGCTGGGCTGTGTGATCACAGACAGGGTCTGAGAGGGCTCTGAGTTCCTGCTCCCAGAAATGCTGAATGCATTACGGTGCTGATCTCTGTTCAGCAGGACCTGCATGGGTTTATTCTCACACTCACACACTCTGAGGAGCTCCCTGCTAGCTCAGGCTCCTGCACAGGCTGTGCAAGTGAAATTCAATAGTGCATCCTTCAAACAAGCAATTGCTGTTAATTACCTTCCCTTGCTCACTGCAGCTGTCCAGTTTTGTGTCAAGCCCCTGTGGTGCCATTCCCAGCTCTAAATGAGTGACTGGATCCTCTGGCTGAGGACGGCATCCCCACTCTGTCAGGGGTGTTGATGAAGTGGGAGATGAAGAGAAGAGAGCAGCAGGAGAGGCAGAGTGGCTGGAAAAGCTGCCTTGGCCTGAGCAGTGAGGGGTGGGTGCCCCAGTGAGCTGCCTGCAGAGCAGGAGCCCTTGTTTGGGAGATTGGTGCTGGGGACAGACAGGAACTTGGGTGAGGGCAGCACACAGAGAAGACCCCGTGGTACAAACAGTCACTAGGATGAGCCAGAGCAGAAATAAAAGATGTGCATGAACAGCTTGATTAAGGATCTATCAGATTTGGTGTTGCTGATGATCTCCTCCCAGGGAGCTGTCAGGGTGCCCTTGGGAGTCTGCCCCACTGTGCTTTGAGGTAAGTGGAGAGTGGGCCTGAGGGATGGTGGGAACTAAATCCTGCAGGTTTGAGGTGTGTGAGGGCCGCTGGGGCTGTGATCCTTCCTCCATATCTCCTTCCTTTGGCTCGGCCCATGTCCTCATTCCCTTGAAATCACACTCCCCTGTGCACCTCCAGTTCCTCCTCCACATTCCTTGTGGTGCCTGCTCACCCAAAAAACCGGTGTTCACACCTAGAAAACTCTCTGGGAATGGTCTTGTAGCAGTTTAGGGAGCGGCCTGTGGTGACCCATCACTGTCCTCCCACAGATGGGCTCCTGGTTTGGCCTGTTCACATCACTTTGGAAAATCGGGGCAATCTCTCTCCAAATCCATGAGAGAAACCAACAGTTGGGATATTTTCTATTCCTTTTCTGGCTGAACTATCAATGGAAATGTCCCTGCATGCAGTTAATGTGTCAGACAGGGAGATTTGAGGCTTGTGCTCCTCAGCAAATCTGCTGAGCACTCTCAGCTATGGGTTATGTCAGTAACAACCAACACCCCACAACAGCAGCAGGATCTTGAAGCAGCTTCTGAGAGGCATTCTGCAATTAGCTGAAACTTCTGTAAACTGTAAATATATAATTAGAGTCTGTCTAATAGTCTGTCTAACTAGAGTTATAGTGTGGAGAGGAGTGTGTGTGCACAATTCCTGGGCAAAACTCCCTTGCTGGGAGTAGCACATTCCAGCAGCATCACAGTGTTTATGTCCCACTTAATATTCCACTTGCAGGAAGGTGTTTTATTAAATGACAATTTGAAACTTAATTGTATTAATTTTCTTTTGATTGCATATCTAATTCTAAATGAACTCACTGGCAACTCACTTCCCTGATGCAAGTTGAATTAATGTCAACACTTGATACAGTTGAAAACACAATATGGAAGGAATCACAGGCTTGTCACCTGCCTGTCACCCACTCCTGCAGGTGCTGAATGCCCACCCTTTGCACCCAAAGAATAGGGCCAAGGCTTTTGCTCTGAAGGGAAGGATGCTCTTGGGGGTTTCCATCCAGTCAGGACTCTTGGCCTGACCTTGCCTCTTGGCTCTTGGTCCTCTGCTCGCTGAGATCCTGTTGAGGCTTGTGAGTCATGCCAGACATGCCAGGTTGATCACAAACAGTCCCCCTCAGTAAGTGAGGGTGTCTCAGAGATGGTGCACACAGCCCCATAATTGCTCCAGGGATGGCTGAGCCCCTAAAGGAAGTAAGAAGTGCCGCTGGCCAGGATCTTCTTTGCGTCCCTGGATTTCTCTTCTGTGCTTTACCTGGGCTGTACAATGGGGCTGTTTCTCTCTGGCCATGGCCAGACTTGAACTCTTTCAGGCCCTGCTGCCCTGGTGGTACTCCCATGTGTCCAAACACCGGAGTGCACAGCACCTGTACAGGGGGGCGCACACCCCAGGCTGCACAGAAGGGTGGGATGGGCTGTGAAGACCCAGTGAAATGACTCCAGCTCCTCTGCCATCAGTCACAATCACTGCTGCCCCTCTTGGTCCTTCTATGCTATCTGCTCCTGACCAGGGCAGATGAGGACTAGGGTTGTCCTTGTCACCAGGAGCTGTGCTGGATCAGTGGCCCTGCCTGGTGAACTGGACTCTCTGAGGTAAGATATGGGACGATCCATGACACAACTGAAATTCCCTCCTACCAGCACAAGAATGAGCCAATATATTTCTCCTAAAAGCCTTTGAGGTGTGAGAGATGCTGTGCAGTCCCCGCCCCTCAATACCATCCTACTGCTGGATCCAGAAGATGGGCTGAAGAACAATCACCAACAGCTTCTTCATCCTTAATCCATCCACAGGCTACTCCAGATGTTCCTGTGATTGGAGAAAGGAGAGGTTCTAAAGAAGAACCATTTGCAGGTGCCAAGCAAGAACCTTGCTGAGACCATGAGCATCACCATGGGCTCTTTTCAGTGCTCTGCTGCCCTGGACCCTCCCCAGCCCCAAATCCATGTTCTCCTAATGAAAACAAAGAGTGTGTCTCACTTAGGAACACTCATGCTCTGGTTCCCACTCCCACAGAAGCTTGTCCATCCACACCAGCTGTGAGAAGAAGCATGGGCAGGTCCCCAGCCCCAGTTTTCTGGATGGGCAGGGTGATGGTGGGAGCCTTCAGGGGAGGTGTGAGATGTCCAGTGGCCAGAATGGGGGTGGTGGCCTTTCCCTTCAAAGGCACAGGGAACACTGTTGGCTGGGGAACTGTGGGATAACAGACTGTGTGCAGAGCAGGCACATGGAGAGGTCCTGGAGTGCGGGGGTGGCTGCTCTTGGCCCTGTGGACCAGAATGGTTGGAGGAGCTAGGTAATGTTCTTGCCCCAGGGATGGTCACAGGAGCTGGGCATTGTCCTTGCCCCAGGCACTGTGTCCCTGCTCGTGCTGCATCTCTGCTGAACATGGCCATCTTTGCTTTTATAGGCACTACAGCAGCCATAGCTTTATTCAAATGGAGGCTTCTTACGGTTTACTATCATTAAATACAGATGCAACTTGTGTTCCTGAAGCCATTATGCCCCTTCCTGTTACTGCCTCACAATTAACTGGGCTATAAAGCTTTCAAACATATTGCAGGCACTAATTCAACTGTATAGTGAAGAAACATGGTTTTATTGGGCAATTACAGTGCTTGGAACATGTTCCAGTCTGTACGGTACCTTCTCAATAGGAGCAGGGGCTGCCAGGCCATGTCACTGAGAAAGGTCCAAAGATGCCATTCAAATGGCTGCGTCTCCAGGCTGCAGGGATGGTTTTATTTCCATCTTAATAAAAAGCTCTCCAGGAGTGATGAGAGCTCCATGATCTGTACAAGCTGGGCTGGACCATCCCCTCTGCTCTTCTGTTGCACAGCCACTCCCACCTTGCTGCTGCTAATCTGCTCATCCTGCTGCTCCCAGTTAAGCTTCAGATTCCTGGGCTATGCCCTCTACACTCAGCCCACAGCCAGTGTTTTGGTCTCTGGAGAGTTGGGTGGAGAATCCCTCCATGCTCCTGTTCCGGCCCTGCCCTTGAGGTTCTCAGGTTTCTGGGCAGGAGGAGCAGTGGGAACACAGCAACTCTCTGAGTCTTGGTCTCATGTGTGGGGTCCTATTCCTTCAGCAGAGTCCTGTCCTGGTTCCAGAGTTCACTGGGAAGGGGTGAAGAGACGTGCTGAGCTGGGTGGTCCTGGGCTGCCAGGGGGAGTAGGAGAGTCTGGGAAGCTCAGGGGGGCCTTGGGATCATTGATCTGATGGCTCCAGGTAGGAGATGGTTCTTATCTCCTGACACACCTGTAGACTGCCCCAGGGACAAATACTCAGTGCCTTTGCTCCTGATGTGGGAGACAAATGGATGACATGACATGACATGACATGACATGACATGACATGACATGCACCAGACATGTGGGCATGTGGGTGGACAGGACATGAGAGCAGGCACAAATTTCTTCAACTACGCTGAGTGCAGAGCTCTCTCTGGGGAACATCCTTCCACCCAAGTGGCCCTTCTCATCCCTGCAGACCCTTGGAAAGGGGAATCTAAACATTGTGAACAAAATGCCACACGGGATGGGACTGGGCAGGCACAAGAGAGGCAAAGGCAGGTGACCATGTCCTTTCAGCCCATTCAGCCTGCCCTGCTCTGGGGCTGTGCTGAAGCTGTGGATTTGCTGGTGACTCACATCTGCTGGAGCAGTCAGAGGGTGTCAGCTGGGAGCCAATGGGGCAGTTGGGACGCAGCTGACAGTAGAGAGAGGGGCTGGCTTCTCTTGCTGTACTGTCATTGCTGCTGGTTCCAGTTTAATCCAGAGAAGCACCAGGGAAAATTTGCTTTTTGGTTCTTTGCAAGGTCAAGCAAGACACTGTTCACTTTCTAAGAAATTCCCTGGCTGGCAGAAATGGTTCAAAGCCAAATGGACAGACACAGGTGTCAGCACCCACTGTGGTCCCATGGAGACTTTCCTGGAAGAGGCACAGCACTGAGAACCCCCTCTGCCATTCAAGGATGAAACCCTCAGTCTGGGGCAGGAGACTAAAGCCCCCAGCCACTGAGTGCCCTCCCTCTGGCTCCCTTTGGCCTTGGTAATGAGGTTGCTCTTGCTGGTAAGAGTCTTTTCCTGCCTCTACCCTAGAGATGTTTTTTCTGTGGTGTCCAACCCCCCATAGAACATAAATCCACTCCCACCCTGGTGCTGGCTGTGCCTTGAGCTGGCAGCGGTTGCCTTTTGCTGCTGGTGGCCATGGGTGATGCAGGTGGCTTTGCTGGGAGCAGTGAGGGGACAATCTGTTGCGAGAGTGATTTTCTCTTCTCAGAAAAGGGATCATTTCCAGTGTGAAGAAGGGAGTGGACACTCTTCATTCCCAGCAGCCTATGCTGGTGCCAGCTCAGCCTTCCCCATGTCCTCAGGTGGGAGCAGAGGCTTTTTGCACATCTACAACCATCTAGTCCCTGAGCTCCTGGGGTTGTGAGCAGGACCCAGAGAGCAGCTGGGCAATTCCTCCCTGCCCCAGGGTCAAGGGTGCTCCGTGCCACAGAACAGCATGGGCAAGGATGATCTTGTTCAGAATCTCCTTGATAAACCTGTGCCAAAGGTAGCAAATATTTAAATATTCCCAGGGTGCAGGTGTGGTGCCCTGGTCTCCATCCTCCTGGATGGCCTTTCCCACCACAGTGCTTTGCCATCCTGCACAGAATGATGTCTCCTATGAGAATGGCTCAAGAGAAGGAGGGAAAGAACTGCTCCCATGTCACCTGCAGTGACTCTGATTACTGGCAGTGACCTCTGCCAGTGCAGGGCCCAGAGAATAATCCCATCCAGGGGTCCCTCATGCACAAGAGGTGCTTCAGCCTGTTTGCGGTGTGGAAGCTCTGGTGACATGAGGTGGGGATTCTCAGCTGCTGAGGAAGGGAAAAGCACCCTTGGTGAGTCTGAGCTGGGGAGGCTTTCCTGGTCATCCCTGGAGGTTACTCACAGCAACAGGACCAGTGGCAAGGCCAGGAGCAGCTGGAGTGCTGGGAACAAATGCTGGTGCCAGCAGGTATCTGTGACACTTCTGACCCCAAAGGCAAGCAGTAGTGGGACTTTGATTGGGGAATTTCTTTGGAGTTAATGACCACATTCATAAAAGAAATTGGAGTCAGATACTCCCTCTTAAAACTGATACACAGCCCACACAGCCCAGACTGGGAGTGAGAGCAGACTATATTCATATTCCTTTTTATTTTTCCCCCCATTTTGGAAATGGAGAAAAATTGTTAAGTCTTGAAGGAAAATGTGCTATAATAGCAGATTTTTGCATCCTTGTTTATCCTTGATATGACTGCTGCTTTCATGGTATTACCTTCAAGAAATGACTTCTCATTTATACTTTTCTCTCTGAGGGGAAGGTCATATCCCTCACAAATGGGAAAACTAATTAGAGAAGTAATTCAGCAGTTCCCGTATAGGTCAGATATCGGAAGCAAATATAGAGGTTAGTACATTTATTATGACAGCAGTTTTTGTCCCTTTAGTGAGTTGTCATGAAAACATGTTGTATTAAGAGAAGATTAATTTTATCTCTCAGTGGTGGAGCAGAAGGGCTGTAACCACTCAGGGAGTCCTGACCCAGCCTGCACAACTGGGAGCCTCCAAGAGCTCCCCTGCAGGCCTGGTGAATACCACTGCAAGGGCCCCAAAGGTGGGCAGCAAGGCTTGAGAAGAGATGTGGAGTCATGGAATTATACAATCCTTAGGATTAGAAAAGCCCTTTAAGATCAACCATTGAGTCTAACCATTAATCTAGCACCACTGTGTACATGTGACACATCTGCATGTCTTGTGATTCCTCCTAGGATGGGCACTCCACCACTGCCCTGAGCAGCTGTGCCAGTGCCTGACCACACTTTTAGCGGTGAGATTTTCCGAATATCCAGTTCAACACAATCTAATCCCTGGCCCAGCCTGAGGCCATTCCCTCTCCTCCTGTCCCTGTTCCCTGGGAGCAAAGCCTGACCCCCCCGGCTGTCCCCTCCTGTCAGGGAGTGGTGCAGAGCCACAAGGTCCCCCCTGAGCCTCCTTTTCTCCAGGCTGAGCCCCTTTCCAGCTCCCTCAGCTTCTCCTGGGGCTCCAGCCCTTCCCCCAGCTCCATTCCACTCTCACACATGAGCAACATGAACCAGTGGATATTCCCTTCCTCCAAATTTTTGCAAAGGATGCAGCTGATACATAGAGAAGGAAAAGCAAAGCCCCGCATCCCCAGCCACTCAAGATCTCTTCAAACATCTGCTGGGTTTAGGCACATCCCAGGCAAGACTTCAGCAACTCTGGACACTGTCTCCCACAGCTCTGTATCCTCAAGGATCCACTGGCACCTTGTTACTTGCCCATGCACTCTTTCCTTCAATGTGCCTGCCTGGAATTAGCTGAGAAGCTCATGGAGCTGGTGTGGTGTTCAGAGGCTCATCAGTGGTGGTGTGCTGCTCATGCTCCTCCAGTCGAAAGCCCAGTGTTGGTGAGTCCCCACACAGCCCTGAGCCCAAGGGGCAGGAGCAGGAGCAGCTTCCTGTGACAGCATCCTATGGGTGGGAAGGTAAGAAGTCCCTCCACAGTGCTGGAGCCCGGTGGGCCGCTGAAGAACACCCGTGTTGTAGCTATTTACTGCTTGCAAATGAGCCACAACCTTGGAAATGTTCACAGGAACGACTCCAAGTAACAAACTCTTTCAAGAAAGCCACAATCTGCTTATGGCTAATTTGAGAACAGAAAGAGAGGAGGGCTGGGGCATGTGATGAATTATTCACAGGGTGCCGAGGAGGTGCAGGAGGCCTGCGGTACAAAGGGGTGATGCAGCCACAGCTTGGGCTTTGCAGTTTCAGGTGGGGTGTAGCCTGCACTGTGCCCGGGTCTAGAAACAAATTCCTGTCCTTGTTCTTGAAACAGGGAGAAGCAAGTGAAATGCTGGGCTGGCAGGGGCAAGTTCAGGCTGTGAGATGCCTGTGTGTGCACACACAAATGACTGCAGTCAGCAGGGAGGTTACACCCGGGGGAGAATGGATAATGTGCTTTAGGAAAAACCCTGCCCCCAGCTCGAGTGGCTGAGCAACCACCTGGGACAGCAGGTTGTATGAGAGCAAATGGGTGTGCCATAGTCTCCACAGGTCGTGATACTGCTGGTGGTGCATCTTTGACCTGCCTGGCCAGGATAATTGTGGACATGGAATTGTCTAAAGGCAATTCCAGAACTGCATGAGAGACTGGAGCAGGGACAGTGCAGGAGGACACAAATGGGACTGACAGTTGACAGGGATGCTGGAGGTTGACGCGAAGCTGGGCGGGAGGCAAGGAAGGAGTGGGGGGAATATGTAGGGGAGGTGGAAGGCCCAAGGTTTTTGTTCAGTAAACCTGGCCCTGGGACCTATAGCCACAGGCAGCAGATTTTTCAAATGGACACTTCTCTTTTCATGGGATTGGGCACAACAGTGGTCCAGACTGCCCCACAAAGGGGTCACCCACAGGGCTAGAGGCTTCTGGATGATCATGGTTCTGCCTGGCTGGGAAACTGTCCTTGAGCTGGAATTGTGCAGACAAGGTCAGCTGCTTCCCAGTGGTCCTGAAAGGCTCAGGATCTCCTCAAACTGGAAATCAGCAGCAGCAAATATAACCTTGGGCACAGAGCAGAATGGGAAGTTAGACATCATCATTATCTATCTGGCCAGTGCTGCTGGGGGTTCAATCATGCCTGAGAACTAACATTTTTGGATAGAAGTGACAAGAAAATCAAATCCTTATGGTAAAGATAGAGTAGATGAAGCAATGAAGTGTCATTTTCTCATTGAAGAAGTTTTTTAAGAATCTGCATGGTTCCTGTGAATGAGATGGAATGGGAAAGAAGGCGATCACTCTCCAGCTCTGTGAGTTGAGCACCCCCCTCCTACAAATGCCCCCAGTCTCTCTGCACTGGATTTGGCTCTTCCCTCCCTTTTGAAGGGCGTTGCCAGTTGGAGGCAGTTTCCTTGCCGCAGGGTACAGGAATGGGAGCCTCCATTAACCTGCCCCGTGCCTGTGGGAGGAGACGCTGGCCCTGCCTGACCCTGCTGTATGTCATGGCTTTTTCATTTAATTTGGATTTATTGATTTGTTTGTCATAGTCCGGGATGAATCCCTGCGGTGATCAGGATCCAGAGCTCGGGAGGTGCTGCTGACCTGCTCCTCCTGGCCAGCCTGGGGCAAACTTCAGAGCTCCAGAGCCTGTGAGGAGACTGGGGACTGCCACCCACACCACCCTCACTGCCAGTCTGTGTCTCTGGGAGGAGCTGGCTGACAATGTCCTCTGCAGGCATGTGAGGAAGGCAGCCAAGTGGTCACTAATTAATAAGTGACACTTGCAGGCAGAGCTCTGATGTCTAAAAGCAGTTTTGTATCTCAGCAGTGTTTTCTGAGTGATGGAGGGAGCAGTGAGCAGCATTCAGCTAGGGAGTGCTTCACAAAATGGACCTTCCCAGGACAGGAGCAGTCCTGTTGTGGGGATGGACATCTCCCATCAAAGAGCAGAAAGGGACACTCCATCAAGGTGGGAGACGTGCTCCTGCTGCAGGGCTGAAGGGATCTCCTGCTGTAGGTTTGCTGGGAGGGTGAGGAGGCCCTGGCACAATTTGCCCACAGCTGTGGCTGCCCCATTCCTGGAGGTGTCCCAGGCCAGGTTGGATGGGGCTTGGAGCAACCTGGGATAGTGGAAGGTGTCCCTGCCCATGGCAGGGCAATCAGACTAGCTCTTTAAAGGTCCCTTCCAGCCCATAACGCTCTGTAGTTCTGCTGGAGCTGCTGGGCTTGGCTGTCAGAAGTAATGCAGAAGAATCTGCCAAGGGCTCATCCCTTGTGCCACAAGGCTTTGTCCTAATTTGCTTCAAGTCTCTGCTCTCCAAACCTCCAGCTGGATGGAGCCTGTGACCCAAAATCCAGCGTCAGCCTGGCCCAAGCAGCAGGTTGGGTGTGTCCATGGCACTCAGAACCCTTCTTGCCCCAGTGACTCTGTAGGTGCTGTACATGAAGGGTCAATCTGTTGGATACTGGTCACTGCACCCCTCAGAGCATGGTCCTGCTGGACCCCCTTCCCTCCAGGATGAAGGGGACATGGCCAGATGCTGCAGGAGAAGGTGTAGCACCAGGGCTTTCATATGAGGCATAATTCTGGGTTCTGAGAGCTGGAGACTGGCTTCCTCCCAAGGTACCAGGCAGAGTCTCTGCCAGACCCACTGCTGGGCTCAGCAGCATGTGAATAATCTTGTTACCAGTGTAAGCGTACAAGATGTGCTTTTGTCTTGCTAAATTCTGAGACTAGCGTCTTCAGGTACTGGGAGGCCCATAGGCACCTTCTGTGAGATGTTGCCTCTCCCCATGGGAGCTGCTGCTTTCTAGATTCACTGGGTGTCCTTGGATTTTGAGGGAGAGGAACAGATGCTGTGACTTGCTCTTTTCTAGATCATTTATCACATCATTGGGCCCCTCTGGCCTGTGCCTTCTCCAAAAAACACTCACAGGCTGTCTGACCTCTCTTCACAGATGAGCTGCTCCAGGCCCCAGGCTCTGCCTGACATTCTCCAGCGGCTCCAGTGGCCATTTTCTTCCAGTAGCTCATTTTCCTGGTTTAGCCACATCATCAGCACAAACTGAGATTTCAACCATCTGCATTTACTCTCAGACCATGGAGGGGCATCACATGCAAATTCCTTCATGGCAAGTGCCCTTGGACTCCTGTTTTCTGGGTAGGGCTGTCTCGGGGCCATGCACCCCTTCCACCCCATCAGTGCACCATCATGCTCAGTTCGCATGGCTGGAACATCCTCAGGGAAGCTCGAGCTCCTTGGCCAGGCCAGGACACCTGGAGAGGCTGCTGCTTATGGGCAGCACCAGGTTTGTCATGGGGTGATGCTGCTGGGAGGAGCAAGAGATTTGCTGAGCAAAACCAAGACTTGACTACAGGCAAAGCTCCACTGTGGATGTTGCTGGAGGTGCTGCTCCACAGGGAGGTGGGGAGCAGCCTGCCACCCTTGCTGAGAAAGCCGGGCCCTTGGAGAGCAGGGACACCTAAGGCGCATCAGCACTGCTCCCTGAAGGAGGCCGCAGCAGAGGGATTTTGCTGAATGCTCACTGTGTGCTGTGGGAGATAAGGCTACAGGGAGCTAAAAACACAGAAAGTGCTCTGATAGCTGAGCTTTCTGCAAATATTTGATGAGTGCATTTGACTCCCTGTGAACAGAGACCACCAGTGTGCTCTGTCTGTAATGGAGAGATTGTTTTCCAGGTTGTCAAGGGAATTCTGGTTCCATCTGGAGCTGTTTCAATCTCAATCTCATGGCCTCAGCTCACATCTATTTTGGTCTTGACCCAGCCTGGAGCTGACCCAGCAGATGGTAAGTTCCAATCACAAGAAAGGGAAGCTTGTTGTACCCTCCTGGCCAGGAGCTGGCATGCAGCAGTTCCTGATGGACTATTCTAGTGGTCTTTCTGGTGACAGGGATATCTATTACTGTCCCTTTGCTGTGATGTAAAGCCAGGCTGGTCCAGAAGGGAGTCCAGGGTAGGGCCAGACATGCAGAGCATGTGGACAGGGGTTTGTGTGCCATTGTGTGCCATTATGAGACCCCTTAGATCTATTCTAGCCCTTGCTTAATATTTGCTCAAATAGCTCTTCTTCAGCATCATCCTGGCTGTGAGGAGAGCTGCTCCCAGAGCTACACATCCTGCTGCCCCTCACCTTTCTCAGGCTGCTTCTCCTTCTCTCCTGTTAGTCCAGCTGGTGTCTCATGTGATGGCCTGCAGGACAGAGAGTTGGACTGGTCCCAGAAGTCCTGCTGCTCTCAGGCTCTCCAGACCTCTCCCTCTGCTTTTGACCTAGTGGATCCTTGACCCAGGCTCTCACTCTGGGATGCAGCCTGGCTCCAGAGGGAGTTTCTCATTCATGCCAAATCCAGAGATGGCAACATTAAGCTTTGCTGTCCTATGACAAATTAATTCAATTGGTTGAGGTTTCTGCTGACAGCTGGGGTGCAGTAGGCTCTGGAGACCTGGCCCCACCTGTAGATGCTCTGAGTGCAGGGGCAGCCCATCCCTGGGGAGAGTTTGGGGTGACAAGGCTTCTGCTTAGCTGCCACTGTCCTCAGCAAGTACCTGAGGAGACTGCCCATCTGCTTGCTGGTAGGCTTGCCTGAGTGCATCTGCACAAGATGCCTTATTTTCCTGGAGAAAAATGCAATTATGAATGGGACTTTGGCCTCTAAGCTGTGTTGAACAGTCATTTCATTAAGGGATGTGTGGGTTTCCCCAAGGAGTTTGCCCTGGACAAGTGGTGAGGCTTTTCTGGGCAAGAATCCTTTTAAGCAAAGTGCTCCCAGCAGGGGAGTAAAAACAAGTGATACATAAGTTAAAGTGAGGATCTTGTGGCTTCCTGGTTCTCCAGCAAGTCACAGCCTATTGCATTTCACCCACTTAGGCCTCCTACAGAGTTGTGTCACTTGTTTTCAGTTCAAGCATCCCCAGGACAGCGTCTCTCCCCAGGAGAGGTGGAGACTTGAGGAAGCTCCTGCTTCCCTTTCCCACTCACTGAGACATTTCCCCGATAGTTAAAGCTCCTTCCAGCACGAAGCGTCTCCTCCACAGGAAGGTGTTTGTGTGGCATGACTGAACGAGCCTGCAGACCTTCTACTTATCAAGACAGACAGGTGGAGCTCTTTTGAGTCCCTCATTTCCCATCCCTCTCACCCCTGAATGCCGTGGCTCTGCACAGCCAGGCTGAGCTCAGCACCTACAAAGGTGACATTACTGCCCTCCTCCCTCCATCCCAGTCCATGCGCTCCCAATGAACCACAGAGCCCATGCCCAGCCCTTCAGGACTCCTTGATGAAGCACTGGGCTGTGACACAATGCGTGGGAGAGGGTTCAGTCTCCTGGGAGATCCCAGCCTGTCCACAGCCCTGCTGAGAGCTCCATGGGATTTATCAATCTCTCCATGCTTTGTGTCAGCCACAGATTTTCTATGAATGAGTTTTTAATATGTCTGTTTGAATCACTGATGAAAATATTGACTAGTCTGAGCCTCCTGCTCCAAAACACTATGAGAAACAGAGATTTAATGACAGCTCCCCATCAGGGGCTTCTGCCTGGTCTCCTTACCAATTCCCTGTCTCACGTGTGTCTCCCAGATGCAGCTGAGTGCTCATTCCCAATCAGCCTTGTAGCTCTGAGTCAGGCATATTCCAAAGGCTGGAGTACATCACATCTGTTCAGCCACTTCCAGCAGCCACAAAGGGAATCTCCTGTGTGAGTGAAATGAAGGCTGTCAAGACCTCTTTTCCATAAAAAAAATGTATTGGCACAGATCTTGCAACTTCCTTTCAGCTGCCTCCTGGATCCCTTTCCTTTGTCTTTGCCTCTGCCTGGTGCTCAGAAGGAGCCTCACCCACCCTGGCATTTCCTTTGGGATGCTCCAGCTTCCCCAGTGGTCTGAGATATAGTGGGGATGCTCCTACACAGCCCTCTCCAGGTCCAACTGTTGTGTCACTCATCCCACTCGGTGCTGTTTAACACCTGCCTAGATCTAAAAAATGCTGGTGAGTTTTTCAGCATCCTCTTGTGATACAGATGCTAAGGCAGCCCAGAAACACCAATTGCATTTCTGCCCTATCAAGAGTTTGGCCATCTCTATAAACAAAGCATTGGCACTACTTTTTTTGGTTGTTGTTCACAGAGTATTTCAGTTGCTTCCTTCTGCCATTCGTTCCCTAAGTCATGCATTTTTAACTGATGAATGTAGCTTCTCATAGCAATTTTCTGAACTTCATAACTTCCAATTCAAAATCAATGGTTATTTATTTCCCCCCTACACTCCATTTTGCTATATACTGTTTTTTTTTTTCTTGATTTCTACCGTCTGCCTCTGCTTCATCACTAAGGAGGATGGGCATCTGGCCAAAGACATCCTCTTACTTGATTATGGAATTATGGCTCTTGCCCTCGAAGAAAAATTACCTGTTTCCACTGCTATTTTTCTGTCAATGTTGTGTCCTTTCCAATTAGTTTTGCTCTCAAATCACCTGCCTACTGGGGATGTTCTCCTGTCACACCAGGTGAGTCACTTCTGGTGGTGGGTCCCTCTGTCTGCCAAGGCACTCCAAGTGGATGTGACTCTATCTGCTTCTCCAGAGTCCCTCCTGGCTCCCATTCCAGTAATTGTACAAATACAATAATTACAGGAGTCCTTGAGCCACTTTCACTCTGGTAATTACTTTCCCTCCCACCTTCCAGCTCAACACCTCCCAGCCAAGTTAACCACTCCAGAGGTGGATTTCCATTCACTACAGGTCCAAACCCCAACCTGTTCCCAGCTTTGTGCATGTTTTTGCCTGCTTCTCACAGGACTGGTTCTATCAGGGTGACCAAACAAAAGCCCCCTTGGGACTGATTTGAAGGGACTGACACCCTCCAAAAGGCAGGGACACCCTGTCCTGCTGTATGGGGGAGGGGCTGCCTACCTCCATCACCTGAGCACTTCTGGGGCACCTTCAGTGACAGCCCAAGCTCTGTAAAGCTGCAACCTGAAAAGAGAACAGGGCAAATTGAAATTAATAATTTATGAGTGACAGTAACAATTTCCACCATTTGAGGAAGCAAAGAAAATTGCTCCATAAACATTTTTCTTTTCAATTTCCTACCAGTTACTTGAAATTTGATTTCCATCTAGTTTGTTTCATCAAACCTCCCCAAAGTGATTTAAAAGGTGTCGCTGGCAATTACCCAGCTGCAGAAGGAAAGAAATGGCAGTGGGACAACTCCAATTCTCCAGCCCAAAAGGACCAGGAAGGAGGAGGGTTGGGGTCACTGTCAGAGAAATGATCAGCCAGCACCAGAAATCTCTTGCCAGTAGTTTGCCCAACACAGCCTTGGTCACACTCAGCTGCACAACAGTCTTGGGGTGACAGGAACAGCATGGTTCATTCCTGGGGACAGTGAAGAGGTTCAGGGACTGTGGGCAGCAGCAGGAGACCCTCTGGCTGCACATCATCCTCCCTCCACACTGCTGAACCTCAGCACTCCTGAATTCCTCCTTTTCACCCCTGCAAATTGTCAGGGCTTCTCCTGCTCTGAGTGATCATTTGTAGCCCAAGGCATTACTTCAGTCCCACAAACCACCTTTTGTGGTGGCTAAGGCTGATGTGGGCTCCAGTGCTGACATCATGTTATGCTTCACCTCAAGTGGTTTTATGTTGAAGGATGGAGGCAGCAGAGCAGGGCTCTGCACCACCTCCACCACTGCCACCAGCCCCAGCCTGCACCATGCCGTGGGGCTGAGAAGGTGGAGAGCAGAGAAGACATGCTGGCCCTGTCACCAAGGGGTGGAGGACATCCCCCAGGCACAGCCGGCATGACCTTGCAATTGGGACAATGGCACAGACCAAAGACAAGGTAGAACTGCTGGGTCAGAGCACACACAGGTCTGGGTGGGCCAAGGGGGTGGCCCAGCTGGTGAGGACAGGAAGGGATAGCCACCATCCCCAGGGCTGCCCAGGGGAGCTGGGCACTGCCCTCAGGGGAGGCAGTGACACTGGCACTGAGGTGTCCCCCTGGACATTCAGCTGCAGGATGGGTGATGTCCTGCAGTGCCTGTTCCCAAGAGTGGGTGATGTCCAGCCTACATTGACCCTCCTACACCCTCCTACATCCCCCTGCCATGGATCAGCCCCACCACCAGCACCAAGAGAGAGCTCTGCCTCATCTCCTGCACACACCATCTCCCCACGTGTCCCCTTTCCTTGGAAACACCAGCATTTCACCCATCTCCTTAACCCATAGACCATGGTTTTCACCAATCTAACCAACCATGGCCAAGAGACCCAAACTTGGGCCCATTCCTCACTTCTGCAGCGAATCTCTTCCTTTTCCAACACCTCCTTCCCTTCCTGGTCTATCCCTCCCCCACCCCATCCCTCTTTCTGTCCACACAGCAAGAGGGAACACAGAGGGGTGAGAGTCCCTGATCAACACCAGGCTGTGCTGTGTCTTGGGTCTGCCATGGGAGAGGAACTCAGCTCTGTGTCTGCACCTCCCAATTTTTCAACAAAAATATATCAAAAGCAAATCAGATTTTCACATCTGTAACCTCTACACTTAAAATTGCCACCAAAAGGTGCACTTCTAACTCATTAGCAGCTGTGCTTAACTATTGTTGGTCTCCTGCCTTGGCCTGGGCTGTCCCGTGGAAGATGTGAAAAGCTTTTCTACTTAAGATAAATGGATCTGCTTCAAAAACCACTATTCAAAGAGCAAGTTCAATTCTTAGTAATGTCTCCTAACCTGGATCTTATGACAAGTTGGCCAACTTTAGTCAAACTTTGCAAGAAACGTCTTATTAGCTTCCAGAACACGCTTATGAGTACTTGGAACTCTGCAGCTGGGTGAAATGCTAAAAATAGGATCTCCATGGAAACCTCTTTAGCACTTAAGGTGAGAGGATGTGACACTGATGTTGCATTGTGTTCTATGACCTGGGGTACTACACTGTCATGGGGAAAACTGGAGGGAGAGAATATCCTAAAGAGGTGTTTACCTACTACTGGGTCTGACTGCCCAGCCAAGAGGGTCTGATCCTTGCAAAATCAGGTCCCATTTGACCTCCAGGCATGAATCCTACACATCCCACTGGGCATTCCCTTCTCCAGGGGGAACACATGCCCATGGTGGATGTGGTATTGCCTCTGATGTGTGCTGAGCTCTCCCCTGGGGCGGGGGGACAACAGAGGCACTGCACCACAGTGTGCAGCCCCTGATGCCTGTCTCCTCAGTGCAGTCACAGATTCCCTCCCACCTTCCAGCACCTTGGGATAACGAATTCACACCCAGAGCAGTTATCACCACCCTGGGTCTTTATTAAAGTACAGAAGATCATGAGAACAGTTCATTGCCAGAGTGGGACATCAGTGTTGCCCATGCTCTGCAGGAAGGCTTTAGACACTCAGAGTGCTCCTACACAACAGGTGCTGGGAATTGCTCTTGATATCTGTATTCATTTATTGCTATTTACTTCAGAAGGGAAAAGATTGTGTTACTTGGCCAGAGCAGGACAGCAAAGCCGTGAGTGCCATGGGCACGAGGCAGCCACGGCACTGACGAGCAGTGCCTGATCCTAACTGCCTTTAACAAAGCTATTACTTTAAGAACTCAGCCAGCCTATCCATGTAATTCCCTATTATGTTCAAAGAGTTGACACTAGAAACACTTCCAGGCTTGAATTATGCCCATTGAGGGCTTCTGCCTACTCAACACTTGTCTTCCTCAATTATCTGAAGGACAGGGAAGTTTTGGTGAGGCTTTAGCATGAGTAGTTTCCTCTCCTCACCTTCCTTGACTCCTGGCATTAGTGCCCCTGTGCTCAGGGATGTTCAAGGAAATGCAGTGACTCACTTCAAGCCATGGATGTTTATTTATCACCAGCCTCCCAGCCCCTTGAATCCTTGGTTTCTAGATATCATTTTCTTACTCTCAGTGTGTGTTATTTCAATCAGTGGCAATGCTGATATGGCAGATGTGGTGATGCCAGCAAAGGGCTCCAGCGGCCTCTTACCTAAGCACCTTGGGGAACTCCAGATGCAGAGGAACCCCTGTCTTTGATCTCCAGATAAATATCCCCACTGCTGGGATGAGTGAGAGTGAGCCAGCCCAGTCCCTGGTCTGGGAGACACTTGAACAGATCCAGCTCTTGAAGCAAATCCAAGCCAGGAGTGATTGCTCTTGCTGACATACTCACAGCAGTTTTGCCCCAGTGTCAGGACCATGGCAGGGTTGAACAACCGAGGATGGTGCTTGGAGGCCTGGTCCCATGTGAGACAAAAACTGTGAAAGAATGGGGTGGCAACTGCTCATGTGTTAACATCAGAGATAACTGGTCCTACAGAAGAGATTGGCCTCTACTGCTGGGAAAAGGTGCAGGGTATGCCTGGGAGAGGGACAGAAGCAGAGCCCTAAGCAGAAAACAGGTGGGACATCCAAGGCAATGTCGCAGTGTCAGAAGTGCGGAAAACAAGGCAGCTCCCCCTGCCCTTAGCATTCTGCAGGAAGGATCCCTTGGCCAAGCACTTGCCAAGCCCAGGGGACCCCTCATTCCAGGTAGAACAGGAGCACATGGTGGAAACCGACCCCAGCCCCACCAGGGTTGAAAAGGAGGAATTCAGGAGTGCTGAGGTTTCAGCAGTGTGGAGGGAGGGCGATGTGCAGTCAGAGAGTCTGAAAAAGGTGTCACTGGTGGAGGTGGCGTAGAGCTCTGCTCTGCTACCTCCATCACTCAGCATAAAACCAGGTGAAGCATAACGTGATATCAGCACTGGAGCCCACACCAGCCATGCTTTGTGGGATTGAAGCGATGCTTTGGGCTACAAATGGTCACTCAGAGCAGGAGAAGCCCTGACAACTTGCTGCATTTTTCTGGAGTTTGGTGGCAGACAACAGCCTTTCTGGCAGATACTTAATACAAATCCAGTGGCCACATTGGGACTTCTGTTTGTTCCTTGGAGGGCTGTGGGTTGGAACTCAGTCTTCCTCACCACCAGCTCCCAGAAGAGCCTCTGCCTCTGCCAGCTCTCACCGGGCTGTGTTTGGGTTGCTACTCTGCTGTTTCAAAGAAGCCAGAGCCTTGAAAAATTCATGTGGAGTGCTAGACGGAAAAAGCCCCAAGCTTAATTTGGGCTTTCATGACACACAAGCCCTCTATTAGGCCTTGTAAACTTTTTCTGACATTACCACTTCATGAAAACTTTGATTTCAGCTGTTGACTAAATCTTTAATCTCCCTCTATGTGCTATGTCTATCTCCTTTTCTTACTTAAAAAACCTTTTGGATTTTTCTTCAACAGCATCTTTCAAATGTCAGCAGTAACCAGACTAACACAGAATGCAAAGGCCTTGGCAAACAGTCTTTTAAAGAGCTGGGGCATATAAATTCAAAGGCATGATACAATCTAGGAGGAATCCATCAGCCAGGGGAGCCTCTTGCATGAAGTGTATTGAGAACTAAGCACAATATGAACAGAAGGAAAATTGCTTTTTCCCTTTTGAATTTTTATTCACTTAGCAGCAATATTTACTAGTAGCAGGCAGAACCCATTTTTCATTTTCTGGGGAGATGCGAGAATTCCAGTGCCACTCATCTTGTCACCAGATTAAATCTGTCGACTTGCTGCCAGGTCACTGTGATATTAATGATACAGTTGTAATCCCTTTTTTTTGGGAGGCCTGTGGATGGAGAAGTAACACACTTGACCATTGTTCATATGTTGTAATAGAAGGAAAAATAGCACTTCTGAAATCCTGGGAAATTGCAGCTCCCTTTGTCATTGATTTCCTTTGTGTTCACGGAGTCGGGCTGCAACCAGCTCTGGCAGCTCTGCGTGTGACGCCTTGCCATCACCAGACTTATTTGGTAATTAGTCAGCAGCCTCATTTGATAATTAGTCAGTAGCCTCATTTTGGTAATCAGTCAGCAGCCTCATTTAGTAATTAGTCAGCAGCCAGGAGCCAGTGCTGTCTGCCCGGCCAGGTGCTCCCGCAGCTCAGCGGTTCCATCGATTCCAGCAGTCAATGGGCTGGAGCAGTACCTGCTCTGGTCTCACAGCTCTCCCCCGGCCAGGGCTGTGTCACCTCCTTCTTGTGCTGCTCTGGGGATGAGCAGCCAGCAATTCCCTTCCAGAGGGACAAACTCTCAGCAGACAGCGAAGGAAAAGCCCCAGTACCAAGTACAGAATGCAGCTGATGTCACCTCCTCTGCTGCTGTGACCATGTTTAGTGAGGACTTTGCTGTGGTTGGAGAGGGGTCTGGTACCTGGGGTGGCAACAGGGGGACCTGAAGCCTTCTGTATTCCTCATGAGCCAGCTGGGTGACAGGGGTGACAGCATGCCCACCTCTGGAGGTGTTCAAGGCCAGGCTGGGTGTGGGTCTGAGATGCCTGGTCTAGTGGAAGGTGTCCTTCTCATGGCAGGGCACTGGAATGGTATGAGATTTAGGGTCCCTTTCGACCCAAACCATTCCATGATTCTGTGATGATGCAAGGGCAGGTGTCTTGCAGCAGAAAGTCTTACTCTAGAGTGGAGATTCCTCAGTATTTCAGGTTGGAAATTCCTCTTCCTCAAAGCTCCCAGAGATCCCTGCTGAGGTCCATCTGCAGCTGGTCAGGAGAAAGCTGGCACATCCTTATGAGGCTTTAGAAGAACAACTCATTTCTCAGGACAGTTATGGATAAGCACAACCCCAACAAACCTGAGCTCTTTCCAAATGCTGCACACAGCTCAGATCTTCCTTGCTCCCTTTCCCTAAAGCTTTGGGTTATCCAAAACCTGGATGTGGTGATGTGTTTAAGAAATGGGGCTGCTATGGAAATAGCCGAACTAGTGACGGATTTAGCTTTGAGCTTGTCTGGTGAGGGAATCTTTGGGTTGTCTGTTATTAATCCTGGGGAGAAGTGTTCTCTGTGCTGACCTGACTGACCAGGCTTATGGCAGTGCCTTGCACTCCATCCCCTCCCGACTGCCCCCCAGCAGGATGAGAGCAGCCCTACAGTAGAGTGGCCTTGGAGCCCTGGTGGATTATTTGCCCCAGACAGCAACCACATCCCCAAGGCAGGATGGAGGGACTCAGGGAGGCTTCCTGGGATTAGACCATGTCTCCTAATTAGCATTCCTTTGGCACACTTAATTAGCACATTCTTGCCTTTAAGTTATAGGTTGCTTTCCTATATTTACACACTCCTAAAACATCAAGGGAGAGGTCTATAAATTACATCTCATGAAAAACATTAATTGTGTGAACTCCTTCTAGCATTTATAATGCTCAGCTTGTTCTCTACTCTGCCTGGAACCTGCAAACACACCCAGATGGGGGATTTACACACGTTCTGTCTCTGTCCCCTCCTGCACACACCTGCAAACACCTGCACACACCTGCAAACATCTGCACATGGGTATCCATCACCCCCGAGCCAGGGCTGCCCACACCAGCCCTGCAGCACCTTGTGCTCTGTGAGGTGTTGGTCCAACATCTCCTGACCACACTGGTGGGGTGAGAGGCTGCAGTGGATTCAGCTGCCTGAGAATCTCCCAGCACAGCACTGGGGTGTGCAGCGTGCCTAGTTTATTGAGCAGGAGGGCTTTATCTCAGCCAGCTAGGATGTGCTGCCTCTTGCAACCACTATTTTACAGGAGAATATTTCCTGCTGAAGGGAGGTACTGGCAAATTTTCCAACCCCCCTGCGAGCCTGGCAGCATGAAAAGTGAGCACCAACCTGTCACACAGGGCCTTGGCACAGGCAAAATGGAGTTTGAGCATTGTGGCACCACGATCCTGCATCCTTGGGACTTGCTGAGACTCCTTCAGAAGTACAAGGTGAGAGCAGCATACCAGCGAGGAACCTCAGTGCGCCTCAGAGCATTGCTCAGGAAGAGTCATGCCGCTCTACATTCAGGATTGCACTACAGGTTCCATGCCAATATTCCTACCCTTCATATTTGCCTTATCTTTCTGACGGTACAATTGAGCCTCCTGCTATCCAGGCTGAGAAAGGAAAATGGCAGGAGAATGTTTGTAGTTTGGGAATAACAGTATGTAGAGATCAGAAAATCAACATATAGAAAAGGAAATATGTTTGAGGATTGATCTCAGTTAGAGAGGAATCTTAGAAAACAGGTGCAGGAATTGACAGGCATGAGTCCACGTTTGGGTTTGTTTGCTTGATGCTGCAGTGAGTTTTATGGCCCTGGGTCCTTTGAGCTCCTCTGCAAAGCCCAGCCCAGCAGAAGCGTCCATCAGCCACAGCAAGGGATGTGCTGCTGAGCTTGTTGGGTTGGAATATTCCTGGATCATGGGATGTACAGCTTCAGGTCACACCTGAGCAAGTCAGTGGTTTTATCGAGTTCCTTCTTTCCCCAGCTTGGGGTTACCTACTGCTGGTCATCCAGGACCACAAGGAAGCCTTCAAGAAAGGTGGAGAGACACTGATTACAAGGATCTGGAGTTATAAAACAAGGCTGAATGGCTTCAAACTGAAAGAGAGGAGGTTGAGATTAGACATTACCATACTGATTGCTTTGATGTCCACGAGGAGCCAGGGTTTCTGCTTTAGCTTTTGATTGAAGGACAGCAGCTTCTATTCAGCCAAATACTTGGATATGGTGCAGTGTCAGAGCTAAGAAGAGAAACCTCTGTCCTGGCACAGGCAGTGCTGTGACACCAGCTCACCTCGCTGCATTTGGTGTTCTGGTCATGTTCTGCTGCTGCCTACAGAATTTATCAGCAGCACAGTCATGTCCAAAAACCCCATCTGTGGGGATTCTGCTGGATCTGCTGCCCATGTGAGACCTTTTCCTTCTGCATCAGTCTTTCAAGTCATACCAAATTTCAGCCAAGTCAAGGTCCACAGCTTTCCCTGAACAAGTGAATAGGAGATGTTTACTGATGAAATTTTCCAGTGCATCAGGTGGGCTGGATTTTCCTGTGGCCTCCAAGACCTGAATGCTCAAAAGGCTCAGTATGGCAGAAACATCTGCAGCTGTTTGAGAGCCTGGTCAGAGAACCAAGTCCTACAGACAATAGGGAATCTGAGGCATCCACATCCCACCCAAGATCTGGGAGGTGAACAAATCTCACTTCTCGGCCTCTGTGTCTCTTTGCAGGCTCTCAGTGCTTACATGTGGGACCCTGCCAAGACACATGGACTGAGCCACTGCTCATGGTGTGCCTCACTGTCCTTTCCCTGACAGGGCTCACCTTTCTCTCTGCTCTGGAGCTCTGCTGGGTAGGCCACACCTTACATGTGTCCCTGGTTGCAAAGGACATAAGGTTTATATATTTTTGCTACCGGGCTAAGAAGTGGTGAAAAGAATGTAGCAACACAACTTTCTTCTGAGGCAGAAGAGAAGCAAAAGCCTTTATTAAATGATAAAACCACACTTTTATAGACTAGATTGTGGAACTGAGGATAGACTTGATTTCATTGGTGCAAGGAAGGTAACACCCTTTGTCATGTCTCTCATGCACCCTGCAGGTGCTTATCATTTGTTATTAAAATTCTTTCTCTTATGTTTTCTTTGAACAGCTTGAGAAAATCCAAGCAGCATCTTCCCTGGCTTTCACCAATATCCACAATATATGTACATAAAAGTTTAAAAATCTGCCTGTATCTTTATACCTGCATATATATTAATCTATAAATATGCATATCCCTGCATCTAGGGAATGGTTATACAGGGCTGTGGGGGACACCTTCCAGGTGCTCCACTAGCCTTTGAGTCACTAGAGAGCCAAGCAAAGCAAAGAAGATTTTAGTTTGGTGACTCATTTCAGGAAGACCTGATCATTTAATCTCAGAATGGTTTGAGAGGGAAGAGACCTTAAAGCTCATCCAGTGCCACCCCTGCCATGAGCAGGGACACCTGCCACTATTCCAGATAGCTCCAAGGCCCAATGTCCAACCTGGCCTTGGACACTTCCAGGGATCCAGGGGCAGGCACAGCTTCTCTGGGCACCCTGTACCAGGGCCTGCCCACCCTCCCAGAGAACAATTACTTCCTAATGTGTCATCTCAACCTGCCCTTTGCTACTTTGAAGCTCTCTCAGGAAAAAACTGTCCTTGCTGCCCTGGGCCGGCTCCCTCCCTGGAGCCTGGCAGGGACCTTTCCTGGCTGAGGCACCCAAGTTCAGCAGAGAGGGTTGGAAAAGGGGTGTCTGTGGCCCAGGGAGGACAAGGTCTGATTGGTGTAATGGGACCCCCTTTTAAAGCACTTCTTGATGTTTCTGACTTGTTTTTAAGTCCGAAGCCCTCCCACCCCTCTTTGCAGCCCCCACACTCCATTGTCTTTCACAGTGCCCCTGTTCTCTTCAGCCTTACCCCAGACCCAGTGCTTTGGACCCTCTGTGCTGGGCAGGAGGAGATGGGCATGGTGAACCTGAGCCCTGCCTGGCTTCTCCTTCACACTGTTGTCTTGGGCTCTGCCACATCCCTCTATCTTTCCCCTATTATTTCCCTCTTTCACCCTCCCTTCCCATCCTTCCTCTCCCAGTCCATGCTCTAGTTTGCTTATAGCCAGCGAGGTCGTTTTGAGGATAGGCAACAACCTTGCCAAGAGCAGCGTTTTGCTGTCCCCTGGATAGCAGTTCTTTATTTGGCAGCCTGGCAGACCTCTGTTAATACAACCACAAATAAAAATGTGCCCTTCAGAACATATATTAGGAGAGAACTGGCTAAATCCTTGGTGGGTGGAAGTCAATGGAGCACCACTCGCTTCCAAGGGGCTCCCATGATTTTTACCTGCTGAGCTCAGGCCAAACATTTACATTTACAGTGAACAGACATGATAAAATGGAATAAAACCAAAATATTAAACTTGATCCCATCTTAAAGCTTTATGTGAACTATAAATGAATTTGAAATAAATCAGGTACATTTCATGGGCCCTGTAAGCCAGACCCCTTGGCTTCCAGAGGATTGAGGTGCAAAGCCAATTGCTCAGCCCTCCTGCTTCTTCCTGTGGAGGGTTGATGCTCTGTGGAGAGTTGATGTTCCGTGGTGAAGTCCTCTGTTCAGAATTTGAGCTACAAGTGCTGGTCCTGACTGAAGAGTCAAGCCCTCCAAAGTCCGGGGATATTGGAATTAGGACTGCACGGGTAACAAGAATTCACCGTCATTGGAGCTTCTGAGTTATGAAATACCCTCTAGCCACAGACATGGCTGGTTTTTCACATCTCACTCATTTTATATGGCCTCCTATTTCTTTTAAGGTTTTGATTTATGGGAAATTCCTTTAGATGTTGACTGAGACACTAAATAAGGGAAAAAAATAAAACAACTGAAGGAAAACTTCCTTTCCCTTACAGATGATCTACCACTGTATTAAATTTCAGGTTCATACTTGGGGCATCTGACATTACCATTGTTCAAAGAGATCTGAAAGACAGCAGCTAAATTATTCCTAATCTCGTCTCCTAGGCGGCTTAAAACATGGTTCTGTTACTCTAAAAAATACATATACCCCAAGGCAGAGAGTGTGGGTTGAAATGAGGGGACAGGTGCGGTTAAAAGTAACTAAAGCAGAGTTACAGAGGCAGCTGTGGCTTGCCTTCAGTGAAGTCTGCAATGCTGAATATTTTGGGGTTTGCAGAGCAGAGTACCTGTTTCCCTTACTGCTTTAAGGGCTTTTCCTCGAGTCCTTCCATTGTTGCAGTGTGCTCAGTGCAGGGTCACCCTTGGTGTCTGAGTGCCCTTTTTCAGAAAAAACCCCAGCTTTTTGGCTCAGGATTGCTGCATTTTGTAAGAGTTTGTGTTGGTTTCTGCTAGTGATGTTTGAGTGACCTTCAAACACAGGGCAACAAAATCCTTCCTGATCTGATACACCACAAAAAGTGATAGGGACAAAGTCTCTGCTCATGAGGGGGATTGTGCTGGTCCCTTGTGCCACTGTTTGATCCCTCCTGATCTTCAGCACCTGCTGCTATTTCTTCAGATGATTCTGGAGAAAGCCTCTAGCAGCCACACTCACCTGCTGGTGGTGCAGATGTGCCCAGGCAGCTCCAGGTGCATTTACCACAGCACCTCTGGGCTGTGCCCAGGGGCTCTGGGCTGCTCTCTGGGTCTGCTTCCTTTGCTAAAAGGAGCTCACGTGGGAGATTTCATCTGGTCTTGCCTGAGCCTCAGGGACTTGAGCCAGGGAGGGGGCCAGGTCTGCTCTGAACCCCAGCAGCACCAGCCAACAGAGATGGTGGGGTGTGGATGTGTCCAAAACTGTGGTGCCCATAACAGGGGACAGAAATGCAGCTCATGCAGCACCTGCAGTGTCTCCAACAAACTTCCTCTGTCTGAGAACCTTTCTATGTCTGAGTTTTTAGTGGTCCAGGCTACACTTGGAATGGGACATGGGACAAAATGGACATTCTAGAACTGGGAAACTGGCAAGGCTGTTTATCCCAAATGTCTGGCATTGATGCTCACTAAGACAAAAAAAAAAAAAAAAAGGAGGGAAAAAATGCCGCAAACTAACATGACAAGCCAAATCCTGGGATTTATTGCTATCTCGTGAAGGATTAGAGTAGCAGTAAGGAGTTGAGCCTGTTTTCTCTCTGATGAGTGATTGCAATGGGTACTGTGCCTCTTTAGCTTTCCCAAGAAGAACTTTGGCTTTGCTTCATGCACCTGAGTTGTGGGATAAATTGTTGGGGTGGTCCTATAGACCTTGAGCAGCTTAAGTTACTGTATGGTTTTGCTGCATTCCAAAGTGCCTGGTGAAGTGGGAAGCAGACCTCCTATTACAAGTGACCCCACTTCTCTGTCACTTTGGCTGGGGCTCTTTGCTGCCCCTGTCCTCCTCGGTGCCTGTCACACCTGCCCCTGCCGTGGCGAAATTTGCTGCACGGCACCATTGTGCCATGGGGTGTTCTTGGAGCACTCCATCCCAGTCCTTTGTGGGTTTCATGGGTCTTTCTCAAAGGGACTGCCTTTGTTCCTGCCCCTGCATGACTCTGGGCACTGCCACACTCCTGCGAGCAGGAGAGCCACCAACACCAACGTCTCCTTGTCATGTTGCACTGCTCAGGCACCGTCCCCTTTGGGGACAAAGCACCAGACAGACCCAAGGCTCCAAATGGATACAGGCATTACTATCATGTTAATATCCCATTATCATAATGAAACCCAGGACAGGAAGGAGGTGGCTGCACATGGAACAAAGTCTGCCAGATGCAGCCAATTCCTTTATTCCCAGCTCTGATGGGATCACAGAGCTCATGGCAAAGCATTTCTGCTCCTTCAGAGTTGTTCCCCTTCATGTCAAACACACGCTTGTGGCCTCCCACATGTGTAAATTCATTCATTTGCTGGCCCACTTGCATCCACCCAATGAATACAATAAAGGGCAAAACATGACTCAAGGACTGAGCTGGATAATCCCCACAGCAGATCTGACAGTGATACATATATTACATTTTTAAAAGTTCTTTATTCTGCTGCCTGTCATTCATCAGCAATGCATTTCATAGGCAGTTTTCCCCAGGGATTCCCTCTGTCTCTTTTCACCCTGTTCCTGCCAGCCCATAGCATTGCTCCTGCCTCTTCCAGGGAACATTTTCCTTCCTGCATCCCTGCATAGCCTCCACTCTCCTGCTAAACCAGCCCTATATTTCTGTTCCTTCCTTGGCTCCACTTCAGAGTTTATTTGTGCTGCATGACCGCTCAAGGTGGGGCATCAGGTACCAGGTAAATCCCTGCCAAGCTGCAGGGCTGGTTTTGGATGGGCTCCTAAGAGGCAGCCAAGGACCATCCATGTTTGGTAGGTAGATTCAGGGATGCAGCTGATGCCCAAAAGTCCAGCTGGGTAGAGACAATATCTCCAAAAGCTCGTGAATTTGGGTTCTATGGGAACTGTCTGAGAGCAGCCCTTGGTATCTTGTTCATGTGCCATGGGAGGGGGCTTAGGAGAGCCTAAGACAAAGGGATATGGTGACCAGGGACATTTGTCCACACTCAGGCTGATCTGAAGAGGGGAAGGAGATCTCAAGCTAAAAATATAGATGGGAGGTTTAGATTAATTATTGGGAAAAATTTCTTCCCAGAAAGAATGGTAAGGCATTGGAACTGTGATGAACACAATGGTGCTGGGTTAAGGGCTGGACCTTTCAACCATGATGATTCTAACAGGTGATTTTATATTCTTGGCTGCTGCAAACAAAGCTGAGGGTGCTGAGAGACTGAAATATCTCAGGAAAAACACTCCTAGCATTTTTTTCAGCTCAGCACAATTTCTCAGCCTGTCTTGGCCAAAAGCAACCAGGCAGATTGGACCTGGATATTTCCAAACAATCTTCCTCTCTGTCTTTTCAGATGCGGGGGACAAGCACCTGGGACCCCCAAACCATGGAACAGGGAAGAAGGACTCAGTGTCTGAAAAACACAGCATTCCAAAGGATCTCAGTGGGGGGGACTAAAATGTATCTCTGGGAGTACAGAACTGGTGGGGCTGCCACGAGAGGAGGCAGAAAAGAGCCATCAGAGGCAGTAGTCAATGTCTAGGGAAGGGTAGCTGCCTGTCCAAGGCTGGTGAGGACACAACCATTATGGACCAGTACAAGGGCTCTGGTTCCAGGCAAAGCCACATAGTGGCATGGCCTTGGCAGTGCTGGGTTATGCCATGAAAGAACAAGAGGCAATAGCTTCCAACTGAAAAAAAATTAGATTAGAAATTAGAGATTAGATTCATATTAGAGATTAGAAGAAATTAGAGATTATATTTATATTAGAGATTAGAGATTAGGAATAAATTCTTCTCTGTGGAGGTGGTGATGCCCCGGCACAGGGTGCCCAGAGAAGCTGTGGCTGCCCCTGGATCCCTGGAAGTGTCCAGGGCCAGTCTGGACAGGGCTTGGAGCAGCCTGGGACAGTGGCAGGAGTCCCTGCCATGGCAGGGGTGGCACTGGATGATCTATAAGGTCCCTTTCAAACCAAGCCATTTTATGATCCTGTGATTCTGTGACCTTGTTACTTGGAATTTAGTAGGAATTTAGTAAAGACTGAGCATCCCTGGGAGCCCAAATAATGTGATGCAGTTTTGTCTCTGTCCTGGCTGGTGGGATCTGGAAGAGGAAGAGTGTCAAGATAAAGCAGCATTTGGACTTCAGAGAGGTGGCATCAAAAGGCACTTTAAAGGCACCCCCAGGTCCCTGGGTTTTGTGAGAGCATGGACAGGGACATTGACACATGGTGCTGAGCCTGAAGTGCTGGAAATCAGAGATCAGGCCTTTCTCATTAAAGCTGGTACCCCCCAAGTGTTCAGTAAACAAATCCAGCCTGGAGAGGGAAGGAGCCAAGCTCAGATCTTGAATCGTGGTCCAGGGGGAACCAGAGTGATTTTGTAAAAGCTCTGTCAATGCATTTTAGTAAATCAGTACATCCCTTTTGGCCTGGTTTTCCTCAGGTAGGTCACTGGTTAATCTGATGCAGGCAATGAGCCACTTTCTTTCTATTTATTTTTTGATTCTGCATTTCTTGCAGGTATGGCTTCACAACCAGCATGATGAAAGAGTATTTATTGCTGGCACCTGAAAGCATTACGCTCCAATAGGTGTCTGCATTTAATTTCAAACACATCAGGATGTCTCTAAGTCCCCAGCCATTGGAAGTTGGGTGTACTGAACTTCAGAATAATTTTTTATTAGTTCTCTAGTGGGGCTGTGGTGAAGCTGAATCTTTAAAGTTAAGGTAAAATGTCTGCTTGTCCAATTAGAATCATCTCAGAATGGTGGAAATACTAGTTTTATGTGTGCAAATGAAGTTATTGCAATTAAAAAGTTATGCAAGAAGGAAAATTCTCAAAGTCTCTGAGAGAGCAAAGATAATATCGTTTATAGACTCTGGGAATGAGGGCTGTTAAAGGCATAGACTTGGGAAATATTTGCTGCAATACATTAAAAGAAGCAGGAAGGCAACTTAGTGAAAAGGGGTTTTTTGGTCCTTTGCAGGAAGCATCACAGAATTTTCTTTTGGGAGCACAAGGCAACAAGGAAGCCCTTGATGTTTTCATGGTCTGTGTTTGTCTCTGTGTGTTCTGAGATAGCACAGTCTGAATATTTATGATCAATAAATCAGCTGGGAAATGATTAATGTTATTTGATTTCAAAATTATTGCCTTGTCCCTTTAATAGGCAGTTGAGAGCTTTTTTGAAACTGTTATTTCAGGCTGCCTTCAGGTGTGGGGAAGAGATTGCTGCCTCTGATTCACATCTGCAGGTTTCTCCAGCAACATCAATGCTATAAACTTTTATTTGCAATGAAAGTTTAGATTATGGAACATTCTGAGGATGAATTCGCTAATTACTTCATATCTGAAATAAAGTGTGGGAGCAAAATGATGTCTGCAAATTTCAGGTACAGGGGGAGATGCTGTTTGGGCCCGGGATACAACCTGTGAGTACTGGACTGCTCAGGCAGCTCCCACAGTGGGAAGCAGCCACTGTGTTCATTCACTGCTGGAGGAGCCCAGAGGAGGCCACGGAGATGTTCAAAAAGGCTGGAGCCCCTCCACTCTGGAGCCAGGCTGGAAGAGGTGTTCACCTGGAGAAGAGAAGGCTCCAGGGAGAGCTCAGAGCCCCTGCCAGGGCCTAAAGAGGTTCCAGGAGAGCTGCAGAGGGACTGGGGACAAGGGATGGAGGGACAGGACACAGGGAATGGCTTCCACTGCCAGAGGGCAGGGATGGATGGGATATTGGGAAGGAATTGTTCCCTGGGAGGGTGGGCAGGCCCTGGCACAGGGTGCCCAGAGAAGCTGTGGCTGTCCCTGGATCCCTGGCAGTGCCCAAGGCCAGGTTGGATACTGGGGCTTGGAGCAGCCTGGGACAGTGGCAGGTGTCCCAGTTCATGGCAGGGAGATGGAATGAGATGATCTGTGACATCCCTTCCAACTCAAACCATTCCATGGATCTGTGAATACCCCCAGGCCCAGTTCTGACACAGTGAGTGATGTCACCACCCTCCATCCCCATCACACAAATGAACGAGCCACAGGACATGACATGGAACATGGATCTTGGACTTGCTTTAGTACTCTTGGTTCTTCAACTTGTTCAGTGAAAATTGATGTGAAGCTGAAGCATCTCCCTGTCTCCCCCTCCTTCGAGTACACATATCTGGCAGGGATCCTATAAACTTCTGTTGCCAGATGAAATAGAATACTGAAAGCCAGGATAAAGAATAAATGAGCCCATCTGTCCATCTCCCTTCCAAAGTGCATCACATCAATGAATGCTCACCTAACAGACCATTAACAAACCTCTGGTTAGGAGGATTTCTCTGACCACCTGTGCTGTGCTCTGCAGATTATAAGAAAGTTTTTCCAACACCAAACAACTTTTAACCTTTGCTAGACTTCAGGCTCAAGCCTTTTTTGAACTTCTTTTTTTTTTGCGCTCATCATCTTTCATTTCAAGCCAATGCAGAAATTACGTACATTAAGAGCATCCCAAATGCTGAACCTATGAACAAATTCAAACCAGAGCATGCTTAAACATTTTCCCTGCTCGTTCTGCCTCAAGAAACAGCTACCAGGAAAAAAAAAAAAGTTTGAAGGCAGTTTTTCTTGACAATTGCTTGCTCTGAAGCTCCTGAAGAGTTTCACATTTTTTAGACAAGTCAAGCAGAAGAAGCTAAGTGCACCCAGCTGTGGCACAGAAAATTGGGAGGTGCACAGCCCATGTAGAAAATAAACGCCACGAGCGAGAGGCTTTTGAGCAGAGGGCACACAAAGAAAGCAAAATCATAGGATTACTGGTGATTGATCTAGAGAGAAGAGTCAATCTTGCAATTTTGGGGGCTTGCTGAGTCTCTGATAAAAGACAGGGCTGCGACTGAGATCTGAGACAGAGGAAATACAGAGACAAGCAGTGAGAAATTATGTGGGGGAAGACCCAGCTGTAACTCTTGGCAAAACAGTCACAATTTCCAAGTTAAGAAGGTCTCTATGGTGAGAGAATTTGGTCATTGGATGAAAAAAAGAAAGTCTAGATACTGTCAGACGGGACTCACACAGTGGAAGAAAACCCTTCTGAATTTAATTTCTCAATAGAGTGACTATTTGGAGAAGTGCCTGATGTCACCAGCTCCTGGTCATAGGGGCTCACCTGAGCTTTTCAAGATTGGGACAGTGGCTGGCTGGCTCCACCAGAGCTGTAGCTCTTGCAAAGCTCAAATAAGGATGCCCTGGATGCAGTGGGTGTGGGAGATGGCTCAGCAGAGATGGTGGGGCAGGAGGAGAGCAGAGGGCTGCCCACCTTCTGTGGGGGCTTTGCCTGGAGCTTTGCCTGGAGCAGCACTGTGCTGTGACACTGGGCAGCCTCCCAAAGCACGTTCCTGTCTGCAGCACCAACCAGCCAGATTCCCTGAACCTTAAGACAAGTGTAGGCTGCCTCTCTGGTGACAGTTTTTCACTTACACACTCCCAGGTAATGGATGGTGAAGACATATTGCCATGTTATGTAATTTAAAGTGAATTTTGTCTGTCAGCACAGTTGAAATAAATGTTTTCATTTCCCCAAAATGGTTGCTCTGTCACATTATTCCGTGTCCTTGTTTCCCCCATCCAGTCTAATAGTGGAAATAGGAGATCTGATTGTTTTAAAAAGTGGATTTATCCTTAATTTCCCTCTACTATGAAGAGGCATTTTTAATGTTTGTCTGTCCAGTCCTAGCCAGCACTCTCACTTGGACGACTCCAGCATGGGCAAGGTGAGGAGCTGCTCCAGGGTTTGTGTGAAGCACCCCCAGAGCTGCTAGTGCAGGACAGGTCAGATCTCACTGAGCCAAGGCTCACCCCACTGTTTTCCTAAAAGCAGAGTCCTTGTGCTGGCACCTGGTGCTGCTCCTCAATTTTGTCTCAAAGCAATGGCACAGGTCTGGTCCTTTCCCGTGCAGCCCACCAGGAACAAGTTGCCTGCCTGCAATTACACTGGTTGGTGTTCATTCTATTATTTGTCAGCTGAAACTTGTGTCGCTTTTCCTGTTATTTTCTGTGATTGATTTCAGATGAGAGACCTACTTTATTCATGGGGCACAGCAAAGTAAAACATCAGTGTTCTCCCCATCTCCCTGTTGTCTCTGATGGAGTCAAAATTAATAAAGGCCAGATATCTCCTTGATAGCTCACAGGGTGCTGGGGAACCTTGTATGCTGTGATTAGTTTGGAAGTGCTTCCCAGTGAGAGGCTGCACTTAACCCTCCGCCACAGCGAGGGAAACTCTGCCCATCTCTCCCCAGCACATCCTCAGGCTCCCCTCCACACAGCACATAAATATTTCTAGTCCTGTCTTCCCTGCCTCATTATTAGCAATTTTATCATCTCTGTCTAATAACAGTCCTGCTGACTTGTATTCTTTGATGAATCCTCTGTCTCCTTTCCCAGTAGGAAGTTGCTGGCTGTGATTATCTGCATCCCAGAGAGCTGGAGCAGTGCTGGTAGTGGTGCTTCCCAGTCTGTATTCAAGCCCTGTGCCTGTTCCTGCCCCACTCTCTGGAGCTTGCTCCTGGAGTGTTTTGAGAGTACAGGTGGCTGTAGATGGGCTGGAACTTTGCAGTCCTGCTCACTGTCTTGCTCATAAAATTATGGCATATCCTGGGTTGGAAGGGACCCACAGGGATCCTGGATCCAGCCCAGCTTTGCCCTGCCCAGACCCCCCAACAATCCCACCCTGTCCATCCCTGGCAACGCTGTCCAAACGCTCCTGGAGCTCTGGCAGCCTCGGGGCCGTGCCCATTCCCTGGGGAGCCTGGGCAGTGCCAGCACCCTCTGGGGGAGGGAAGAACCTTTCCCTGAGCTCCAGCCTGAGCCTGGGCAGTGCCAGCACCCTCTGGGGGAGGGAAGAACCTTTCCCTGAGCTCCAGCCTGAGCCTGGGCAGTGCCAGCACCCTCTGGGGGAGGGAAGAACCTTTCCCTGAGTTCCAGCCTGAGTCTGCCCTGCCCCAGCTTCAAGCTCCCCATCTCTTCCTGCACTACTGTGGCCTCCCATCCCCCAGCTCTTGTCACTGCTCAGTGTCACTCTGGCACTTGGGAAGGTTGTTGTGCCTGCGGAAGCTGCAGCCCAGACTGCTGAGCCAATCTCGGCCTGAGGGCCACATCTCACCCTGGGTGCCCTGCACAGACCAAGGAGTAGAGGGGCAGGATCAAGTGGACTTGTCAGGAGCAGAGCTGAACCAAGCTGCTTTTGTCCCTGGCAAATGCCCTGGCTAAGGAGAAGTTGCTGGGCCCTGGGGATCCTGAGTAGTGCTGCATCCCCATGTTTGTCCCCAGCTCCAGCTCTGTGCCCAACCTCGCAGAGCACCTTGGCATTGTTGGCTGCATTCACACAGCATCTGTCTCTCCACAGGCTGAGAAGGCAGGAATACAACTGCACATTCCCACTGTAGCCTTGCAGGATGAATGTCTGATGGACATGGACAGCCTGCTCTGGTGGAACACGTCCCTGCCTGTGCCTGGGGTGGAATGAGATGAGCTTTAAGGTGCTTTTCAACCCGAACCATTTCATGATTCCATGATTTTATGAATGTGCTACAGATGAAGGCTTTGGGTACTGCAGAGCTTCTCCCAGTAGCAGGGCAGAGGTGTCCTCTCTGCAAGAATTTGTCCATGTCAGGAAGGATGAAACCACTGCAAAACAACATGTTAATTCCTCCCACAGTGCCAGCAAACAACAATTTTTTTTTGTTAAAATGGAAGTTTATTTAATGACAAATATTTAAGCTTTGATTTACAAAGTAAACCAAACCTGGTCTGTCCCGTTCCAAGTACTTTGCAGCAGCACTGGTGCAGCTGGAATGAGCTCTGGGGGACCGTAGGCTGGGAGCTGGGCAGGGAAGAGCAGTGATCCCCTGGACTGGACTAGGACAGTCCATATCACCCAGTGCTCCGAGCTTTGTATGAGCAGAGGGCCCTCAGTTTGAGGGGGAGTGGGAATAGCTCCCTCTACTCTTCAGGAGGTGCTGCTACTAAGGTGTGAAAAAACAGTCCCATCACAGTGAAAAATCAGGGGTTTTCTGTCTTTCAACCCTTTTCAGTCCCTTCCTTCCCATCGTGTGTGTTGGGACACTGAGCCCTCTGTCTGCTCCTCAGTCTGCTTCCACTCCATCATTTTTATATCAGTTTCTGAGGTGAAGTGTTGTATCACAAGGTTCCTACAGTTGTCCCACCTGCTAACCTGCAGTGCAGATCCTTGCTGGGAGTATTTCCTCCGGCCCTCCATGCTCTGTGATAGGCTCAGAGACAGTGGGAATGTGAGTTTCTTCCATGGGAAACCTGAGCCCTCCTCTTGGAACATGAGGGCTGATGGGATGGCCATGCTTGGGGCAAAGGAACAGTTAAAAGGATTTGGATTCTGTGCATCTCTCCCCTCCAAGAGCACCATTATTTCATACAACTTATTCCTACCATTGAAACCTTCGAATAATTTCCCTTTATAATCAAACTTTTCTATCCCTAAATCAGTTTTATAACCACCTTATTATACCTTGAAACTCAAAATGAAAAATAACTGTTATAAATAACTGGGCTATGCTGTGAATACTAAGCACAGCTGTGGTTTCCAGTGGATGGGATAACAGGGACATCCTCTGCCACCCAGCCAGGCAAGGGCTTGATGGCTTAGCTTGTCTTCTTCAGTGCTCCTAATGGGGTGTAGAGAGGAGGGAGGATTCAGTCTTTGCCAGGCTCTGGACCTGCCCTGGAGTTAGCAGGAGACTGTGCCACTGCTGTGGGTCGTGTTTGTGGCAGTGCAGTGACCCTGGGGTTTCCTCCGTTTGGGAGCTGGGGCTGTGCACCCCCACTTGTGCTCCGCCATCCCCGGAGTTTCCACCCCTGAAAGGGATCAGCCCTGAGCTGAGAGCATTACTGAGTGCCTTATCACAGTCCCTGTGTTGTCTCTGCCCACAGGAAGGCTCCCAAGTGGGGTTGCAGCACTGCTGAGCTGCTGCCCATCCCCAGCTCATCAGTGCCTTCCCCTGCACCAGGGGTATGAATCTTCCAAAACCTGAGGATCACAGAATCCCAGACTGGTGTGGCTGGAAGGGACCTTAAAGCTCATCCAGTCCCACCCCCTGCCATGAGCAGGGGCACCTTCCACTATCCCAGGTTGCTCCAAGTCCCATCCAGCCTGGCCTTGGACACTTCCAAAGATCCAGGGGCAGCCACAGCTGCTCTGGGTCTTCGATCTCAGCCATTTATTCATCCATCTCAAACTGTATTAAGCTGACACAAGGTAGAAAAGAGTTTTTTCCCCCAGCCTCCCCTCTGTCTTTCAGGGATCTGTCTGTCTCTCTCCAGAGTGGGATGCGCCTCTGGTGGAGCTCCAGCCATCTCCTCATCTTCAGGTGTGTGGCAAGGACAAGGAATTTGTTGCCGGCTTGCAGCTTGTGTGATGGTTTTATTTAATAGATTCACAGAGACTAAAGCCAGAGAGATGCATTAGATCATCACACTTGATTTCCTGTAAATCACAGGCCATTACATTTCACCACGTTCATCATACAGTGCATCCAGTGACTTGGGTTTGACTGAAACACATCTTTCAGGAGGATCTCTTCAGGCTACTTTCAGTGGTGAATAAATGTTTTCCTTCCAAAAAAGTGTCTAATTTATAATTCAAATGTTGCTGGCTTCAGCTCCCAGCTCTTGTTTTGCCTTTTGCATTGCAGTCACAGAGTCTTTATTGCAAGATATTTTCTCCTCCTGAAGGAGTTTAGATGTGATGATGAAGTCACCTCTCAGTCTTCTTCTTTAAAAGCTAACCAGCTTGGAGCGTTTCAATCTCTGCATGGGAAGTGTTCTTCCTGGCCTTTAAATCAACTTTGCAGCTTTTTCCCTGCACCTCTCTATTCCTCCAACTATTTTTTACAATTTATTTAAACAGAGACCTACAGAAATATTGCAATTTGGCAGAACATGGTGTTGAACTGAAGAGTGGGGAGCAGGCCAATCCCAGGCTCTAGAGAATGTACTGTACTCCTGCTACCCAAAAAAAAAATTACAGAGCTGTAAATGAGGTGTGGGCATCTCCTTTATCCCTGGGCTCCTCCAGCAGCTCCTGGCTGCCAGGTGAATGGTTGAGCAGGACGGGGCCAAGGGAGACCGAGGGAACAATATCCATGCTGGCATGAGGAACCCTCCTCTCTCCTCTCAGGTGGAGGAATGGAGGAGATGCTGGCCTGGGATTCTGCTGTGATCTCTCTCTGCTGGAAACTCCCCATGAGGAGCCAGCATGTCCTTGTGAGATCTGGACAAATACAGGTCTGGATTTTTATATTCTTTTACAAAAATGCATTTTTATTGTCATTTTCCAGGTGCATCAATAACTGTCCCTTCTGACCCAGGCATCAAAGCCAATATTCAAACTGAATCTGCTGCTGGAGGGACTCCTGTATCTCCTGTTCTCCTCATGCTGCTGCTGAGGTCTGGGTAGTACCTGCAGTCCATGGACCTCCTCGGCAGCTCTGAGGGGTGCAGGTGAAACACACAGGAAGGCACTACCCAGAACTGGTGGAAATCTTCCCACAGCGTCACTCCCACACTCCAAAGGTCTGTGTGGCTGTAGATGTGATGAATGAAGTCAGACTCTGAAGGCTTCCCCTCCATCCCATGGGGAGATGTTCTTGGGGTGATTGCCCTTAGCCAAGCTCTCGAGCTCTCGTGGAGATCTCCTCACTGGCTGGCAATAATTCCCTTTAAATAAAAGGCCAAAATTTAGCCAAGGGGCACCTGAGTGTTCCTCACTGCCTGCTGATCCCAAGACATTGAGTTGGTCTGTTATTCACCACAGCTGAGGCAGATACAGGAATCACAGTTAGTAAACATGACTTTTTAACTATTGAGGAAAGGAGACAGAACAGGAATGGTAAACAGTGGCTGCAGCCATTAGCTCTGCTGAAAGCTGATAATTGAGATGTGTGGGACAAGAGCATGTGTGCCTGGAGGGTCTCTGTCCTCTGCCAGCCAGGGACAAAGCACATCCTTTCTTGAGTTGCTGGTGAGCTCCCCCTTACCCACTTTAGACAATTAAAGGAGCTTGGAGATAGGCACGATAGCCAAATTCAGAGGCTGGAGAATCCTCTTTACATATCTCACATAATCTAAATAGTATCTGCATAAGAAAAGCTGATTAATCTCAGTTAAATCCAATGCAACCAGAGAAAGCATTTAAATAAGTAATTTAAAAGAAGTCACTCAAAGGAGTAGAATTGAAACCCACCAAATGTCTGGTTACAGAGAGACCTAAACCTGAATTAAATCCCACTATTTCTCTGTGTTTACCAAGATTAGCACATGTCTTTTCTCAAGGAACACATGGTCTAAGCAAGTTGGTATTTAACAGGAGAAGATGTTAATACCTTCAATTACAACAGCATTTCATTATCCCATTAAATTCATTATGAGAATACATTAACTCTGATTCCTTGCCAGAACTCTGACAGCCTCCTATTGCTCTCAGCACTGAGGAAATAAATGTGCTGTGTGCCATTAAAACCCGGGGGTGTCATGACTCCTCTCCATGTTCTCCACTCCCTGCTTTAGCTCTCTAGCTACTGCTTACCCAAAAAAATTTAACTGTGTGAGCTCAAAGGAAACTGTGATTTCCATCATCCTTTCCCTGGCTGGATTCTTTGGCCTGCTCATGGCCATGGACCCTTCCTGCATGTGCAACATCACCCTGATAGCTTCTGCTGCTGTGCTGGGAGAGTCTCAGAGCGTCTGCAGTGTTCGCCTCCCTGCTTTGGTCCACTCTCTCAAATGTCCCTTGAGATCATCAGGAATTTAAAGTAGTTGACACTTTGCTTTACCCATGGACAAATCTCACTTCTATGACTCTTCAGCACGACTACTGTTTTTGAGAAACTGAAATTTTAGAGAGAGTTTTGTAACAGAATGATCTTCACTCATTGCAGACATCATTTGGATGTTAGGAAGCAGTTCTTCACAGAAAGGCTGGGCAGGCATTGGAAGGGGCTCCTCTGGGAGGTGGTGGAGTCACCATTCCTGGGGATGTTTCAGGAAACTGGATGTGGCACTCAGTGCCATGGTCTGGTTGACATGGTGGTGTTGGTCACAGGTTGGACTCAATCTCAAAGGTCTTTTCCAGCCCAATTTATTCTATGATTGTCTTTTTGATGTAACTCCTTGGGAGTGAGTTCTCTCCTGGTGTGTTTGTACTGGGCAGCATCACTGTCCCTCCTGAGAGAACCTGTGACCAGCAGGGGAAGGTCACAGGTGGCTGAGGGGCTTTTGCTACACAAAGGAGGCAGCCCAGGTACCACAGGTCTGTGTGCCAGGTGAGGCATCCACAGCTCTGCTTTGATCAGGCTGGGCCCAGTTCTGCTCCCTTCTCTACTCAGACAGTGCCTGCTTTGAGATGCAATTATGACATCAAATGGCCTTGCTACACTTGTACACCTCCATCTCCCACATCAGAACAAAAGCAACAGGAGTTTTTATGAGGCTTACATGTGGAAGCAGATCATTTGTAAATAAACACCTCTGAAGGAGCTCATCAAGGAAAAAATACCCAGAAAAGGTTTGACCTTTATGCAGAAACATGAATTTAGATGTAAGGAAGGTGTTCAGAAATACATTCTCCAGTTTTAAATGTTCTACTTAACATTTGAGGACTAAAGATGTTAGCATGCTTATGAAATTGATTCATTTTAATAAGAGTAATTTCTAAGCTGCACAGAATATTCTTGAATGGAAGGCTTTTTCTTTTTTTTTTTTCTTTTTTTTTTTTTTTTATTTTGTGAAGCTGGGTAAAAGTTATTTCACTTTTATGATGTATTTTACAGCTTCTGGTAAGGATCCCTGGGGTCATCCTTTTTAATTCAAATAAAGCACTTCTCTCTTCCTATAGATGGGCTTTTCTACACCTGAATGATTGGGAAAGCTTTTTCTCTTGCTATAGTGCTACTCAGGTGTTTGAGAGGCATCTTGCTTTTAAGAGGCAAATTGTGTAATTGTTTCTTTCTGACCCAAAATTCCTTGTGATATGATTAGCCCTGTGTGTACTTCCACAGTGTGCAATTAAAGACGGGTAACAAATTCTGCAGAGGGCACAACTCTAAGTGACAATGCTCCATGGTCTGCTTTCAGACCATGGCACAAAGGGCAAAGGATGAAGAGCGTCAGCCAGGAGGAGGGACAGGAGCAGAGCTGAGCCCTGGCTGGGTACAGGGGGAGGACAGAGAGCCCTCCAAGAGCTGCTGCATCACCCCGCTCCTGACATGGGAGGAACAAAGGGGTGCTGGACCTTTAGCACTGTCCCCAAACCCTGCCAGGCTTGAGGTCTGGGCCAAAGACAGCTGTGCAGGGCAGGGGTCAAGGACTATTCCACATGCTGGCACTGGTGGGTGGGGAGGGCCCCACTCCTGCTGCCAGAGCCCCCCAAAACTGTGCTTTTCTGTGTCCTCATCTGTCCCCCTAGTCCCCTCCAGCACCACCCCTTCCCTTCAAGTGCAGCTGCACAGGGTGTGCTGCTCACCACTGACCGTCCGAGCTGCCACAGGTGAGTTTTAGACTCTCAGCCCATTTCCACAGAAGCTGAAGAATCCTCTTCTTCCCACCACTCCTGGCAGACTGTTCCTGCTGCCAGCAAGCAGCAACACATCAGATGTCACTAACAGCAATGTGAAACCACCAGCTGAGCTGAGACTAGCTCTTGGACTTTCAGCCTTGGACATCCTTGACAGGGCAAGGGGAATGGCTTCACCCTGCCAGAGGGCAGGGCTAGGTGGGATATTGGAATTGTTCCCTGTGAGGGTGGGGAGAGGGTGCCCAGAGAAGCTGTGGTTGCCCCTGGATACCTGGCAGTGTCCAAGACCAGGTTGGACACTGGGGCTTGGAGCAGCCTGGGATGGTGGAAGGTGTCCCTGTCCATGGCAGGGGATGGGACTGGATGGGCTTTAAGTCCTTTTCCACCCAAACCATTCTGGGATTCCACAATTCTGTGGCCCTTGAACTCTGTCCTGCCCTGGTTGGTTATTTCCACCTGCTTTAATTACCTGCAGTTCATCCCTTTCTGTGTGCACCCCAGCTCTGTTCTGCCCAGGCCTCCAAGTGTTTGTGAGAGTGAGCCTGGCACAAGGTGTGTGCTGCCCCCAAGGGCCCCGCCTTGGCTTCCCATGGGATCTGGAAAAGCCAACACCCTAATGAACCCAATGGCATGAAAGATTCCAGAGACAAGGGTGGGTTTTCCTGCTTATCTGGGACTTGCCTGCTGTGTTCTCAACTTCTGGTTGTTTGTTGGAGAGTGCTGTGGGGCATTTGTCATAACTTCACAGGTCAGTGCTGCCATGCCTGCCAAGATAATTGCTCCTTCCAGATGTGACAACACTTCCATCTATTTCTCCCTTAAGGTTCTCAGTTCCCTGTGTGGTGCCACTGCTGGGTGGCCACCTGCCTTTTTGGGAAAATCTGGGGTGGCTGCTTGGGGGTTGGGGTGCAGAATGTGGGTGACTGAGCTGACCCAAAAGCTGGGTTCAGCCTCAGCCTGTGCAGAGATAGCTTCCCTCAGCCCTTGGGATGAGTGAGCAGGTGACTGGAAGGTGTATTTCCTCTTCTAGCAAAACCTCCAGATGTTACAGATGTGCCAGGCCTGTTTGCTGGCAGAGAAGGCGGTACTACACCTTTGCTGTGGTGGGGTAGCTGTGCCTGGTCAGCAGAGAGCTGAGGTGTCATGGGTCACCCTCAGCTCCCCAGGGAAAGTCCCACTGCATTCCCTGCCATCACTGAGGGGCTCAGGCAGGACTGGATCCTCCTTCCTGGATCTCCACTTTGCACACAGGCGCTCAGACAAGGCTCAGAGGGCACTGCAGCAGCTGGGAGCAGGATGAGGCTGTCCCTGATGCCCTTGCTGGTATCTGGGAGCAGAGCAGCCTCAGCTCTCTGCTGGTGGGGCCCTGGGGCCCGATGAGCAGGAGTGACCAAGGGTTGGGGGACATTCACCTGGAATGAGGCTGAGGGACTGACTGTGGATCAGAAGGTGGAATAGATGGTGAAATGTTTATGTGAAGGGACCAGCAGGATGGGCTGGGCCGTCGAAGGTGAGCTAGGAGGAAGTTGAGCACTTGGAGCAGAGGGTGGGGGCTGAGAAATGGGATGGAAGGGGCAGGAGGGCTGTGCAGGAGGGACTGAGGTGAGAGGGTAGGTGTGGCCCTGACTAACCCTGAGGGTACTGCCCTCCACAGACATTGTGCCCACTGCCATCCATCCCCTGCGGCATCTCTGCCCTGCAGAGCTCCCACCCTGGATCCACCCAGACCTGCTGCACCTCCCAAAGAAAGGTCCCTCACAGGTTCTGCCATGGCTCTTGTCCCCACAGCCCCTCCAAGCACCGAGACTTGTTCACACCTGGTGCCACAGGGGCACTGGTTGTTCTGAGCCCAAAGCACCTGCAGCCCAAGGCTCCTGAGGGGCACCAGTGGGTGACAACACCTATGTCCTGCTGTGTGCCAAGTGTCTGAAATGAGGCAAAAGGTGGGATTTATGCTGCACAATCAGTACAGTAGATAAAAGCCCCTGACATTTTTTTAAATTGAGGTGCTGGGAACATCTTAGCAGCTCTAAAATGGTTCTGCAGTTTTGTGTATATGCCTCATCAAAGTGGTAATGTATTCTAATTATTAGCAGAGCCCTGGCTGCCTCATGAACCTGTAATATTTTGTGACATGTGACATTACAATGAAAACGTATGAATAACAATTTTTCATTTAAATTACCAGCTGTATGATCAAGTTTTTTGTAGTATTATAAGGTTTGGGGTAAATACTCCATAAATATGTAAATAACTTGTGCTTTTGCTGCATTGGAGAATTGCAGGAGGACACGGTTTGTGGTACAGATGAACCAAGAGTGGAGTACTCTGAGATTTTGTGTCTTTTTGGACACATGGCTAGGGCTGCCTAATTCTCACATTTGTTCCCCAGTGTGCGGGCTCCCATCCTTGGAGGACACCTGAAACACCTTCTCAGGTGCTGCACCCTTTGCAGCCACTTTTCCCACCCAGCTGGGGATCTTTCTGTGCCACCTAGACGGTAGAGCTGTGCTGCCTCGTGTGGGAATCTTCCCAGGGATTCCTCATGGGCTGGGAGTCACTGGGTCCGTCCCTGCTGTTTTTGTGAGATGAAATCCTCTGAAGAAACAGTTCTTGCTCCTTCCCCAGTCAGCCTGGCCTTGGGGCCAATTGCCCTCATTGAGAGGAGACCCACTCAGTCCAAAGGAAAGCTGTGAGCACAAATCCAAATATTTTCACATCAGCAAAAATTAAGATATTTTTCCTTAGGAAAAAATTATTTTGGTTTAGCTTCTCGCTTATTTGTTTTCCTAATTGTTTTCTAATCTTTATCCACTTCAAAATCAGGCAGAATGGTAAGTGAGGAAGCAGGTGGAGCAGATTCAAAAGCTCCAGTTTCCACCATTTTTTCCCACCTGAGTCTGACCCTGAAAGCCTCCCTGCTCATGCTGTGCCAGAGCTACTTTGGCCCTCCAAGCCCAAGTGGTCACAGGCAGGAATGCAGGTGTTGAATGCTGAGCCTGGACATCATGCGTGTTTTCTGTGGCTCCAGCTGGTACTTTCATGGGGTAATGCAGCACCTGCAGCTGCTGAGGGTCAGGGAGGAGCTACAGACAGGACTGGACGTACTGACCCCCAATGAGTCCCTTCTGCCAACACCCAAGGGAGGACCCCATTCACGTGGCTCCTGAGCCATCCATCACTTCACTGATCCATCCCTAGTTCTCCCTGCGTGGAGCAGTTGGTCTCCAGACACAGATGCAGGGTCCCTTGGGGCAGGATGCTCCAGTCTTGTCTTCTCCTTGCCTGGGAACAGGAGCAATGCTCCAGGTCTGCTGGAAAGCAGTGGGAAGCCTGGCCAGTGATTCATGGGATCTCCTTCTCCACCACCTGGACAGGGAAACTGGCCTTGTGTGGACCCGTGGGAGGAGGTGAAGTGTGCTGTTCTGAGTCAATTTTTAGAGTGGAAATACTGGAAAGGAACTTCAGAATTATAACATGAAGGAGAACAAAGTGTGTCTGCACCAGGGAGAAGTGAAAACAGTAACGCTTTCATTTATGGAAACAGTGCTTCTGGAAGAAAAACAGCAGGAGTGAAATATCCTGGAGTGTTTGGGGTCAATGTGAGAGTGCTGAGAGACTTCCCAGAGTAGTGATGGGCCAGAGGGGAAAGGAGGGATTAAGAGACCCCCAGCAGCATCAGCCTGCCCAGCAACACCAGCATTGTACTGTGAACACTGCCCAACCTCCAGGGCTGAGCTGGGCCACACCTGAGTGAGAGCATCCCCCTGGGGTAGGAGCCACACAGGGTGCACCCAGAGCCCATGCTGGGACTTGGCAGCTCCCAGATCAGTGGTCAGGGAGCTCCTGCACTCCCAAGCAGAGCCAGTGTCTTACAGGGTGCATGTTGCAGCTGTTCAGATGGACACGAGTGGCACCATCACCAGTCTTTTACTAGAAACCTCTTGTGCCTTCTCTCAGGAGACTTCTCTCAAGCAGCTCCATGCAGCACTGACTCCTTCCCTCCTTAAGTCTCCTTCTTCCTTCTGCATGATCAGCTAACCCTGAGCTGTTCCTTACCCAGCTGCCTAGCCCTGTCTGTCCCTTGCATGACTGCATGTCCCTTACTTCCTCCCAGCACAGCCAGTGGACTCCATCTCCAACTAGCTGATGGCCAGCTAACCCACTCTTTTATAACACCCATCCTCATTGGCCAGGCAAGGCTGTTTCTACACCTCGGTAATCAGTAAATCTGTAATTCATTGAGGAAAATTGCCTTCTGCACTGTCCTTACAAACCATTCTCCTACAGGTGTGCTGTGTTCACACATGTTGCAGGCAGTTAGAGGACATAGTGGCACTGCCTGCTCTGCTGTAGGTCCTGCAGATGCTGTTGAGGTCACCTCATGCCCTTGCTGCTGTGGCCTCTGCTGCCTGCAGGACTTGGGGGTACCCTGGGGCTGCCTCCCCACTCTGACCAGGGTGCATGCTCCCTGGTCCCCTGTGCCCGGGATGTGACAGCTCCCACTCTTGTGCTGCATCCACTCTGTTAGAGACATGGTCGCTTTGGGACAGACACCATCCCCTCTCATCCCCAGGCCCTGTCTGGGCCCTGATAGAGGTGCTCAAGGCACACTGGCCAGAGGGATGAGCTCCAGGTCCTGCAGAGGGGCAGGAGCTGCAGGACAGGAGCAGAATGGCCCTGTGCCCACATGTGTCCAGCAGGCTGGCTGTCCTCAGGCTCTCCTTGGGGGATGGGTAACAACAGAGACAGTGGCATGAGCTGTGCTGACGAATTGCAATGCCCTCAGGGTCCATGGCTGCCTGGAGAGGCTGGGGACAGTGGGGTGGCTCCTCTCTGAGCTGCCCAATAGGTCACTGTCACCTGCCATACAAGCAGATGTCACTGAGCTGCAGCAGAGCTGATGACCAGCTGAGGAGTGGGGAGTCCTGAGAATGATGGGGAAAAGTGGGGAGCCCTCACCTCTGCCAGCCCATGCTTGCTGGGATGAACCCACAAAATGAGGCACAGTGATCTGCTGGCATCCTGCGACCAGTTGGGCCTGGGGGGCCCTGAGGGAGCAGAGGGAACACAGGGAACAGGGGCTGTGGCAGCGATGCTGTGTCTGTGTTAGGGCTGGCGGGGGCAGGTGCTGCACAGGGAGCACAACCAGCTCCCACCACTCCTGTCAAGTGAAGAGAGAAGGACTCAGCGCTGATTAATTATTTAGATTAGAGCAATCCCAAGGAGATTAAAATATGCCCGGAAAATGGTGATTTGACAAGTGTATCTGGGGGGGTGACAGTGCTGTCACCAAGCCCCCTGCCTCTGGCTGGCTCATGGGGGAGCCTCCTTGGGGCTGGGAAGGCTGGGGGGGGCCACAGCCCCTTCTTCTCACTGGGAGCAGCAAACAGAATATGTTTTCCTTTTTCTCTGCCTGAGCTCTGTAAGCAGCTTAGAGTGTGACTGGAAAAGCAATGGAGCTGGCAGAGGGAATCCCACCATCGCACAGCCTCAAGAGAGGGAATATTTGATGAAGCTGAGTCCTGTGAAGAGAAAGCAGAGGCTGTTACCATCACAGATACTTCAGCACAGATGCCATAGAAGAAAGAAGCCGGGCTTTGTAAAGAGCCTTTGTATTATTTCCTGTCTCTCCAGCTTCACTGAAGTGAAAACGAGGCATTTTTTTTTAAGAGCGAGGGAAAAAAGTGAAAAGAAAGGCAGGAGAACAACTTTTTGTCTTTGCTGAAAGCTTGGTGCTATGCTTTAACTCTTCCCTGAGCTCATCTGCCAAAGACAGCCTCCTTGCAGGCTCTCTGGGCTTCAGTGTAAAATGGATTTTCTTTAGCAGACCCTAGTGAGTCACTTCTCTTAGCAGATATATCTGCTGGGCTGGCAGAGGGGAGCTCTGCTGAGCCTGGCTGGAATCAGCATTGAGTGGCTGCAGCTGAAAGACGCCAAATGCCATCGATCACACAGTCCCTGCAGGGCCAGGGAAAAGCAGCTGGCAGTTCTTCAGCTCGACCCATGTGCTACCAGGTGGCCCCTTCCTCCCCTTCATCCAAGGCATTATTCTGACTCCCTTTCTCCAGCTATGGCTGGCTCCAAAGCCTCTGCCATGCCAGAGATCAGCTCCTCTTGGAATTGAGAACTTTCTAAGTTTGAGCCAAGGTTTTTGTTCTCCTTGCAGCCATCACAAATGAATGAAGAGCTCCATTCTCTCTTTTTCTTTCCTTCTTCCAGAGCAGGAGCACACTAGCTTTGTGCAGGGCAGGGAATCGCAGGAGGAGAGAGCAGCCCAGCTGTGTGACACATCACAGAGAAGGAGATGTGCATCCACACTCCTGCCTCTGCTCCCAGGGAACTGCCTGAACAAAGGGCTCATGATCTGCCCTGGTACCCCTGGATAAGATGCACCTGCACATTGACACCTGTGAAAAAATCCCCAAAATATTTTTACCTGGGTTTTCTAATAGGAACCACAGGAGGGACCAGATGCTGATCCTTGCTGTGGTGGTGAGGAAGACCAATGAAATCCTGCTGTCATTGAAATTCTGCACTCTTCGGGAAGCCTCCACATTCTGGATCCAATCCATCCTGGATCAAATCCATTCTGGCTCATCCCCTGTGTGTCTAGGTTTTGATGCTTCCCATGGCAGGAGATGGCACTTGCAGGCTTGCCTGACCAGGCTGGGATAAGAATTTTCTCCTTCATCTCTGGTTGCTGGGAGAGAGCCAGTGCTCTGGTACAGTAAGAAGGTGAGACACAACTGCCTAAAGGATTCCACTCTCACATACAAATAATACAGGACACTCCAGGCCAGAACTGCAACAATTCACAGGGCCATGAGACTAAAGGATGTTCGAGAAGAAAGCCCTGAAGTCCCATAAACTTCATACATTTCTATTTATTGTAGAATATTCCACAGTTTCTACATACATATGTCTCCATATCTACATACATATAGTACAAGGGGGAATGGCTTCACACTGACAGAGGGGAGATTTACTTTTGGTATTAGGAGGAAATTTTTCACTAGGAGAGTGGTTGAGCTCTGGCAGAGGTTGCCAAGAGAAGCCATGGCTGCCCCAGCCCTGAAAGTGTTCAAGGCCAGCTGGGATGGGGCTGGTTACTTCAAGGGCAGTCATCCCTGCCCATGGCAGGGAGCTGGAACGTCCCTTCCAAGCCAAACCATTCTATGATTCCATGACACCTACATATATTCTACACTTCCTCCTGAGGTCAAGATAGAGAGGAGGAAAAAGGAGTGCTGGACTTGTCCTCCCCATGTAAGCATTCAAGGAGAACTGAGAACAGTCTGCAGCAGTCCATAGGGTGCAAATTGCTCATAAAATCATGTTTAAACTTTCCAGACAGCAACCCCCTGTCCAGAAGGCAGGAGGGTGTCCAGAAACCTCTGAGAAGACTATGCTGTGTGAGTTGGCCATAACCATTTTTTCCCCTTAGATTGTTACTTTCCATGTTTGTAGCTTTCAAAAGCTTCCCTGGAAACCTCCAAGACCAGGTCAGATGGGCTCTGAGTAACCCGGTATAGCTGAAGATATCCTTTCTCATTGCAAGGGGGGTGGCCCAACTGTCCTTTAAATGTCCCTTCCAACCCAAAGTATTTTATGATTTGACAAAGAGATCTTCAAATAAACCAGGGTTTGGAGCTCCCATTCCAGACACATCTGAATCTTAGGCAGTTCCTTGCGAATCTCCTAAATCATAAAAATAATACAGATGTAAATTAAGCTGTCCTGAAGGCATCTGGCAGAATGCTAATGGGGGAACTGTTCTCCTTGCTTGCTTGTCAGTCACAGAGATGGACTGAAATTAACTACTTTCAACCACCTTCCAGGCAGGGAGAGGGGACAAGGTCATTGGGATCTTTGGGAGCTCAGAGGGACTCAGGGATCCTCAGGGATTTTCTGTGGAGCAGAGCAGAGCTCCTGCTGAGCACTCAGACCAAGACTCACCACAGAGGGATGGACATGACTCTGTAAGTGACACTGCAGGAGTCATTCAGTAGTGACTTCTGCTTCCAGTTTTTGCCTATCTCTCTATCTCTGAATCTTTAGCTGGGGTAGGGCTGAAATTTATTGAAAACTGTCCTAGTTTTAGTCAGGACCCTCCTATTGTTTGATACCACCTCAGGTCATTGCCAGGGTGGAGCAAAGGGCTCTTTTGGGCTTCTGAGAAGAAGAAAGTGGCTTTCAGTCAAAAAACTGAGAGGGCGATGTAAGGGTCGGTCCAAAGATTCCCTGATCTGCCTCACGAACATCATCAGAGACCCTGAGACCCTTGAGACCCTAGGACCCCACGTCCTGCTTTGGACAGGAGTTTTTCTGCCCTGGCCACGGTGGATGCTTGCCAAGGGACTGTACAGGTGTGCTTGTCAGTGCTGCCTCCACGGTACACTGCTCTCAAGCAGAGTGCTGGTTGTAGTGTTCTGTCTTGCACCTGATTATTGAAGCCACGGGCTCTTGAACACAATAGTCCATAAATCTCCCCACCTTTTGCCAGAGGCCACTCACCTTGGAAACGGACTATAAAATTATTACTTTCTGAAGAGTCTTTTTGAGCTCTCTTTCTCCCCAGGACGACGTCCCATCTGTTGGTAGCTATTCCCCCTATTCTCTCTCTCTCTCTCCCCCCACCCTTTTCTTTGTTTCCTTTATCTCTCTCTCTCTCCCCTCTATCGAAAACTGAGTTGTTGGCACTTAATAAACTGCATTACTGCTTGTTGCTGAATATAACTTTAGTCTCTTCTCGTTTGTCTTTTGCACCTCTGGGATCCAATGAACCATCATGACCCCCGCTCAGGCTGACAGGAGGAAGCCTTTGGCCCTTGTTCATTGTCTCAGGGTCCTCGGTGAGAATTTTGGCACGTGATTCACTGTTTCTTTTGTACACTCTTTTTTGTCAATATTGTTGCTGTTACTGTTTGTTTTCTTATCTCATTGCTGTTTCCAGTAAATTGTTATCTTAGCCTGTGATCTTTGCCTTTTGTGCCTCCAATTTTCATCTCCATTCCCCTGCAGAGGGAAGGGGGAGGGAAATGGGAGGGGGCAGTGAACAATCAGTGTGTGGTTTAGAGTGTTTCAGTGGGAACTGTGAATTGGAGAATACCAGTCCTAAACCACAGCAGCCCTCTTTGGTGGCCAGTGTGGGACACTGGGGGGCTTGAGATAACAACAGATCTGGCCAGAATGAGTAGGAAACAAAATTTGATCTAAGCATATGTTGTATTAGGTACAGAGCAACTGGCCACAATGTTGCTTGGTCTGTTGATGTGGGCGTGTTACTTCACCCTATCTGTATTTTCATATATGCTCTCTGTGCCCATCACAGTGCTCCTTTTGAGAGCAGGGAAGGGGTCAGGAGCACCCTGTTGGTGCACTGTGGGATATTGGTTGATGACATGATAACATTGAGGACACTTAGAAGTGATTAGCATGGAAGCACAGCTCCTTCTGGCACCCCAACTATCAGTGTTGGGCTGGGTGTTCAAAGAGAAAGTCTCTGCCGTACATCAATGCCACTGATGTTACCTGGAGTAAGTGGTTTGGTCTGATCACACAGCGGGCTCAGATAGGAAACCCCAATTGCCCTGGGATCTTGGGAATCATCACAAACTGACCCTAAGGTAAAAATTTCAGACTGTCATCAGAAGAGGAGGAGGAGAAGGTGACGTGCTGAGGAGGCCCCACTCATATAATCAGCTCCCTGAAAATGAAAAGCAATGTGTTCTCTTCAGTGCCTTATTGCAGGGATACATTGAACATGGAAAGCTGACGTATGGGGCCCTACACAGCGAGTGGCAGAAGGTATTGAGGGACAAGGTGGATCAAATCAAGTTGTAGAGCTGAAGAGGCTGGAACTGCCACTCCAGAGCATCCCCTACTCAGCTCTGTGTGGGTGAGAGAGGGGTTTTAGCCCTTTAGAGTGGTGGAATCACAGAATGTCCTGAGCTGGAAGGGACCCACAGGGATCCTGGATCCAGCCCCTGTCCCTGCCCAGACCCCCCAACAATCCCACCCTGCCCATCCCTGGCAGCGCTGTCCAAACGCTCCTGGAGCTCTGGCAGCCTCGAGGCCGTGCCCATTCCCTGGGGAGCCTGGGCAGTGCCAGCATCCTCTGGGGGAGGGAAGAACCTTTCCCTGAGCTCCAGCCTGAGCCTGGGCAGTGCCAGCACCCTCTGGGGGAGGGAAGAACCTTTCCCTGAGCTCCAGCCTGAGCCTGGGCAGTGCCAGCACCCTCTGGGGGAGGGAAGAACCTTTCCCTGAGCTCCAGCCTGAGCCTGCCCTGGCCCAGCTCCAGCTGTTCCCTGGTCCTGTCCCTGTCCCAGGGAGCTGAGATCGGAGCTGTCCCTCAGGACAAGCTACAGATGCCTGTGTGGTCTGACCTCAATCCCCTCTTCTCCAGCTGGGCAAACCAAGCACTCTTCAGCTGTTCCTCCTATGGCTTCACCTTGAGATCCTTCATCAAAGAATAACCTGAGCTGGAAGGGACCAACAGGGTTCTCAGAGTCCAAGTCCACTCCAGTAGAGCCAGGTGAAGACTTGTCTCCTTGGCTCCTCTGTATAACAGGATCTGCACTAATGCCTAGTGGAGTTGGTGTTACTCCCACAGGCTGCTCTTTGTCACTTGGATCCCATGACCATTCATTTGACTGCAATTTCACAGCATATGAGCAAACTCAGCTGTAGAATTAACATCTCCAGCACCAAGTTGCTGCCTGTGTGGAGACAGACAACTACATTTATACGGAAGCTGACCCTGCATGATGAACTGTGGGATGAAAATTGAATTAGAAAAATAATCTGCTTTCACTGCTGTGCAAAAACCAGAGGAGCAGCAGTAATCATGAGCAGCCACATCAACACTTCCATGGGCATCCCAAGATAACATTCCATTCCCAGAGCTCCCTGTCATCCCTGGTGTTTTGTGTCAATGAGATCTGAGCACTTCTCTGGGATTAAGCACAGGCTGAAGAGCTGTGTGGAGTGGCACATGCAGCAGGGGAGCTCAGATCCTTCAGCCTCATGTCATAGACCCTGTTGTGTGTTTTATGGACATGGACAGGCTCATGTTTCCTGTGCCTCTGCTTCATGCCAGGGCTGAGAAAACTGATCCCTGGCAAGGATGCTCTTGGCCAGTTTTCAGAGACCCTGAGGCAATGTGGAAGTCTTTTCTGCAGAGACAGATGGGGGTTTAAAATTGAACTGCAACATAAAATTCTGCTGTGAGCTGTCATATGCATGGTATTTTATCATGACATCTCTCTGTCAAACACATTGCTATTGTTTAATATCAATCACATCAATGAATACAAGTTTTATATACATTTATGCAAAATTTCATTTTCTGCTTACATTGCCTGGTCTTAGAAATCACATCACTTACATTTTTCAATAGAAGCCTTGCTTTTTCCTGTAGAACTATCAATAGTTAGATGGTTTTTTTATGTGGATCACTTTCTCAGTAAAAGCATTTGTAAAGCTTTATTCCTGTAGTCTATCCACTTCAGTGTGGTGAAGTCATAAACTACTGTGAGGAGGATGAACTTGGCATGATTCTGCAGGGGCAAGCATGTGGCTGGAATCAACTCCCACACTGCAAAGCTCCTCAGTCAGGAAGAGGAGAGCAACAATGGGGTAGGAGAAAGGGTGAAAAAGTGGGAAGTGAGGGACTGCTTCTGTTGAACTTCTTCTTCTTCCTCTCCTTCTCGACCATTGTTACTATTTTCAGTATTGGTTGCTTGCATTTTATGTGCCCTAAAATTGTTCTGGTGCATGTTCTGTGGACTTGATACAAGACAGACATCCAGATTCTCTGTGTCTGCTCATGGCCCTCCTCCAAGGATGGCCCAGGTTTCCCCACGCATGGATGGCCTGTCAAGAGTGAATTCTGCTGAGTGCCCCAGAGGCTGCTCCATGTCAAGTATGCCTTGTTGTCCTCCTGAAACAGCCTAGCTGTGCCCAGAGCACCAGGAGGGGGAGAGAAAAACATCTGGGATCCCCAGGAGCTGCAGTTCATGCCTATTCATCTGCAGGGTTCTTACCAGAATGGTGATCCTGGGTTTAGTCTGATTAGTGAGACATGCAGAGCCATTTGTTTTCTGCTCCTCTAGTGATGTGGGCAGAGCACAGGCCATGCAAAATGTGCCAGGGCTGTGTAATGAGACGATAATTAAGCAATAATATGCAACCAGGGCTGTCAAAGGGTGAGACTAGAGCAAAACAAGGCAGCTGCTGCCAGGAGGTGAGTCTGGGTGAGAGAGAAGGATTTTCTCTTTCAGCAGCCTTTTTTTCATGGATTTCAGCAGGATGGTTAACAAAGAGCAAAGCCAGGCCATGTGCTCACACAATCAATAGCTCCACCTCACCTGCTGAGCCCTGAGAGAGAAACATGAAGACCATGAGCAGCAAACTATTGGGAAACCCAGGCAGAAAAGCTCCTGCCTGTCCAGGGTTTTCTGCAGGCTGCTAGGCAGAGGATGGATTGCTGCAACTGGGCTGGGAGGCTGCACCACTGGGAATTTGCTGCAATTGCTGCTCATTGTCCTCATCCTGGGTCTTACGCCCTGACTACATCAAAGTATGGGTTTTTCACACCGACCCAGCTGGCTCAGAGTTGGACCTCTTCTCTTACTGCTTCACACTTGGCCTTACTTGGCACCTTGCAAATTTTGTCTAACAGGCAAACTACTCTCCTCCAACCAACGTCCATCTCCATCACCTCCATCCTCTCCATCTCCATCTCATGTCCGTGTCCATCTCTAGCTCTCTCTCATCATCTTCCTTGCCACAGTTCCAGCGTTTAGAGCTGTTCTTCACAAAATTCCCTCCATCACTCTCTTATTTAATGAGAATTCCCTGCCTGTTTGGTGATCTGCTATTTCTGTCCAGCACTCGGCATATTTACAAGTGGGCTTTACCAGCATTGGCTGGACCTGGTTTTAATCCAAATCTGTAAAGCCTGATTGTACCTGGGCTCTCCATCCTATCAGCCACATGGGTGCTCACCCCTGCAAATGAGAATGGATTTGCTGGGCAGGGGCTGAGTGCCATAACATCATTCTGACTGGCCTTGATAATATTCCTATCCTTTAATTCTTTATTAATTCAATTCTGAATCAGCTTTGCTGCTTCTCTGCCAAAGACTGATATCGCTGGAGAATGTTACCCTGCAAATTCAGCCTTGACACATTAATTTACACTAAGAAACCCCATATTTTTCTTCAGTTACCCCGTGACATATTGAATTTGACCCATTTCCCTGCTTTTTGTCAGTATCCAAGAATGTAACTGCTCTCATGTTCTTGCTGGGGTGTTAACCAATGTTTCTGGAAATGTATCTCCCTTGAATGATGGATCTCAGCTTTCCTCAAGGAATGTTAGAGACACACACTATGTGTGTGTTTGTGTTCAGCTGTGGATGGTGTTCTAAGCCATAAGAAGCTGCCTCTCTCCTCATCTTGCCCTCAAGGCAGGAGTGTGCCCAGCTGGAAGGGTGGGACTGCCTGCACTTCTCTGGGTCCAGCTCCTTCACCACTTCCCTACCTGCATCCCTCCCCAAACAGCTGCCCTTGAGAAATGGTACATTTCCTCTTTACAGATTCCCCATCTTCCTATCACCACGGATTTTGTTATATTAGTCCAATAGGGATTTTTTCTTCCATTTTCATCTTCCTGGACATCTGTGCTGCCCCTGCAGCCTCTCTCCATATTACAGCATTCACACCCTTGGTTTCTTTTTTCGCTTTGGCACTTGTCTTTGTAGGTGCTTAGGAAGCCCAGGTGGGACTGGCTGGCAGTGCTGATCTCAGCAGTGAGCTGGACTTAGCAATTGGAGCTGATCCTCCTAGCACTGTAACTACATTGTGAAGACACTTGAAAGTTTCTGTTGTTAAATATTTAATGCTATAAGAGGAGTAATACCCTGAATGTGAATTTTCTGACGAACGTCTTGCTCACCTGCAGATGTGCAGGCTGAGAGCCTCCTCTCTCCTTCCAGACACAGTGGCCATGAATATTCATCCTGTTTCCTCCAGGGCTTGCCTCCTTTGCAAGGCTGCCAGGAGCTACAATCTGGGAGCTCAGATAGGCAAGGAGACTATGGGGCATTTAGCAGGACAGGGGATGTGCTGAGAATGACTGTCACAGGGAGATGATGTGACAGTAACTGAGACCCCCTGTTTCAGGGGTGCCAGTGTGTGCCCACCACGGACACACCAGAGCCAATCTGGCTTGTTCACCTGGAGCCGGAGATGGGCTGTGCAGGGGCAGTGTGGGATCAGTGGGTGCAGAGGGTGCTGCTCAGTCCTAGGGTAGCATCACCTCCACCTGCTGTGGTACTGCAGGCCCTTTGGGCTCTGCAGTGAGGGGCATGAACAGGCAGGGCTGGGCAACCTCCTTCTCTCTCTTCTGGTGGGTTTCTTAGCAAAGAAATCTATGACTTTGTTTAATGGCAGCTCCAAAGACTGGGAAATTGGTTTGCATCAAATAGAAACAGAACCCCTGGGCTGTGTTTGCATGAGGAGGGGAACCTGGGGCTGCTGTGGAAAGACACTGCTTCAGGTGCTGGTGTGGTTCAATATGGCCAGCGAAATGCCAAAGCTTTATGAGCTTTATTTATAACCCCAATTTTTGTCCTCTCTGGCATTACTCCTTCATTTTGTTTCTGTTTCTGCCGTGAAAGGAAATGAGGAAGAACTTTGCAGCCTGGCAGTGGATGTGCTCAGCAACTGCGGGCACTGGGACACTTTCCATGTCAGACTCTGGAGACAGAGCTCGCCCTGCTCAACAAAGAGAGGAGAAATGAGGATGAGTCTCCTGGATGGTCCTCCAAAAAACTAGAGAGGGGTCATTCCCAGCTGTGAAAATTGGGAGCGATATCCCTCTTTAAAAGCAACATTGCTGCCTTGGCACCTAACCCTTGAGAGAGCCCAGTGGGACAAATATCCTCTGCTTCCTCTGTGATCAGTGGGACAATGAGATGAATTTTTGAAATTACAAATTTTGTCCACAGTAGGAGTTCCCTAATTCTCTGACCGTGAGATAAAAAATCACCCAAAAACTTTCAGAAACCACTCAACTTGCTATTTTCTTGAGTTTTCTCTTTGCAGTGACAGCATTTCAAGGAAACTGTAGGTTTCTTTCTTCTAGTTATTTTTCTTGCAAAAATCTAAGTTTGTTTCACTGAGAAAAAGTTTTGATAGCACAGCCTGAATTACCTTTAATTTATCAGAGACACCAGCTGGTCCCAGCTGGGATGGCAGCTTTGACAGCCAGCCCTCACTGACAGAGTCAGCACTGCTTTACACGTGTGTGACTGGGTGAGTGCAGATTTGGGACGAGAGCCATACTGTGCTGTCCAGCACAGCTGCACTGATCTCCAGGCAGGTTTGCTCTTTTCTACTCTTGATCACTGTGTTAAATCCTCCACCATTGGCACCCAGACATGGGGACCTGAGGGCTAAAGGCTGGCTGGTTGGTCCTTCAGGTCAGCACTCTCAAAGATGAAGGAAATAGAGGGATTTATCTTCCTGCTGGCCCAGCAGGAATGTGGAAAGCCTGTTTTCACCCCGTCTGTCATCTCCTTGGGAGGTGACTGTGCTGCTGGGGTTTGCTTTGTTCTGCATCAGCTGGAGGAAGCGCTTCAGCTCCCCCTCCTCCCTTTCGCTGTCCTTTGGCTTTAGGAACACTCCTGGTGTGGCTGTGTGACCTCCTGTACCCCATGGCCACCAGGTACTGTAACACTCCTCCTGCAGCCTTTGTGGGGAGGGGCCCAGCAGCACCACAGGGTAGCAGTGGCTTGTTCCAGTTGGACCCAGGAGGGAGGCACCTTCCTGCAGGCTCTCTTTGCACCACTGGTCCAGAGAGGGTCAGCCCCTGGAAACTCATTTAACCCAGCTGCCCTGGAAATGGACAGGGATGTGTCCCTGCCCTTTGACCAGAGCCCTGCTTGGGGATCCCCACATTAGTACACAGCCTTCAGATGAAGAGAACAGCTCCCTTCTGTGCTGACAGAGATTGCCAGAGCTGATGGATTGACAGAGGTAAAGAGCTCCACTGACCTGCAAAAGACAGAGGGATTAAGGTTTCTGAGCATGGAGGAGCTCAGAGCCAGCAAGCAAAGGTCTGGTGATCTTAAGGACACAGTGTGGCAGTGACAGGCAGTCGGGGTTGTGTCTTCAGCAACTGCATTTATTTTCCTGTTCCTCAGCAGTCACAGCAGGGTTCCTGGCTGGGGAATGTGTGTGAATGGAGCTATCTGCACACACTCCAAAGCAGCTTGTGGGGCTGCCTAGGGAGCAGAGAGCCTCGGGAGCCCGCTGTGGGTGCATGGACAGCAGCTCCAGCTCTGAGCAGGACAGGATTTCACCCGGAGGTGCACAGCTATTCCAGCAGCCTTTGGTCACCAGGCCCTGGGTGACAAGTGTGCTGCAAGGACATGTCTGTTAGACCTGGCAGGACCTTTTCACATGGGGTGAAGGTGGAGAGGGGAGTTTCTGAGGCCACTCTCCAGGAGTCTAGCCACACCCTGCTTTCATAGAATCAGAGAATCACAGAATATCCTGAGCTGGAAAGGACCCACAGGATCATGGATCCAGCCCCTGTCCCTGCCCAGACCCCCCAACAATCCCACCCTGCCCATCCCTGGCAGCGCTGTCCAAACACTCCTGGAGCTCTGGCAGCCTCGGGGCCGTGCCCATTCCCTGGGGAGCCTGGGCAGTGCCCAGAGATGAATGGCACACATGGAGAGGGGAATCTCCCTGCACCAGCTTTGGGCAGGCAGAGCTGTCTGGTAGATGGTGTGGCTCTGGATGTGGTGCTGGATGACTCCGTCTGAGGGTGACTGCAGTAGAGATGACACTCTGACTCAAGGTTAGATTTGATTTATTATTTCCAGATCCCTTTAGCATAGCAAAACTTTTTGAGTTCACTGCAACAAGCGCTCTTTGTTTTACTACCTTTATAAATCACCTGGGTGTGCAGAAATGTAGGAACAGAAAACGTTAGTGTGGAATAAACAATCACTAACCAGTGAGGCAAAAGAATCAATATTCATAAGATAAAGCACCAGTGTAAAGTGAATGATGATAATAAAGAGGAAATTAAACAAATCAAGGTTGAGACTCCCAAAATCTTACTGCCTAAACTGTGCCTGAAGAGTTGCTGTGGTCTGTGGATCTTACTGAAGGCAATGGCCAATACCCCTGGACACAGCTGGGCCTCAGGATGGCTGCTTGGCTCAATCTAATCCCTCTTAGATGTGCAGAAGAGTGAACCTCAACTGCATTTAGCTGGCAGGATTGGGATCATACTGGAGAGATCAAGGGCATGAGGTGGTAATGGGGTGGGGTATAAGAGAGGGGATTTCAGCTTGGGAAGACACTCCTGCTGGTGCAGTGCAGGATGAATCTGAGGGGGAGAGAGCAAGGAAAAGGCTCTGCAGAGCTTTTCAGCAGCATGAGCAGCTCCCATAATAGGTGGGAAAGGGCAGAGACATTGCTGGTACCCCTCTGCTACTGGCATTCAGTTGCAGGGACACTAGGAGGAGGAGTGCAATCCCTCTGCCTGGCCTGGGACAGGTCAGGCCCTCTTGGAACTTGCTTCTGGAGCCCACCTACACCTGAGGCACCTTCCTGCACCTTCTCTAGAGCCTGGGACTGGTCCTGGGCACCGGTCCTGGGCACCACAGGGCAGCAAGGCACTGGTGAACAGGGAACTTTTGGGAAGGGATAAGCAAGGAGAAGTTCTCTGTGCACTCTGTGAAGTGTTCCATGTCTGGGAAACCATGTCTGTCAGCCAATGAGTGGGCTGGGAATCAGGCTTGGATACATTTGGGCAGAATCATGCAAAGACTAGGATGCTGAGGGTCTGAAGCCAGCAGGTGTAAAACTGACTGGAGTGGTCCAGGGTCACCAGCCTCTGGGATGGGAACATCTCCAGGTGGGGCCAGGCCCTCCCTTGTGGCTGTTTCCTTCCAAGGGTGAAGTGTGAGACAGCAGGAGGAAGCTGTTACTGAAAGAGCATCAAATTTCAAGGAAAGTCATCTCACAGGTCCCTCTGTGATGCCTGGTTTTTAGAACTCCTTTGGCTGGAAACCCTTGGTGTGATCTGAGAACCTCCTGCTGCCTGTGGGGCCTCAGGGTCAGGCCCATCTCACCCAGGGCTGCCCTGGCAGTGCAGCATCCTCGCTGTCACCCCAGCACTGCAGGGAGGGCAGCCAGGACACAGGCAGCCAGGACACAGGGATCTTACCCTTTGCAGACACTGGCAGCACCTCAGATGGGTCAAACCCCAAATCAGCCTCTGTTGCACCCCACCCTGACCCACCCTGCCCTCTCCAGCACCCTGCAGTGCCTGCAGTGCCCAGCCCCACGCTGGGTTTGTGCAGCCGCAGACACATCCCAGAGCTCTCTGTGACACTGGGGACAGGCCTGTGCTGCCACTGCAGCTGGCTCTGATAAAGGTGGCTGCCCCTGTACCCTGGCAGAGGGGCAGGAAGGGAAGTGCCGACCTGACATCAGGGGCTGGGGGGACACAGGAGAAGAAGTGACCTGTCCAGGGAGCCACACAGAGAGCTGAGAAAGACAGTGGTCAAGAGAAATGGGCAGAGATGCTGAAGAGAGCAGCTGAGCTGCACAAACAAACATAGATAACTGACAAAGCATGTGCCAGATAAATCACTAGAAACCTCCTACCTGGCACACATGGAGATCTCTATAAACAACCTAACCCAGCAAACTCTTTTGAGGAAAAACTCGAGAACTTTGATCATTGTTGCCATGGTGATGCAATTGGGAATAAGTGTGGCAGAGTATTTTTTATCATCAGTCTTTGTAATAAACAAATAACCTGCAGTATACTCCAAAAAAGGGATAGAGCTGGGCTCAGGCCATCTAATCATCAGACCCAGAGGCTGCAACTAATAAATCAAAGAAACAGGGAGATTGTAAATTCCACCAGAGTTCACTTGGTTAAACCAAGTGCAAGCGTGGGAGACAGCTGGAGCTGGTGGGGAGTGAATTAAAGCCAGCTCTGGTCACTGTCAGTACTCAGGCTCTGTTTTATGGTGACAGGCAGCTCATCTCCCAGAGAATCCAGGAAATACAGCCGGCATACTAGGCACGGGATGGCTGCCTTGGGGTGCTGCTGCTCCTGGGGAAGGGGCTCCTCTGCCCTGGGTGACATCAGCCAAGGGTTTGACTCCAGCAGAAACACGAGCAGCCCCTGTCCTGCCAGAGGTTACAATCACTGCAATCCGAAGTTTGCTACTGCCCACGCATGGTTGGAGCAGACTTAACCTCTTGTGTGTGTGCTGGCCCCATGGTCCTTGTGCATCTCTGTGATCCTAGGCAATTAGAAAATTCCTGGATTCTGCAAGCCATGGACCCAAAACAGCAATTGCTCATGCAAAAAAGTTGCATATCTGCTAAAGAAGCCTCTCACTTATGTTTCTGCTCCATATTGGATTAAAAGTAAGGGGATGAGCACAGAGCTTTCAATTCACTCCCTGTGAGGCTGGTAGTCAATAGCAAGTGGCACTCATGTCCATGGATCCACTGTGGGGTTCCCTGTCCTGGTTCCCTGTCAGGAGGTGATGGCAATCACTGTTGGGGAACAGGATCCTTGGGAGAAAGGTGTCAAGATGAGACAACAGGGGTGTGGTGAGGAGAAGCCTAGTTTCTTCACTCCACCCCGGGCTGTGCCTGGCACATTAATGTATCAAAGGGAGGGTGCCTTTACCTGTGGCCAGGGATGATGCAGTCCTGGGGTGCTCAGTGCTCTCAAGAATGAGAGCAGACATAGACACAGAGCATATCCCAGAGAGCAAATAAAGCCCTGGCAAACCTGGTAATCCAGCAGATTTGTGGGAGCACTGCCTCCAGGGAGTGCTTGTGCCATGTGAGTCTCTGGATTTGTCTTGGAGACATGGTTCCTGTGGCCTCCATTTCTCAGATGTGCCAGTGTTCCAGTGTGGCAACTGGACTGACAAGGAAGCAGAGCTGGGAGCTTACAGACAGAAGGGATTTTCTGCTCTGAGTCACCCTTACCCCAAGTGTAGCCATCTCCTACAGCTCCTCTGACTCTGACTTCTGGCATGGATGTAATAAAAAATACGCAGCAAAATTTATCTATGAACATGAAACACTTCCTGGCCCCAATCCTGAGAGTCCCATCTACTCTTCCAGCAAAGCCCTGTCCTCTGCAGCACAAGGTCTGATCCCACAGCTCACGAGTGTCACACAGGTGGAGGCTGAACAGGCTGACACTGCATTTCCAACACAAAGCACTGACTGTAACCCATGTTCCTCTTTAATTCAAAACTCCCTTGGCATTGAACAACTCTAAAGCTGTGGTGCTTCCATCCTGCCAAAGCATCCCATCAGCTCAGGTTTATCCAGGGGAAATTGAGCCTCTCTCTGCCTAATTAGTGGTTGTGAATGCAGTACTGCCCTGCCTGACTGTCTGGAGATGGTGCAGTGGATGACGCTCAGAGAGCCTCCCATCCTCTCTCATTGTGGTCTCAGCACAAAGCTCTGCTTCAAAGCCAGACTGCATCCTTGCCTTCTATTGATGTCATTCCACCACAGCCTGGCATTTAATCCTGTCAGACAAATCCTGTTCCTTCCCTGAGACTCATGGTCTGTGCAGCTCCCTCAGCTCTGTCCTGCATCTTCGGAGAAGAGGAAAATCTGGTGTGGCAATTTCTGAGTGTGAAGCACAGCCCCTCTCCACACACCCCATATCTCCTGCCCACTCACCTCACCAGGAGTTCCTGCCCCTGGGCTGGCACAGCCTGACATTTTGTGAAGGTTTGGCTGCTAATGAACAAGTGTTGGCATCTCCCAGTGTGCAGCAGGCTATGTAAACACCAGAGCTGTGTGCACTAGGGTTGCAGTCTCAGAAAGCAGGAAATGAGACACAAACTCTTTGTGTTGGGTCACCCCTCTGCTCTGCTCTGTGAAGGATTTAAAGTCCCTGCTCTTCACCAAGAGCAAGGGGGAATGAAGGACAGATTACGTTTCAGGCGTGGATTAAACAAAAATCACGGAGAGGTGGCTGCAAGAGACATCATAGTTTGAGCAGCAAGAGAACTCAACTTTACAGCTTGGAGCTCATTCTAAAAGTAATTATCTCCTGGGAGTTAATTGTCTGGAAGCTTGGGCTGAGTGGTGGTTTGAAACTCCTGTGTTTGAGTATCTCATCTCTAGTCCTGGGGCAAGTGCAGAGGGAAAAATGACACAAGTGTGTGTCACTCAGGGAAATATTTTGCCCTGCAGGAATTGTTTATTGGAAGAAGAGCAGGACTGAAAGCACTTCCCAAGGTGGAAAGTGATCTCAGGACCTGCAGGTTGGGAGGCCATGCCCCAGCTCACCCATATCCCTCCCTCCCAGTGAGGGTGAGCCTCAGCACAAGGTCTGGGTCGTAATTCATAATCTGACCGGGCACCTCAGTCAGCCCCCCAAAATGCTTTGCTGGCTAAGTTTGCTCAGCTCCTGCATCAGATTCCTTCTCCCTCTGAAGAAGAGAGCCTGCTGAGCAGACATGCTAAAATGACCCACTCTCAGCATCTAAACTAAAGTCACCCTGTGTTCATCCCTGTGTTCATTTCTGTGTTCATCTCTCTGTTCATCCCTGTTTTTCCTTCCAGCCATCACTGAGTCCTTTGGGAGGGATGAAGGAACAAAACTCTGTAAGTTAAATGATAACATGTACATTCTGAATCCCATTGTGAAGTGCAGTGGGCAACCAGCTGAACTCTTCTGAATGACTCATGAAAACCAGTCAGAAACCCTTTTAGGAAATGACCCAGATAAAGAAATCAGAATCTGCTCACAGACAATTTGCAAACCAAAGAATGAGTCCATGGAACCTGTTTCTCAGGGCCTGACTCATCCTCTCTAGTATCCCTTTTCCCTTTTTCCTTTGAACAGTTCAAAAAAATTGTATGAAATTGCTAGAGTATTTTATAGCTATTACTCACCAGCTCAGCATGATTAAATGCAACCTATAATACACATAAAGAGGGCAAATTTTCCAAAAATTGTCAGACTGGCTCAGGAACTAAATTTCCCAGGAGCCTGAAGTGTTGGAAATGCTGAGGACTGCAACACATCATTTTGGGGCTCTGTGCCACCTCAGAGTGCTTCTTCTCAGCTCTCAGGGTTGCTGAGGCAATCAGAGGGTTGCTTACACTGGCCAGCCCTCTTTGGGTTTTGCCAGTTACAAGGAAGAGTCTCTTTCAACCTAAAATTCTCTTTTAGGATGAAACCTTAAAATTCAGGTAGCCTCAGTGGATAGACTCATCCTTTAGCTGGCTCCAGTGATGAGGGAAGGACTCACCAGGTGCTTGATGTTGAAGGACTGCTCTGACCCAGGATAAGCTTATCCTGGAAGAGGCTTCTACCTCCAAGGCAGGACCTGCTTGAAGGCCAGTGTTACAGAATCACAGTAGGTACTGAGCTGGAGGGACCCCCAGGGGTCCTGGATCCAGCCCAGCTTTGCCCTGCCCAGACCCCCCAACAATCCCACCCTGCCCATCCCTGGCAGCGCTGTCCAAACGCTCCTGGAGCTCTGGCAGCCTCGGGGCCGTGCCCATTCCCTGGGGAGCCTGGGCAGTGGCAGCACCTTCTGGGGGAGGGAAGAACCTTTCCCTGAGCTCCAGCCTGAGCCTGGGCAGTGCCAGCACCCTCTGGGGGAGGGAAGAACCTTCCCCTGAGCTCCAGCCTGAGCCTGGGCAGTGCCAGCACCCTCTGGGGGAGGGAAGAACCTTTCCCTGAGCTCCAGCCTGAGCCTGGGCAGTGCCAGCACCCTCTGGGGGAGGGAAGAACCTTTCCCTGAGCTCCAGCCTGAGCCTGCCCTGGCCCAGCTCCAGCTGTTCCCTGGTCCTGTCCCTGTCCCAGGGAGCAGAGCTCAGAGCTGCTCTTCCCCTTCCCTACACAAGGAAGTTGCAGCCTCTGGTGAGGTCTGACCTCAGCCAGACGGTCCAGGTGCACTCAGCTGCTCCTCATATGGTTCCTCTCAAAGCCCTTGGCCATTCTCATGTCCCTCCTTTGGACACTTTCTAACGGCTTCATGTTCTTCTGCTACTGCAGAGCAGAGCAGGACAGTTACTCTCACAGCATCTTGTTTTCCTCCTGAAATCGGTGTTCTGGTTTGGGCAGTGGTACAGCTGATTTTCTTCCCAGTGGCTGGAATGGGATTGTGTTTTGGGTTTGTGCTGAACACAGGGTTGGTCATATAGAGATGTTTTTGTTATTACTGAGTGTACCCAGAGCTGAGGCCTTTTCTGCTTTTCCTACAGCCACACTGGGGAAGGGCAGACAGCAAGGAAAGCTTGAGGAGGGCTACACCTGTGGGAAGTTGAGAAGGGTCACAAGGGTAGGTGACCCCAACTGACCACAGGGATATTCCAGACCATGTGCCACCATGCTCAGTATTAGAGTATGAGGAAAAAGCAGGAAGGTAGGGACATGCAGAACATTTGTCTTTCTAAGGAACCATTGCACGTGATGAAATCCTCCTTTCCCAGAGGTGCCTGAGCACCTGCCTACCTGTGGGAAGCAGGGAATGAATTCCTTGTCTTACTTTGTATTTCTTGCGTGGCTTTTGCTTTCCCTATTAAAATGTTTTTACTTGAAGCTGTGAGTTTTCCAACTTTTACCCTTCCAGTTTTCTGCCACGTGTTACTGATGGCTTCCTGGGTCTTGGTAGCTGGCTGGGGTTAAACCTCAACACAAGGGTCAGAAACTACAGCTCTGAAAAGAGAAGGTGACTGGGGAGGGAAGAACCCCTGTCACAATCTCAGAAGAGCCTCTTGGCTCAAAGTGGATCAAAGCCAGTGAATTTGAGCCAGAGCTCAGGGCGAGGGACAAACACAGCTCTGCTGAATTGCTTCTTCCTGGGCAGGTCCAGCTTCAGGCCTCCTGAAGGATCAGCAGCTTTCAGGTTTTACCCCTGTATGTGCCAGGAGAGGCTGTAAGAGGTGTGATGGAGACAGAGAGAGCCCTTACGTCCTGTTTGTCACCCACCTGCCCCTCCTGCTGTGGGACATGAGGCTGCATCCAGGCTGCTTCATTCTGCATGCCCAGCACAGGGAAATCCAGCCTTTTGTCCACAGCAAATCTTTACCTGGTTTGTAAAATAGAGTAAAATTAAAGATAAAACAATCTGCCTCTAAGAAATTTCTGAGCAACATATTGTACCAAAGGAAAGCAAACCAAGGAAAACTGGGGAAGGGAAAGTTTTCTGATCCCCTTCAGGGCTGGATCTCAGGGAGCTTGAGCAGCCAGCAGGGAAGGCTTGAGCAGGGCTTCACCCTGGCCCTGCAAGCAGGGGGGTGTTTGCAAAGAAGGGGTGAGTCAGCAGCTCCTGTTCCCTCAGCAAGAGTCATCCTGGCTTTTAATTGCTCCCCATTAGCTCAGGGAGTAGGAGCAGCTGACCATGAAACAGCAGCAAGGACATCTGAGATGGCCTAAAAATGTAATGTGTGAATGATATGTTTTTAAATAGAGTACACAAAGGGAAAGAGAGAACTTGGGATAAATCCAGAGCTGAAAATCCACTTTGGGGGAGTGAGTGAATGTGAGGTGAAGACTGAATTATCACGTTGCTCTCAACTGAGAGGCAAGGGCTGAGCTGGCAGACCTAGAGCCATTCCTGGGAGAGGAGTGAAAAATTTCCAAATAAAAGACACTTTGAGTGGGAAAGACTCATGATTCTCTGTACCCATCAGGGTTTCAGCTGTGGGAATGTTCTGGGCTCTCAGCTGTCCACCTGTATCAAACCCCAATGCGTTACAAGAAAAATCACAAATCCTTTCCAAAGTAGATGTCACATTTAGTACTTCTCCCCTTTCAGGATGTCAGCTGCCACAGCAAAGGAATGAGCCTGAGATGATTTCTTCCTCAGAAATCCACATCTGGCATTTTTTTTACCTTACCTCTGGTGGCCGTAACCTAATTGCTTAATATTATTTTCCTGAAAAACCTCCGTACTCTGGGTTTAAGCTATAATTTGGAGATTACTGTAATTTCCACCCCCCCTTCCTTCCTCTTCTGAAAAACAGATATCATACTCCTGCCTCAGCCCCTTCTCACCCTCCTATATCCCTACAGCTCCCTCAAAGTGATGCGAACAGTTCAGAAGCAACTTCACTAAATCCGTGAGTACTCTGGGGGTGTCTACAGGTGCTGGGATCGGAGTACGTTGTTCTGGTTTAGCCATCTCTAACTCATCCTTTCTCACACCTGGCCTGTCTCATCTCTTTGTAGAACGTTGCCTTTACACAGCTTGCTGCAATTATTTCTTTATTCTGAGCGTTGAAGGATGTGCTCAATGCTTCAGCCTCATCTATGTCATCTGTTATTTGCTGTCACGGTCCCGCCGGGCCACAATTCCCTTTGTCATCTCCAGCTTTGAAGGTATTTCTGGAGCTTTTTTCCCTGTGCCCTTTCTGCTCCTCGCCAGCCTGGCATGTGCTGGGAGTACTGTTTCAGTTCCAGAGTGATTGTGCTGCCACTCTCCATGCTCCACACTCACGTGTCCTCACTCCCATTCACTTCATTCTTAAACCCTGAAGAGCTCCCAAAGCAGCCTCAATGGTTTTCTTTCTTCTCCTTTTCCTCTGCATCAGAATTGTTTGCTCTTAAAGGAAGATGTTTTGCCCTGCAAACAAGCGATAGAGATCTGGGGAGATGCAACTGCTGTAGGACACCCCCAAGGTGTCCCTGGGTGCAGCGGGGGAAACTCTGTTTGAGCTTTCCCGTGAAGGGGGGGAAATTTGGGAAGGAAGCAGGCAAAATCCGAACTGCACCGTGGGCTCCTCTCTGAACTGCATTCCCTTCCTTCCCTTTTGTTTTGATAACCTCACCTCTTGTCACTTGTCATTTGGGAATGGATTTCCTGCCAGGGTAATTAACTCCTATGGCACTATTCTCTTTTCCCACATCATTTTTTGGCTGTGTTTCAGCCTGGTGCAGGCACTGGTGGTGGGTGCTGTTAAGGTGAAGGCTGGCAGGCTGCGGCCTCGTATGTGTCAGTCACACAGAGATCAGGGGTCTGCAGGCTCACAGGAAACATGGGCTGATCTCACCTGAATGAGCAGAGCAGCAGCTCCTTGGATTGCAGTTCAGGGTATTGGTACAGCATAATTTTATTTATATATTATGTGTTTGATTGGGTTCCTCAGTCCATGATAAAACTTGTTTGGAAGGCACCTGGGCTGGTATCCCTGAAGTGATATTGAAAACATGCTAAGAGATGTGTAAGGGTCAGTTAAGACTGTGAGGTCCAAGAGGAGGGCTAGAGACATTTTATGCCAGCTTCAAAGAAACGTGGATAGTGAGCAACCATTAGAAATTATGTTTCATGCCAAAATGCAGCTTAATAGAGGAGTAGGAGAGAGCTCCAGGAGAGCTGGCAAACTGTTGGGTGCCTTCTGTCCTGGTGTGCCCAATACCTGTTAAAAGTTGAGGCATCTTAGCTGAACTGCCCAGGTCAGATGTGGAGCCACAGGTCTGAGACCTTTAAAATAGGAACATAAGTAAGTACTTAAACCCATTTCTACCTTAAAAAGAGGTTTCCTGGAGTCTTCAGTTGGTTTCTCCTGACTTGGACTCAGGTCAGACTTGGCATAGGAATGCTCTGAAATCATTCAGCTGCTTTGTGTCCTTGGACAGAAGAAGTTCTTTTTCCTGGGCCAAGTTTGAATCCAAAATCTGTTTGGCCAGGAACCTTTAATAGCTGGTGATCTTTCAGCTGCTCTGCCAAAGGAGAAACACTGGAAGTAGGTGCTGGTTTTCAGGGGCTGAAGATACAATACAAGGTTGCTTTTTGCTTGCCTCAGTAAGCCCAGTGTGGAGGTCATTGGGTCAATTTCTGACTTGCAGCAATTTAAATGTTGATAATCCAGTCCTTAGTGAACAGATTCAAATTTTGTTCTCATCTTTAGAAGACATCCAGCTCCTGCTTTGAGACCCTGGTGATGGTTTTGGCACAATCCTGCCTGGCTACATTATAAAAACAGAAGAGGTGTTTATAGAATAGCATCATTCATTCCTTTGGCGACAGTTTCTGTGTCCTGAGTTGTCCTAAATAACTCCTCATGAAGAAAAAGTGACAAATTCAGTGCATCAAACTGACTCAGGACACAGATTTGGTTCTTCAAAGATGAAGTCCTGTTCTGGAGCTGGAATCAGGTGCAGTGTGAGAGGTGGTGGGTGGTGAGGCACCTCTGGAAGGCTCCAGTCCAACATCTGCTGTGGCAGGACTGTCACCAGAACTAGGACAAGCCAGCTGTGCCTTTCAACAGCCAAGCATGGAAAAGCTCCAAGGATGCAGAACTTCCACTTCTTTGTGACCTGTTCCCAGGCTGCACCATCATCCAAGCACCCATTTTGTTTCCTTGTGTAGAATTTGAACTTCTCAAGCTGTAACTTGTGGGTGTTGCCCCATTTCCTCATTGCCCCTTGTTGTATTGGCTGTTGTGCCTGTGAAGTTTGGCTCTATGATCTTCAAGACTTCTAGGAGCTGCAGGTTCCTCTTACTTCTCCATGGATCCACCTTTTTCCCTCGTTAGACAAGCCTGGTTCCTTCAACCCTCTCCTCAAGACTTGTGTCTCTGACCACCATGGCAGCCACAGCTTTTCAGGTTTATCCAAACTCCTTTAGGACCAAGGATCTGACTTCTGAGGAGAGGGTGGAATCATAGACCCATAGCACCTTTAAGGTTGGAAAAATCCTCTGAGATCATCAATTCCAACCATTCCCCCAGCACTGCCAAAGCCACCACTAACTCATGTCCCCCAGTGCCACATCCACATGTTTTTTGAACACTTGCAAAGTAGCTTCCCTCAGCCTTCGGTCCATGCTCCTCCTGTAGTGCACCAGTTGAGGGTTTATCTTTTTCGCAATTAGACCTCACTGTTGCCTTAATATTCAACCTTGTGTCTGCTGTACCCACTGAGTTCTCTCCAGCACTGGCAGGCTTGATTTTGATGGAAAATGAATGGATTTGTTGGACCTGATATGAAATATTACGTCTCCATTCAAGGTGACATTTCATAAATTACATTCCAGCCAAATCAAGGAGCACTGAAATGTTTGGAGTTTTTTTTAGTAAAGGTGTTTACTCCTATCAGGAAACACAACTGGGATGACATTCTTGGAGTAAAAGCCAGGAAGACCAAGGACCACAGTGAGGCTGTGATTTTGGCTCCATAAATGCACAAAACCTGGGAAGCTGTGTCTGCTGGGTGTGCAGTGCAGGTGCTCTTACCTGGGCCCAGTGTCTGTAAAGCCCAAATGCGGCTCCATGTGACCCCTAGCAGAACACACATTAGTAGGAAATTTGGTTATGGATTCAGGCCTAGAAAATGAATGAAAACAGGCGACATGGCCCTGTGCACTCAGGGGTATTTCTGTTCAGCTCTCCAGTATTTCCTGGGCTCTTGGCTGTTCTGGGATGGTGTTGGCCTGTCAGGCTGGGAGCCTGGATCCCATGGTGCCAGCCCATAGGGACTCACATTGACCCCAACATCCAACTGTCCCATTATTGCTCTTTACTATTCCCACCAGACTGATATTTTCCATCCTGAAAAAACATAACTTGATTGTGTTGTCATTAAATCTATTCTGGAAATAAAATAAATAAATAAATAAATAAATTTCAAAAATAAAGCACTTGTCCTTCCCATCACCCTGCAATCCAGCTCTGAGATGCTCTGGGATGCATCTGTCTGCTGAGGGCTTCCCCTCAGTGTTTCCCTGAGTGTTCTTCTGCCTCATCTTTTCTCCTGCAGCGTCCCCCAGGCTGCCTGAATGTGAACATGAATATAGCTGTGGCTTTTGTGGCAACATTTTTTGTACAGTTCTGGTGTCCCAGCTGTCCCTGCAAGTTCTATTTCACTTTGTATGGTCAGAGGACCCTGTGTGCCTCTGCAGCTCAGCTGGGGGGTCAGTCTGACTCTGTTCTCTCCCACACACTGCAGCCCTTCCCCTGCCCTGGGCCACAGTGTGGGCAGGATGTGCTGATGATGGGGCTGTTGGCCCCATGCTGGTGCTGGTGCTGTCCCATGATGCTCTCCTGCTTTGAAGTCCTTTGTCACACAGGTTCTCCTGCCTTCTTGTTATGAGTTCAATCTGGGTGCAAGGTGGGCAGTCACAGAGCTGTTAGAAGGGTTTTGTGAAGGCTGTGAGCACTGGAGAGTCCTGAACACTCTCTGGCCTGTTGGCCTGATAGCTAATTAATCTGCAGCCAAAACGATATCAAACTTCTGTTGGCCTGGGCTGATTCCAGGGTCACACATGTGTGTGTGTTCCAAACTGAAGAGCCCTTTGCTCTCAGAAGTACCTCCACATTTTACTTGACAAGCTCAGTGTGCTCAGCTGCTCTAGTTTTAGTTTCCCAGTACTTCAAAATTGACCTGAGCTTTCCTATGGACATTTGCAATTTTTAAATCAATCTTTTGAAAGCATAGGGTGTGGACCTGAGCATAGCCTGTCCTTTTGCCTCAGCAGGGCTGGCTGCACAGCCTGCAGGGTGCTTGTACCAGTGCTCATCAGGCCAAGCTGCTGGGCAGTCCCTGCTCCCTGAGCATTTGGACATCTCTGGGTCATCACTGGAGCACCTGGCACAATGCAAAATAGGGATCCTTGGGTCCTGCCTTTTCACCTTCCAATGCTGGCAGCCCTTCTGGAAGCTGACCTGCAATCACAGTGCACCTGCCTGGAAAACCTGGAGCCCCCTGCACATATCCTACAGGCAGTGGGATTCTTGCTCAACCTCACAGAGCACTGAGATCCCTCACATTCACCAAGTACCCCCACCAAACTGCAAGCAAAGGCAATACAAACAGAGTCTAATTTGTAATGGTGTTATCACAGCACCCACAGGCATCTTCAACACCCCTGGTCACCCTAGTACCTGTCCTTAAAACCAATGTCCTTGGAAGGGGAAAGAGTGCCATCCCACTTCTGTTAAAGAGCCCTGAACTGAGAAATGTGGGTGCAGGGACATCAAAGAGATCTGAGGCACCCAGGAGTTCAACAATCAAATGAGCAAAGTGAGCAGATTAACTGAGTCCATCTGCTTGAAATGGAGCCATGGTGGACTATTAACAATTGCTTTAAGCAAGGCTATTAATGAGGCCTAGGACAGGACCCAAGTACACAAGCCAGCAATGGGTTTGATTATCCTGACTCAAACACTGAGCTGATTTCTGACAGCTGGGTTAGCCTGATCCTGAGATCCATCTCTGCCTCCTGAGCAGAAGTTGCAGATTTCTTCCACCTGCAGAAGACTGCACTGGGCAATTTTGCTGTGTGGTTCTCCCAGCAAGAACTGTTGTGTCCATGTCTTGGTTCTCCCTCTCTCTTCACCCTTTCAGCCAGGACATCATCAAAGACTCAGGGTGGAGCTACCTTAACATATTTGAGCAGGTCACTTGAGTCATCTGAGAGTGTCACCTGCAGCCCCAGAGCTCTCTGATAAACACCTTCCAGTTCCCACTGCTGTCACTGCTGTCAGTGCACGGTGTCCAGGGCTGGAGGAGCCCTGCTCCTGGGGAAACACAGTCCATACTGGACTCCATTCCAATGTGGTTTGCACAGGGCCTTGCTGCCCCAGCTGAGGTAGTACTGTGCATTGTAGCTGCTCCTGGGGATGCCAGATCCTGTCTGAGGAGTGCCTGAGGGAGGCCTTGTCTCTCCTAAACCCCTTCAACCAGGTATGTATTGCCAGGGGGGCAGGTTTGGATCAACCACCTTCAAACTCAGCTCTCTGTCCTGAGATATGGGGGTTCATGGTGGTGGAAATGTCTTTTGAATGAAACCTGGAAGGTTCTACAGGCGCTCCTGCATGTGACTGTCACACAGTGAAGGTACGGAGAGAGTCAGGGAGGCTGTAGAACAAAGCGATCCTTGTCTCTCTGGTTCCTCACATCTGGGATATTGACTTTGTTCTATGGGGTCTCCTGGCTTTTTCCATTCTTGGTGACCCTGACCAAAGGTCAGAAGCTTTTGATTAGGAGAATACAGTAATTTCACGAATACAAGCCGCAGCAATTTGACAAAAATTTTGGTGGAAACCCGGAAGTGCGGCTAATAGTCGGGGGCGGCTAATATGTGAATAATTTTCTGACATTTACAACCCCAGACGTGCCAGCCAGGGTGCCGAGCCAAGCACCTGCCAGTAAAAGCCGGCATTTCGCAATTGTTACAGTGTTACTGTGTTGCCCTGGCTCCCTGCAGGCAGCATGGGGGGCGGGGAGAGAGGCGAGAGAGCTCTCTTTCCTCCTCTACCGCAGCCCAGGGGAGAGATGGGGGGGCCCCGCGCCGCCATTGCCGTGGCTCGGAGGGGGGCGGGGCCGCGCCGCCATTGCCGTGGCCTCGGGAGGACGGGGGCCCTGCGCCGTCATTGTCGCGGCCCGGGGAGGATGGGGGGGGGGGGGCGCTGCCATTGCTGTGGCTCGGGGAGCCAACGGGGGCCCTGCGCCGCCATTGCCGCGGCCCGGGGTGGAGGGGGGGTGCTCTGCCCCCGCCCTCCGCCACCGTGGCGGGAGCAGGGGGTGCTCCATGCCCGGCCAGCGCCACGGCGTGAGCAGGACACTCTCTCTGTGCCCGGCCAGCACCGTGGCGCGATCGGGGCGCTCTCTCCATGCCCGACCGGCGCCGCGGCGGGAGCGGAGCCAGGGCGAGCGAACCCAGAGGCGGCGGCCAGCCCCGAGTGGCAGCACCGGGCTGGGCCACCTGGCCCCGTCAGCAGCCCCTAGCGGGCCGAGCCTGCACAGCCTTAGTTGAGCCAGTAAACCCCCCACCATGCCGCGGTTCTGTTAGTATTTGGCAACTTTGTTGCATGCGGGTCCTCGCTGCGAACGACAGAGCGGCTTATATTCAGGTGTGGCTTATTTATGGACAAAAACTGAAATATTTGCCAACACCCAGAGATGCGGCTTATACTCAGTGCGGCTTGTATTCGTGAATTTACTGTACTTTGTTAAAGCAAGACTTGGAGGTCTCTCAAAGCTTTGCTCAGGCAATGAGATGGTTTACAGTAAGGGCAGAAAAGCAGAACAGACATGACCACCATTTGCTGTCATTGCTGCCTGGGGTTGTGCTGTCAGCAGCATGTGCTGTGTGTGACATCAGGGCTGGGGTGGCAGCTGCCAGTGCAGTGCTGTGCTGGAACTCTCCAGGCCCAGCTGAGAGAGCTTCTCCCATCCAGGTGTGTGAGAGTGAGGATGGTACCTCCCCCCTGACATCAAGGGACAAAGAGAACTTTGATTAAGGAGCTGCAATTATCTCTAATCCAGGTCACCCTGGACCATCACAGCAGCCAGTGCAATAAAATACAAGGTACATAGCTGAGGGTGAGGGCTGGGAGGTGACGGAAGAGTCTGTAGGTGCCCTGGTTTGAAAGACAGGTATTTGCCAAGAAAGGCAGGAGCCCCTCCCTGAGATGGAGAGTGCAAAACCCCCCTCCCTCCATATTATTATAATTTTGGAATTAGGGGCTCTCAGGCGAAAAATATGGGAATAAGAATAACAGCTCTTTACTAAAATATCTACAAGACAAAGAAAAACAACATTAGCTATGAAAGTTAACGAGGAAACAGAACAGTAACTCAGCTGCAGTCCTCTGGGGCCACCTCTGTCCCTGCGCTCGGTCCCGGCTAGGCAGGGCAGGGCCCACGCAGCTGAGCAGGGTCGGGGTGGAACAGCGACGGGCCAGAGAGGCCCCTGCTCACGGTGCTAGTCACAGTGCTCAGCAGGAGGCTCGGAGGTGGCAGGCCGAAAACGGGAAGGCAGCAGCACAGCTGCAGCTGGGCAGGTGGAGGTGCTGGGCAGCTCCTTCTCTCTTGACTGCAAGGGCGAGAGAGGAGAGCAGCACCTGCCCCCACCTGTCGTGTACCTGCCCTGTACCCGTTCTGCACCTGTCCTGTACCTGTTCTGTACCTGTTCTGTACCTGCCCTTTACCTGTTCTGTACCCGTTCTGTACCTGCCCTGTACCTGTCCTGTACCTGCCCTGTACCTGCCCTGTACCCGTTCTGTACCTGCCCTGTACCTGTTCTGTACCTGCCCTGTACCTGTCCTATACCTGCCCATTACCTGTTCTGTACCTGTCCTATACATGTCCTGTACCTGCCTTGTACCTGTCCTGTACCTACCCTGTGCCCATTCTGTACCTGCCCTGTACCTGCCCTGTGCCCATTCTGTACCTGCCCTGTACCTGTTCTGTACCTGCCCTGTACCTGTCCTGTACCTGCCCTGTACCTGTTCTGTACCTGCCCTGTACCTGTCCTATACCTGCCCATTACCTGTTCTGTACCTGTCCTATACATGTCCTGTACCTGCCTTGTACCTGTCCTGTACCTACCCTGTGCCCATTCTGTACCTGCCCTGTACCTGCCCTGTGCCCATTCTGTACCTGCCCTGTACCTGTTCTGTACCTGCCCTGTACCTGTCCTGTACCTGCCCTGTACCTGTTCTGTACCTGTTCTGTACCTGCCCTGTAATCGTTCTGTACCTGTTCTGTCCCTGTGCTGTACCTGCCCTGTACCTGCCCTGTACCTGCCCTGTACCTGTCCTCTATCTGCCCTGTACCTGTTCTGTACCTGTCCTGTACCTGTTCTGTACCTGTCCTGTACCTGCCCTGTACCTGTTCTGTACCTGCCCTGTACCTGCCCTGTAATCGTTCTGTACCTGTTCTGTTCCTGCCCTGTACCCGTCCTGTACCTGTTCTGTACGTGTCCTGTACCTGCCCTGTACCTGCCCGTTACCTGTTCTGTACCTGCCCTGTACCTGCCCTGTGCCCGTTCTGTACCTGTTCTGTACCTGCCCTGTACGTGTTCTGTACCTGCCCTGTACCTGTCCTGTACCTGTTCTGTACCTGCCCTGTACCTGTTCTGTACCTGCCCTGTACCTGCCCTGTACCTGTCCTATACCTACCCATTACCTGTTCTGTACCTGTCCTATACCTGTCCTGTACCTGCCTTGTACCTGTCCTGTACCTGCCCTGTGCCCATTCTGTACCTGTCCTGTACCTGCCCTGTGCCCATTCTGTACCTGCCCTGTACCTGCCCTGTGCCCATTCTGTACCTGCCCTGTACCTGCCCTGTACCTGCCCTGTACCTGTCCTGTACCTGTTCTGTACCTGTTCTGTACTTGTCCCCCCTTCCCCAGGCTCGCGGCTTCCCTTGCTTCCCCCCTCCCCCTGGTTCATAGCTCGTGCTGGGGTGTAGCCCACAAGCTTTTTTAGCATTACAATGGGGAAAATTCCACAGAGAGGAAAAGCGGGAGAAAAAAAACAAAACAGAAAAACAACCCCCAACATTAGCCCACAACCCAAGTGTAGAAAGGGGTGAGTAACCACACCAGGCTGAATCCCAACTCTGTTCAGCCTTCCCTGTACCAAAACCAGGGAGCAGAGTATGGAAACAATCCCTAAATACACGCACCTTCTACACCAGGACTGTGGCAGGGCACAGGGCAGAGGTGGGATGTCCTCTCTCTGGCATCTTCTACCTGGGCATAGCTGAGGGTGAGAGATGTCAGATTGGATTTATCTCAATTAACATTATACTCTTCCTCTTAGTGTCTGCAAATGAGCTGGCTCTGGCAGGGCATGTTTCACTTGATATTAGAAGTCTCTTTTAGAATGAGAAACACATTTCTTTCTCTCTACCCACTACAAAGAAAGGCTGTGACTCAGTTCTAGATGCTTATATTCAGTTGATGAATTCATCAAGTCTGAAAACAAAAAGGGTAGATAAGCTATGCAAATAGTTGCATAGCTGAGGAAGTAGAAAAGCTTGCTTACAGCAAGTGAATGGCTTTCATTCACTGCAGGGCATTGCTGAGACCTGGGACAAGGACAAGAGTTTTCTCTAACAGGATTTCAAGTCCCATCCACTTTGTATCCATCTGTTACTACCCCATCTCCAATGCCGAGGATTAACAGAGCAGAATGATTTTCAGTACTTTCAGAGAACAAAGCATATTTTAAGAAAAAAACCAACAAGAACTGATCTTCAGAGTTTCCTCTGGTACCTGGAAAAAAATACCACCATCTGGAGACCTCCCTTCAGGGAGGAGCCCCTTTAAAGTTGCTGATCCCTCCTCTGGAGGGGCAGTGGGAACAGAAAATCTCAGCTCCAGCCCAGCAGTGTCAGTGCAACTGCCTGAATTGAAGCTTGGTGAGGAAGTTCTGTGAGGGGTCAGGGGAAGTCCCAAAGGCAAATGTAATGGACACGTTGTCAGGAAAGAGAGGGATGTGTGTACCATGCTGTGCATGGTACAAGTCTGAGGATGAAATTGGGGCTGTGCCAAGCTTAACTGACCATCAGCTGGGTTGGAAAAAATGCAGCAAAGAAGAGAGAGCAGAATGTCCCATGGAAGTGGTGGAAGGATCCTCTGAATATGAAAACCTGTCGTGGGTTGACACAGGCCAAATGCCAGGCACCCATGGAAGTCATTTGCTCACCCTCTTCTGCAACAGTTGGGCAGAGGAGAGGGAAAAAATTAATGAAGGGCATATGAGTTGAGATAAGGACTGGGAGAAAATACTCTACAGGCAAAATATGTTCAAATTTAAAGGTATAAAGTACATTTATTATTAACAGAGTCAGAGGGGGATAATGAGAAGTAAAATAAGCCTTTTAAACACCTTTTTCCCTCCCAGACCCTCCTTCTTTCCCACTGACAGCACAGGGAGACAGGGTGTGGGGGTTTTGGTCAGTTCATCACTTGAGATCTTCTGTTCGCTCGGGGAGGGGAATGCTTTGCCCCCCTCTGCTCTGCCATGGGGTCCCTCCCATGGGAAACAGGTTCTCCATGAACTTCTCCAGTGTGGCTCTAATCTCACAAGCAGCAGTCTTGCCAAAATTGCTGGAAAGTGAGTCCCTCCCATGGGCAAACAGACCTTCCAAAACTGCTGTGGCATAGGTCACTCGTGCACAGGCTGCAGTCCTCTGAGGATAGGCTGCTCTAGTTTGGAAGCAAGGTCCCTCCTTCTCTGTCTCTGGAACCAGGGCCCTCTCTCTCCAGCTGGGTGTCCCACTGGATCACAGCTTTCTCTGTCACACCTGCTCCAGCAGGAGCACTTCCCTCACAGGCTGTGAGTGGATCTTCCATCCTCTGTGGACTCATGGGCTGCAAGAAAGACAGCTTGCTTCACCATGGTCCTCACCACAGCCTGCAGAGGAATCTTAGCTCCAGTGCTTGGAGCACCTCCTCTCCCTTTTTTACCCACTGACTTGGTGTTGGAAAACATCATTTCCCTCACATGTCCTCACTTCCTCCTCTTCTCTGATTAGAAAAACCTGCTGTTCATAGGTCCCGTTGCCAATAAGTTCGCCTAATTCAAAGATTGCTGCAGGACCCTGCAGTTCCGAGAGGTTGATTTAATTCAGGTTCAGTGCTGGGGAATTGCTTGCCATGTTTTTGCCATTGGCCATGAGGCCCTGCCACCACTGCATGGGCAGTGGCAGCCACCACGGTGCTGGCATTATTTAACGCCTCTCTTCATGCAGGGCACTGTGAGGGAGAAGCCCTTCTGCTGCCCTTCTGCTGCAGCGTGGCTGGCTAGGAGCAGCCAGGCATGCAAATCTCGCCATGGGCTGCACTGTGATGGCACCAGCCATGGCTACGGCACCTCACCACCCCTAGAAAAAACTGCCCAGGTGCTGTTTTGATTTTCTTCTTAAATATGTCATCACAGAGGCATTACCAGCCTCTCTAATTGGGCCAGCAGCACATCCATCTTCAGAGCCATCAGAGGTTGGTTCCGTTGGACATGGTGGTAGCTTCTAGAAGAAGCCACCTGGTCCTCCCTCGCTACCAAAAACCAGGCTGTGCCAAATCAAAACAAAACCAAAATTGATTAGACTGGAGCCCTCAGCTAAGACTTAAGAGCTGCATAAATGCAGCTGAGAATGACCCCTTGGAACAATGAAATCAGTAAACCATTGCTGGAGGATTGTGGAGTGGCATTATGAATTGTTTGTACTAGTATTGGAAGAGAACAATGCTGGGAGGGAAATGGATCCTTAACGAACTGCAGGGCAGATGAAGTTACCGATGGCTTCAGCTAGCTGAGGCAACTGCTTTTCTTGCAACTTTTCTTGTAAAGGGAAAATGGAATAAGCTCAGAGAATAAAAAAAGTACAGCAACTTTACAAAGCAATTTGTTGGAAACGCAGTTTTGGAGATTCTGGAGAAGTGCACAGAGGAAATCTCTGAGTGAACAGGTTTGGGTTAAGGTAAAGGAAATAACTGAGGGACTTTCAGACTGCAGAGGGTGTGAAGTGTGTATGTGTGGGTATTTTTGACTTTTAAGCTAAAATGAATCTTTATTATCCTAGATCAGAGCTCAGGAAAATAGCCTGAAATAACTTGCAGGACTGTAAAGCAAAAAGGATGGGGCAGGTTCTAGGAGGTTCTTGGAGATCAGGAACTGCTCTTTGGGCTGGAGGGGACACAATTAACATGGTGTAACTGGTACACATGGCTGAACAGGTGTTTCTCCTGTGCAGGAGGCTGTGCTCAAATCTCTGGGAGCACTCCCAGGTTTTGTGGGTGGTATCAAGTCCTGCAGGTTCTGTAACATAGTACAGCAGGAAAAATGCTGGGATATGCTGGATTATTCCCATGTGGAAGTGGTACATGGGAATAACTCTTCTCTGTTAGTATCATACCACAGCCTAAACAGGCTCAGTGACATCAGCACAAACTTGGGGACTAAACTCCCCAAAATACTGACTCCAAGGCACGGTATTGGGACAGACAGCAGATGTGAACTGGGACAGTTTGGAAGAGCAGTACAGATTTCCTGCATCCTGTACTGGGAGAAACAGCAAAGACCAGCAAGAAAAGGAATTTGCATGCAGGAATGAGGCTGGATTTGTGAGGTGTTTCCCTGTCCAATGGCCCAACACAGGTGGGGCACCTGCAGCTCCTTGTTCCTGGGTCTCTAGTGAGTCTGACCAGCATGAAACAGCAACAGTGGAGAATTTACATACTTGCATATGTTCCTGGAGCAATGATGGTCACAGTAACACGGCGACTTTCTTACACAAACAAGAAAGAGCATTCATTGGAGGAAATAATGGATTGAAATAGCGTACATTGTGGAAAACAATTTAAAGACATTTCATTGGACAGAGGAGAAACACCCTTTTAAAAACACACTCCGTGAGTAGAGTCACGTACACTGCAGGTGTTATAATCTTTGTTTTGAGTTTCTGTCCTTGAAGAGCCTGAGAGCCAGGCTCCAGCAGCCTGAGAAACTGGCTGCTTTCTTGGTTCCCAAGCCAACATGCATACATCCTGTACAGATCCCTGCAGCAGCTGTGCTTAGACAGTTTTCCAGTAGTTATCCCTGGATCTCAGGTCTCCCTAGTTTCTGACACTGAGAAATAGGAACTCCTGAATTCCACCCCCCTATTCCTGTTGCTCAGAACCCTTCATACAAAGTGGTGTGTGGGGCACTGAGTTCTCATGCACTGCCTTCCATTCCCTGCCTTTTGTTCCTCCTCTAGACATTCCCAAATGCCTTGTGCAATCCCCAAATGCCTTTCTGGAATCACACTGCCCTCAGGCAGGGACCCTTGTGAGCCTGGGAGTCTGTCCAGAGTGTTGCTCCCACGTGGACTGTGAGGCTGCTGGACCAGGATGGACCAGGAATGGCCCATGATGGACCAGGATGGACCATGAGGCTGCCATCTGTGCTTGCCTGTCCTTGGGAGGAGCTGGGGTTGGGTGCTGTGCTCACTCTCTCTGTGTTACCTGGGCTTCATCCCCATTTCTTTGTTTATGGAGATGAACCAACAAGAACTGCAGAAATACAATTCCTGGGGAAAGGTGGCCTGAAACACAGCATCTCTTAGAGAGCAGCAACAATGAGAAGGACCTTGAAGAGTTATTGGATAGGAAAAATTAGACACGGTGAAGAAGAAAAGGTTAAAAGCTGCAAATATTCTTGGCAGGCAATATTAGTGAAAACATGTCAACATAACTGCATTTCCTTTAGTTTCAGAGACAAAGCGTCTGGGATATTGGAGCACTTGGCAACAGCTTCTCTGAGGCTGGACTAAAAGCACCTTCATGATGGGAGCTGCTGAGAACGAAGGCAAAAATTGATTTTTCCACAGGAGAAGGTTTGCAAGGAGGAGAAATTCAGAGAGGAGTCCAGACAAATACGTTTTGCGGAGCTCTGCCTGAGGACCATCTTCCCAAACTGGAATTATTCCAGCTCATGGGAACAATGACAGAGTCTCTCTGTTTACAGGGTTTCTAGGACTTCACAAGTGTACTGAACATTGTCTGGCAAGTTGATGAAGATGTTCAAGAGGAGTGACACAATTGTTTGTCCTCACTAGGGACAGATCTTTCCATCTTTGACTGAAAATGCTTTGCAGCAACATCCTTCTTTCCTAAACATTAAGCACGTCCCCCTGAAAAATGGGCTGTTACTTTGACAATGGAAAGAATATATTTAGGAGTTTGTCTGGAAAGGCCTCTCCCAGTTGGAATACATGCCGTACTGCAAAGTGACTGCCTTGGCCAGTCTGAGTCCAGTGTCCTGTGACTGCTGCAATACTGAGTGGATGGAAACTCAAGGTTTCTGATTTGAGTTTTATTGCCTTTTCTTTCAATGGTCTGTGTTCCAAATAAGAGCTCTGAGGAGAAATCCAGCTTCAGGCTGTTGTTTTTACAAACTATTAGAACTTTCTGTCTATTAGCCATTCTGACATCTTCAAGCCCCCTTTCATGTCTCTCCCTGTGTTCCTTGCTGTCTTTGTCAGCTTTCCTTTCCTCACCAAAATGTTACCTACAGCCCAAGGTAGAGGATGACCCCACACTTGATAATCTCTTTGACACATTCAAATTTATTCCCTCTCTCTTGGCCTCAGGACTTTCTCTTGCAGAAGCTGATGATGCTGCAGGGGTTAAGAAACCAAACATCTTTAATGCGGACAAATAGGAAAAGGAACAGAACAGTACAAAAAAAGCTTTCTTCAACTGTGCCCTCAACTTTCAGCTACCTCAGGGTTTCAAGGCTTATACCTTCCATAGTGAGACATTTCACACTCCATGGAGATTGCAACACTTGAAATGAGACTTCCCAGGCTGGTAACCCCTGGTGCACTCAACACAGCCAGATTCTAGCCCCTGGCATTTCTCTCCCCATCTTACAGCAGCTGCTCCCCTTCAAACCTGCACAGGCAAGCACTGACTTCTGTCCTCACTTAAACCCCAGACTAAGAGCTGGAAACCCAGAACCTGCACTCCTGGGAGCAGTGTGGCCAAAGGGGCCTTCAGTGCCTTTAAAACCATGTACCTGTTTGAGCTGAGAGCTATAAATGCACACAGCTCCTCACTGGGGTTTATGTTCCAATGCAAAGCTCATTTTGCTGTCTTCAATTAAGATTTTTATTATTTTTACCATTTGAGGTTCATTAAGGTTTTTACTGAGAGAAAATTGCAGGGAGAAATTGCACTCTGTGTCTGATTGATGAACTTTTTGCCTGGCAGTCAGGCAGGAGTGAAGAGCAAACTTGAGAATATCTTGAGTAGTTCCAGCTGAGCACTGAGGCACAGCAGAGTGAAGAGGAGGGTGCTGGCAGGAGCACTCCCTGCCTCTTATGAGGCCAGACCTCCAGTGCAACCAGAGGGTTCTCCCCCAAACCACTGCAAATCTCAAGCAGAGGTGTTGGCTTCTGAGAGGAAGAGCTGCATGAAGATTGCTTGTGCTTTGGACAGAGCCTTTATGAAAGTGCATTTTATTGGTATAACTTATAAACTTTTATTGAAACCTTGTCAATAAAAATCTTAATGAATATCAAATAGTGAAATTGATAAAAATATGAAGACAGCAACACCAGTTCCACATCCTGGCAGACACACCTGTCCTACCACCTAAGGCTGAGAGTGTCTCTGGGGAATGCTCAAGCCCCAGGCTGCCTGAAACAATGTTCCCTGCCTGGCAGAACAGCTTCTCTGCTGGCAGAGCAGCCCTGCAGAGCATCTCTGCAACAACTCCTCCCACCTCAGTCTCCAGCAGTTACAAACGGCTCAGTCCTGTGGTAGGAGGTACAGCAATGTCCTTTCCCAAGTATGTTAGTGTTAACACTGCTGATTGGATATTTTCATGATATAAATTCCAGTCCCACCAGAGTAGTGCACTACAGATGTGCAAATCCGCTTTACCATCCATTGCTCTGGCTTTCTGGGCTGTTCTCAGCATGATTTAAGTGAAGAACAGTGGTGGCTGATGACTGCAAAGGCATCTAAGTGTGCTGGGGATTTAAACTGAACCACTCAGACACATCACTTTGAAAAGTGGCTTCTTTGGGAAGAAAAGGGCTTTTTGGAAGGAGTTCTGCTGAGTGAATATTAAATGAATTTGGCCATAGCTTCTTGGGAGAGAGGATATTTGTTCCTCATGTTTGTGCCTGGATCAGATCAGCACAGACCAGCATGGCCACATAATGGGCTCATGAGTGCTGTTAATTGAACACTCCCCTCCCTGTTCATTTCCTAGGAATTGCTTGAAGAGCCCAATCATTCCACCCTTGGCCAGCTGGTGGATGAAGGTACCTTCTTGAATTTGCTCTTGGATATGAATCAGCCCCTGAGGTACCTTATTTTTGAATGGGAAAATTTTTGGAATTTCTCTGTGCTGTCAGACAAAGCCAAGAAATGATAAATTGATGGAGAGGACAGAGGCAGAAGAGACTGGAAGACTTGACAGGTCTCAGTTCTTACCTCTGTGTTGGCAGGTGGAAGGGAAGGGGCAGTGACACTCCAAGCGAGATCACAGTATTCTGGAGCTGCTTTTCACTAAAAAGTGTTTTTTTCCTTCATAAACAAACAAAAAAATCTTCAAAATACTTAAGTGCGCATCAATGTGTTTTAAGGTTTCTCACATGCAGGTATTTGTTTGCTGTAAGAAAATTACCATCAGGCATGAATAAGGGGAAAAAAGAGAAAGGAAGATCACAGGGCTTTTTCCAGTCTAATTTTTGATTCAGATCCAGAAAGCATGTCTTCACTAAAATAAATTGATGTAGGATATGTTTGTGTGGCTACTGTGATACACCTGTAATTTCCCTCCTCCTGTTTATAAAAGCCTCAGAACATGATCATGGAATAAAACCAATAAAGAGCAATTCCAGCCAGTTCTCTCATTTATGGGATGAATCTCACACTGTATAATGAAGAGTGAATGGCTGAAGTAAATAGTTGACAATCAATCTGCCTGGCTGGGCTTGGGACATGCAATCAGACAAGGTGCAGCACAATCCTGCTTGTCCTGGTTTGGAGGACAAGCTAAGAAGGCAGCAGACTCTCTTTGAAATGGAGAATGCAAACCTCCTCCCTCCAAATTATTATAATTTTGAAATCAAGGGGCTCTCAGGCAAAGATATGGGAATTAGGAATAACAGTTCTTTACTAGGAAAATTAAAATAGAAATACAGTACTACAAAGAACAAACCCAAAGCACTGACAGAGTACAGCCTGACACTCAATCAGTCAGGGAGTTGGTAGCAGTCCCATTAAATGGTGGCTGCAGTCCTCTTGGAGTGACAGATGTGGTTCAGTTGAAGCAGTGGTCCTGTACAAGGGTACAGTTTTCCTCCAAAGGTCCACTGATGATGTGGAAAGCTCCAGCTTTCCTCTGGGATCCATCTGCCAATGGGATGAAGTAATTTTATCAGTCATACAGTGGGACTCAATGGCCCATTAACAGGAGATATCTCCTGGAGGAATGATGGGTTGTGAAAAGAAAAGGATCACTGCCCCACCTGGTCTCAACAGATGGTGGTAGAATAGATGCTTTTGGTCACATCCTGTATTGCAACACAAGACACTGCTGGATGCCAGGTCACTGTCTGGAAACAAAAAATGCAGGTTGCAATTACCCAGTGGGGGATTGCACACTGGGGAGCACAGAGGGAGTGGGGCCATGCGGGAAAATGAGGAATTGTAGGGGTTAAGATGTCCATGATCCGGGAGAGATACACTGCACACCAACAAATCTGAGGGACAGGTACACACAGCCAGGGGAGGTCAGGGCTGCTACAAAAAAAAATAATGAAAAGATAAAGATTCAGAATTCAAAGCCAAGGCATTGCTACCTGCAGGGGATGAGCTCCTGGGAGAGCTCAGGCACTGGAAGACATTGGTTCTCATGTGGGAACACAAGAGCAAACCTTGGTCTCTGATGTGCCAAGGAGCCCCATGCCAGGTGGAAGGTGAATTTGATCTCTTGTGTGTTCCCAGGAAAATTAAGAAGATCTTTGCAAAGAAACAGAAACCCACTGAAACCATCTGAATACTCCTTATACAGCTTTTCCCTGTCTGGAAGCAAGATTTACACTTCCAAAAAAAAAAACCCAAAATCCTGAGAATCTGCAGTCCATAGAACCAACACACCGTTCCTTATCCTCCCATCCTGGTTACTTGCCATGGCCCTGCACATGCTGAGAAAGGGAAGACAGAATGCCTTGACAAGGTCTCTGCTCACTGCACTCCCCTCCAGAGCCCCAAATCCCACTGGAAATACAACTCTCCCGTGGCTCTGCTGACCTGCTCCCCCTGTGCACCCTCCGTACTGGTGTCAGCAGGGTGGGGCTGGTCAGGGCTGTGATAAGTGGGTGAGAAGATGCCCCTGAGGATGGTGATGGGAGCCATATGGCACATATGTGGTGACATATTGCTGCCAGCCCTGCACTTCCAGCTCCATTAGCCTCAATTAGAATGAATTGGAATATTTAGCACAGGTTCAAGTGAAAGTGACTGGGAATGGTGTGCTGGGCTCATCAGTGGGGCTGCTGGGTTGGCTCATCAGGCGCCAGTGAGAAATGCTGGATGAGCACAAAGCCCCGTGGCTGGGGAAGGAGAGTGATGCTTGCAGGGCATCCTTGGAGCTCGTCCTGCGGCTCTGTCTGTTGTGCCTGAAGGTGGCCTGCAAGAGGCTGGAGAGGGACTCACTGAAAAGGCCTGCAGAGACAGTGTAAGGGATACTGGGTGTAAGCTGAGGACGGTGGATTTAATTTGGATATTAAGAAGAATTTGTTCCTTGGGAGGGTGGGCAGGCCCTGGCACAGGGTGCCCAGAGAAGCTGTGGCTGCCCCTGGATCCCTGGAAGTGTCCAAGGCCAAGTTGGACACTAGGGCTTGGAGCAGCCTGGGACAGTGGAAGGTGTCCCTACACATGGCAGGGGGTGGCACTGGATGAGCTTTAAGGTGCCTTCCCACCCAACCCATTCCATGAGTCTGTGATTCTATGAAATGCTGTGCCTGAGGCACACAAAGAGCGCAGGGAAGGCCACTGAGGGTGCTGAGGGGCTGAGGGAAGGTCCTGCCCAGACTTGGGCCCTGGGCCCAGGAAATGGCAGCACTGCTGGAGACAGGAAAGGGCAACTTCTGACTTCTGCATGTTGGAAATAAATGCCAGATATTCATCCCACATTTCCCTGGCATGCAGGCAGGAAATAAATGCCAGATATTCATCCCACATTTCCCTGGCATGTGGCTCACCCTGGAGCCACATCCTGCCCCTGGCAAGAACTCACACATTTCCATCTAGGCTCTCTCCACAGCACTGGTCTTTGTGTACAGTAATTTCACGAATACAAGCCGCACCAATTTGACCAAAATTTTGGTGGAAACCCGGAAGTGCGGCTAATATTCCGGGGCGGCTAATCTATTAACAAAATTCTAAAAGCTGCCAACACGGAAGTGAGAGCCTGCGGCAGCCCCAAGCCAAGCTGGAGCCCGGCCGGCCCCGGCAGAGGTGGGAAAGCCTGGCAGAGGCGGGGCCAGCAGTGTGGGGGGCGGGCGGCTGAGCCTGAGCCAGCAGGGCGGGGCAGGGAGGGCGGCAGAGCCTGAGCCAGCATGGCGGGGGAGCCCGGGAGAACTGGGGCTAGCAGTGCAGGGGAGCATGGCAGAAGCAGGAAGGCCGGCAGGTGGGGCTGCCTGGCAGCGGGGGAAGCCCAGCAGAATCGGGGCCAGCAGCGTGGGGGAGCCCGGCGGTGCGGGGGCCTGCAGTGCCGGCCAGGGCGAGGAAACGCGGCGGCGGTGAAGACGGGAGGGGGCGGCCGGCGAGCCTGGTGGCGGCGGCGGCAGCCCTGCCGGCGGGGCGAGCGAAAGCGGCGCTCGCGAAAGCGCCGCTCGGCGAGCGAAAGCGCCGCTCGCGAAAGCGCCGCTCGGCGGGGCGGGCGCGGCGCGGGGCGGGCGCGGCGCTCGCGAGGCGCGGCGCTCGCGAGGCACGGCGCAGGGCGAGCGAAAGCGGCAGCGGGGCGAGCGAAAGCGGCAGTGGGGCGGGCGGCGAGCGGCAGCGGGGCGGTGCTGATGGGAGAGGGGGGCCAGCAAGCCCGGCGGCGGCGGCAGCACCACCCGGCCAGCCCCACCGAGCCGTGGCGCTGAGCTGGGCCACCCGGCCCTGTCGGCAACCATGAGCGGGCCGAGCCTTCCTGGCCCCGCCCCGAGCCAGTAAAGCCCGCTATGCCGCGATCCTCTTACTAATTGGCCAATTTGTGAAAGCTGCGCACGGATTCTCGCGACGAACGAAAGTGCGGCTAATATTCGGGGTGCGGCTTATCTATTGACAAAGACAGCAACATTGTCGAGGCACCGGGGGTGCGGCTTATAATCCGTGCGGCTTGTATTCGTGAAACTACTGTAACCACAGCTTGGAGCCCTGCAGAGCTTCCTGGAGGAAATGTGACCCAGGGACAGGAGTGACTCTGGTCTCACTGACTGGGAAGATGGGATAATGCTGTGCCTTGCCAAGGACATAGAGAGGAGTCTCCACCAAAGACCTCATCAAGGCAACCCTCATTAAGAACGTCCTCATGGAAATGCAGACCTGCTGCGAGCCCTGCTTAATTCCCTGCTCTGTTTAATTGCCTCTGTGGGACACTGGAAGAAAAAGAAAAGCAAACATTAAAATACTCAGTGGGATGAAGATGACAGTTGCTACCTCTGTTGTGATTATGCAGCAAGAGACAGATCAGAGTGTGGCCACAGGCTGTGTGTATGCCTACCCCAGTGGAGAAGTGTGGCTACAGGCTCGGCCCTCTTCAAATCCAACTACAAAGTTCATCTCTTGAACTGTATTTTCCCTCACTACATTATTTCTCTGAACAAATACAAACATGCATGGACCTGTGGAGAAGGGCAGGAGCGAGGAGGCAGACATGCATAAAATTAGAACTAATCAAACTTTCCCTCTAAAACTGGAAAAAGAAAGTTACTGTGATTCCTTCCTTCCTTCCTTCCTTCCTTCCTTCCTTCCTTCCTTCCTTCCTTCCTTCCTTCCTTCCTTCCTTCCTTCCTTCCTTCCTTCCTTCCTTCCTTCCTTCCTTCCTTCCTTCCTTCCTTCCTTCCTTCCTTCCTTCCTTCCTTCCTTCCTTCCTTCCTTCCTTCCTTCCTTCCTTCCTTCCTTCCTTCCTTCCTTCCTTCCTTCCTTCCTTCCTTCCTTCCTTCCTTCCTTCCTTCCTTCCTTCCTTCCTTCCTTCCTTCCTTCCTTCCTTCCTTCCTTCCTTCCTTCCTTCCTTCCTTCCTTCCTTCCTCCCTCCCTCCCTCCCTCCCTCCCTCCCTTCCTCCCTCCCTCCCTTCCTCCCTCCCTCCCTTCCTTCCTCCTTCCCTGGGAGGGTGGGCAGGCCCTGGCACAGGGTGCCCAGAGAAGCTGTGACTGCCCCTGGATCCCTGGCAGTGCCCAAGGGCAGGTGGAGCACCTTGGGATAGTGGAAGGTGTCCCTGCCCATAGCAGGGAGTGGGACTGTGTGAGTTTTAAGGTCCCTTCCAACCCAGATCATTCTATGATTTAATGATTCAATGGTTCTAAATTTCTGACGAACCAAAGCCTTGAGTCAAACCCTTCCCTGTGTGAAGCACCACACTTCTAGCTGAGATGAGCTGCTTCCTGGGAATTACCTCTGTTTCTGCATCAAAATGCTCTGAGGGGATCCTCATGCACCTCAGACATTGGCTCAGTCACAGGTTAGCTCCCTGAAGTTTCAAAGAGAAATAGAATAACTGGTGTCCCTGGTGGTCTTCGTGTCCCAGTGGGTCACCTTGCTTCGGAACAGCTGAGCATGGCTGAGGTGGAGAAGCATTTGGAAACATGCTGGTGTGTGACACACCAGCCACCATGGTGTACACACCTGGCAGTGAGCACACCTGTGCAACACTGAGAAGAAATGGCCTCTCCTGGAGGGAAATGTTCTCCAAGCTCACTGAAACCATTAATGGTGCTGCTGGGCTCTCCCTGTGCTCTCCACTTTCTTTAGTAAGAAAATAAGGAGTGAAACAATCATATTTGTTACAGTTAAAACAGAAGGGCCTTGGCTTTGGTCTTTGGTCTTTGCCAACCAGAATGATTCCATGATCAAATATCTGTTCATGGTGTGCAGACTGTGCAGACAAATCTGTCATTGGGTTTGGATTAATGTGGTGCTGATGGAATATGAAGGTTACTGGCCAAAACATATTTCTAGATCAGGTACTCAGAGACCAGCAAACACTTGTGTGGAACCTTAAACTATCCCGAGATTCTTAACTGAAATAAGAGTGTCAGGAGCCCTGTTAAACCCATGGAGACACTGGTGTCTCCAAAATCAAAACTATTTTTATGTTTTCCAGCCTGTTGGGCTTAAGAAACAGTTTTTATCAATGCATTTATCAGTCATGTCCCTGTCTGGATGGCACATCCCCATTATCTGCTCACTCTGCTGGGACCTGTCCTGATGTGGCTGTGCCCAGAGCGAGTGACTGGCTCAGCCAGGGGCACAGCATCCTCACAGCACCTCCTGCAGCCTCACAGACACAGCAGGGGCCCCCAGCCCACCCAGGCTGCAAATGTGGGACTGTTCAACTTCTTCCTTGCAAATGACATCCCCAAAAGCCCTGATGTCATGCCTGGGTTTTATCCACTGGACCCATGGCCAGAGTTCTTGCTTGTCCATGTTGATGGAGGGAAACTGTGCATGTTGTTAGAAGATTCTTTGTCGTGCTAAAATTTGGAATAGTGAATGTGAGGAAGGTGGAAGAACACATGCCCTGGACAGCAGCATTTGATGTGCATGGAGGTGCTGCAGAGTTATCAGCCTGTAGAGTGGGATCCAAGGGATTTCCAGCCCTCTTGGGTGGCTCCTCAGAGACATTCTGTGCCTTTGCTACTGCTGAAGTGTGGAAAGCTGAGTGAATAATGGCTTGCTTAGATTTTTGCTCTCTTTCAAAGAGAGTTTCTGATGAGCCCACCCTGGTAAGTCCTTCACAGATCTTCTCTGCAAGCAGGCAGGCAAGCTAGATTTGCATAAAACAAGAAAAAATTGTGTTCCTGAAAAAATATGTAACACAAAGCTCTGAAAATGGTTCACTCCTGTTAACAGATGTTTGGTAGTCTGCACAAGAAGTTGGGCATCCAAACATTTATTTATTTTTTAATCATTCTGGTATTTACAAAGCAGTTTAATTTGAGTGATTATTTCACAAAGCCTCTCTGTACATGCTTTGGTGGCTGTCTGTGACAATCCTGATTAAGAAGTGCAAGTTATGTAAGTAAAAAAAAAAAGTTAATTCAACTGGCAACCCAAGACATAGTGCACATGGTTAAATACTATGAATGTTAACAACAAAAGCATGCCTGAAGGGGTCTGGCACATTTACCAGCCATTCACCAGCTCACAGAAATGTGAATTACTAAAAGATTATAGTTGTAATTGCTAAATCAAACCTTGCTGGTTGTAAAAACATGTTCCAGATGCTGCAGTGCTCACCCGACCTTATACTGTGCTCAAAGGACTTAGCATTGCAATCACAAACCAGCATATTTGGGCAAAGACTCACCCAGGGAGGCTGCATGAAAGGTGCCAGGCTCTGAATTTCCAGTCATGGCACATTAACTGTCCATATGCAGCCCAGTGCTGGGATCCAGCCCCATGAGCCCCGGCGGGAGCTGTCAGGTTTGTTCTCCATTGGGCACTCCATCCTACCCAGGTAGGTGCCCTGGTGAAGAGTTTTCAAATGAATTTGAAGGTGATAATCAGCTTGAGTTATCCCTCAGGAGACATGAAATGCATGAGATAAAATGTTTGCTTGAGATGAAAAGGAGATGTTCAGAGCTGGGTATGTGAGTCTGCAGGTGAGGTGTGGAGGGAGAAGGGACCAGCAGAAGAGCCGTAAGGAACTTCACAAGGGAATAGAAAAGATCCTCCAAAGGAAACACCATGGGAGCCTCAACAGAGCAGAATGGAGCTGGCAGAGGGCAGGCCTGGCACAAGGCTGTGCAGGAAAAGGAGAAAGGGAAGTGGTGGGAGAAAAAATGTTCATTTTGTCAATGTCTCCCAGGAACAGAAGAGGGCTCTGTGAATCTGGTCAATCATGTGGTAGCTACAGAGCACAGACTCGGACAGCTCAGCCAGAGCAGGCTGCTGGAGCCTCACAAACTGACTGAGCCCAGAGCTGTGGTCTGGCAGGGAGGGGACAGGGCTGAGCAGAGGATGGTAATGCTGAAAGAGGAGAGCACAGCACCAAAGTCGGGGATGAAAATGATCGAGCAACTCTTTTGGTGAAGCCAGGACTGTGCATCAAGCTAAGAGGCATGGAAGAGCAAGCAGGCTGCCAGTGGTCTGGTGTGTCCCTGGTGTGGGGCACTGGAGTCTGAGAATGACCGAATGCACAGCAGGCAGGGTGGCTCCTGGGGAGGAGCAGAAGGGAGCACAGGGAGACTGAGAAGAGAAGTAGAGAAGAAAGGGCAGAAAGAATAAGAAAATACTGAAATCAAGAAAGAAAGGTCAATGACAGCAGGGGAAAATGTGCTTTCATCCTGCAGTCTGCTATGGGGTAGTGGAGATCCTGCTCCTTCAAGCCCTGCTACTTTCTGCTACAGAGTAGGGCCATGCTAGTGAGGAAGCAAGGACGTATTCAGGATCTAACACCTTCTGTGCCCCATTGCATGGTCAAAAATGGGTAGAAGGGTCCCAGTGAGCCCATTTGGGCAGTGGAGTGGAAATGTATTATCTTCTCTTTCAGCTGTGGAAGGGGAGAACTGAACAATGCCAAGAGGACATGGGTTCCCAGGAGCCCTGAATCCTGAGCACCTCTCACAGACCCTGGCTGTGAACTTTTCCGAACTTCTCAGAAAGCTGAGCTGCTTCTGCATCTTCAAACTGTCCTCTCAGGCAGCAGCCAAAGCAATCTGTTTGCAGCAATCCCCCTCTGCTCAGTTTCAGGAACCACAGATCCAACAGGAGGAGAGGGGGACATGAAGGTTCTGACCATGCTCAGCAGATGGCTGATGGTTCCTGGAGTGCCTCGTGGAAAAGGCTCTCTTGTAGTCTTTGGAAAAGTTTCTTTCCTCTGAGTTTTTTTCTGTCTTCCTTTTATTTATCACTTCACCCTCCTCTCGGGGTGCTCCAGCAGGACCACACAGCTGTGCATGCAGCTCTGCCCTGACATTCCATCCATCCAGCACTGCTGTTCCATCCAGCTCTGTGTTCTGCTGTGATAAATGGGACAGCCAGGAAATCGATTTTCTCCCCCTGCCTGCAAGGCCTGAGAGTGCTGCTTTTACCAGGAAGCCTCCTCTCTGCCTGAGCGCTCAGATTAACTTATTAGGAGTTAATTAATCAGGCCCATTGATTGACTGTCCAATTGCTGATAGTTAGCCCTGCGTTTGGGTTGGGAGGTTGGATTGGAGTAGCTCTTCTGGGCTGTAGGATGCATGTCACCTCCAAGCAGAAGGAGGAGCAAAAGAGGAAGAAGATGAAGGTTGGCCTGTTTTCAAAGCAACACAACAATGCAAGAGTGGAATCAGAGCTCCAGTCCCCCCTGGATGGTTTTTGCATGCTGTGGAAGGGATGGGAACAGCTTCCACAGCTCCTCTCCTCTGAGATGGAGTTGGAACATGAGGCACTGCAGAGTCAGAAGGAACCTTGGAATATTTTTGAGCCCAGCAGAATTCCCCTCAGTGCAGCCTGTGGGTCTCTGGTGCTGCTCTTGGGCACAGGAAGGTGCTGTGGCCCAGGTGGGATGCTGCTCACAATGGGTCATTTGCTTGAACAGTTCTCCCCAAGGCTGTGAGCAGGGGGCTTTGTGGTGCAAAGATTTCAGGGAACCAACACTGCATGTGCCCATCCATGAAAATTCAGGGAAAAGCTACATAAAAAGAAAAGGAACACCCTCAGTGGAGCTGGGATGAGATTTTGAGGTCAAAACTGGTGGATGTTTTAATGGCCTGAAGTGCCATAGGTGATGTGCACCTCAAATTTTGTCTGAGGGGTCACCCCCAGCAGCAAAACATCTGTCTCAGTTTGGAGACAAATTCTAGGAGAAAAACACTAAAAAATGAGTTTTTTTCTCTAAAGAGAGAGGGCTTCAATAACTCCCTCTTCTTCTGCCAATGAGAGAAATGGATACCAGGGGATGAAAGTGAAAAAAATAAAAAAGTAAAACTGTTTATTAACAAAGTAAGATACCCACAAAGCACAGGAAATAAATAAAATTGAACCTTACACCCCACCCCCTGGCTGAGAGGCAGGTGACTGCCCTTCTTTGTTTCTATGAGGGTAGAAGAACAGAGTTCACAGTAGCTGGGAACCTGTTGGATTTCTGGTGTGGGTCTTCTCCTTGCAGCCAGTGAAGCTGCTGGAGTTTAATGTCCCTTCTCTCAGCCTCGGTCTCTCCGGAGTTTGGACCAGCCAGAGCCGCCATGCAGGGCCCCCAGCCAGAGAGAGAAAAAATAACAAAAGACGTACCAGAACAATTTGCTGGTGGAAAGCCTCCAGTCCAGGGGAAGGAAAAAAACCCAAAACCCACCAGAAGCTGCTTGCCTAAACTGATGAAAATTAATCCAGCAAAGGCAATGAAATAACAATCCATGTAGCTGCCGACTGTGGCAGAAGGAGAGGGATTGAAGAGAGCCCGGAGCTGCCAGCCACCAGCCTGGCCCTTGGGTCACCCTAATGATGCCACAGACATTTCTGGGCATAAAACAGGTGATCAGGGAATAAAGTATCATCATAAAGTCACCCCAAGACAGCATCCTTATTAAAATGCAATGCAATCCACAAACCTGCTGAGCACTGGGTGGGATTCTTTCTCCTGTTTTCTTTACCAAGGAGGGCACCAGAGTTCACAACCATCTGCAGGGGAGGAGGTTTCTGACAGTGCAGGGCTCTTCAACTGCATGGCAAAAGGACTGATTTAGTGTCCAAGGCTGTGAAGCCAGGCTGGAACAAAATGCCATCTTTTATAAGAGAGGGTTTACCCTTCCTTGAGAAGTGGCCAGTTCCTCCCTCTGTGAGTGTTCCCTGGAAAGAAGAGGTGAGTGGGGAACAGGGACTGGATGAAGGTCCTTGCTCAGTCCCAGCTTCCTGTCTGTGCCCCTATGGATCTGTGGGCCTGAGCTGGGCTGGAGACTCATCCCAGAGGTCTGCAGGACCTCCCAAGCATTCAGTGTCACTGCTCTTGTCACATCTGGCATCTCTTTCACCTGCTGAGTGATCGAGAATTGTGGTCCTTGGCACCCTTCTTCTTCCTGCTGAGAAAACAAGTGGGTACAGCCTGGATCTACCAATCCCACCACCATCTACTGATTCTACAGATCCAAATGGGAAGGTTTCCAACTCCCAGGAGTCTCAGCTTAGTCCTCCAAAGCATTGGCTCCAACAGGTCTTGCCGGAAGGAATGATCACGCTTCTGTGCCTGCAGACCTTCTCTGAAGGTGCTGAGAGGAGACCAAGAGCTGCACCTGGCAAGGGATGATGAGACTTGGCTGGCCAAGGGAGAGGAAAAGATTGGCTTTTACAGAACATGTGAAGTAGAGCAGACTTATTTTAAAGATAAGAATATTTGTTAATTTCTATATCAAAACAGACATTATCTGAAGGGTTCCACTTCCTTTAATGCCCTAAAACTGAGATTGCATCTGGGGCACCTACTGGGAAATCAGCCAGAGAGGTGAGTTGATTTCTTCTTCCTTGTCCCAGTCCCTTTTTGGGGACCAGCAGCAGTCAATGGTGCAATTATTCCTGATGCCCACTGTTTGCTCAGCTTCTGCTTCTCTTTGTCTCTTTGTCCTGGAGTGCCTGTCCCATCATCCTGATGGTGCAGACACTGTCAGGGACACACAGGGCTGTGATCCCAGCACTCCTTACCCTGCTCCATGGGCATCTTGTGTCTCTTCTGGTGATAAAAGTTCAGGGACACTTCCTGGGACTATCAGTACTCACCAGGTCCAGATTTTCAGCCATTTAAGCCATGGAAATGTCAGAGGAGTGTGGCAGGACAGCTGTCCCTCATGCTCCAGGTCTCCTTTTGCTAGCAGTGCCACTCCTTGGCAGTGGCTGCTGGCATGGGATATACATTCCCTCCCAGGGAGGAGGGAGACTGAAGTCATTGGGGAGTTTTTTAGATGGGAGAGGAAGGAAGCAGCCCTACCTCTGAAGATGCAGCATGGAACCCTCCATGTGGAGATACTGAGTTCTCAGTTTTTGGTAGAAAACACACATTTTCCTCAGCAGGCAGAGACATGTATGGAACACCACAACAGCCCTGTTTAGCTTGAAAGGAGAAATCCCAACCCTGAGCATTGTTTCCAATGCGTTTGACTGAAAATGCTTTAATCAGATTTGTGCCACACTCTAGGGGTGGGAAGATGCCTGTGGGGAACCATATTTTGCCTTATTATGTTTTCACATATCCAGGTATGATGAAGGTTTGCTGCTGAGCTGCTCTGGGGCTGAGTTGTCTCCTTACCTACCCCTCAGTGCCTCCTGCTAGCACTGGAGGAGACCAGATCTGCTCAGAATTGCCAAGACAGCACTGATGAGGCTCTAGGCAAAGGATGCACGTTTTGCAAATCTCCCGGGTGGATTGTTGACCATGACAAGAACAAGAGTCTTCTCAGTGCACAGTAAACAAACTCCCAAGCATGCTTTTCAAAAAAAACACCCTAAAATCAATCAGAAGGACCTGCCATGTGACAGGAGCAGAAAGCGGAGGCACCTTGGAAGGCCTGGACTCCGTCCATCAAAGCCTGAATTTAGCTGTGCTCTAGGATCACCCTTCATGTCACATCAGAGCTCCCTGCCAGGTAATAAAACACCACTGACATAGTGGGGGATGTCTTCTCAGTCCAGTTTATCCCAGTGCTCTTTTCCTGTTTCCTGTGCTTCCCCAACACTCCTATCTGGGCAAAGGGGAATGAGAACTGTTGGAATTCAGGTCTGATATCAGCACATCTTACTGGAGAGAAAGGCCATTTCCACATGAACCTGCAATGGATGTTTTTTATTGGTGCAACCACATCCTTGCACTCACCGAGCCACAGCCTCCTCACAATTCCATGTGCTCAGAGGAGGTGCATCCCACCCAGCAGCTCCCTATTAAACTGCCACCTCCCCTTGGGATCTCATATCTCCTCATATGATTGACTACACTTTGAAGCTGCAAGAAAGAAATCACAGAATGGTTTGGGTGGGGAAGAACCTCAAAGCTCATCCAGTGTAACCCCTTGTGATGGGCAGGGACACCTGCCACTATCCCAGGGTGTTCCAAGCCCCAGTGTCCAACCTGGCCTTGGACACTTCCAGGGATCCAGGGGCAGCCACAGCTGCTCTGCTCTGCCCACACTGACAACCCAAGTGCAGCCAAATCCTGCTGTGCTTATGCTGGAAAACAGCCCTGGATATATCACACACGGGGGATGTGTCAGGAACTGTATTTGTTGTCTCTTCAGCTGTGATTTGCTCAGCTGGGGATGAGACTTTACCTGGATCCTGAGTGGTGCTGGTTCTGCACAGGACCATTTCCAGCATATTGACACCTTAACAACCCTGAGCTGTACTGGATCCTGAGCTATCCTTGCACATCCTCCATGGCTTTGTATCCCATTTTCTTTTGGAAAGGAAACAGCAGGACAGCAGCTGGGCTGAGTTAGTACCTTTGGCAGAGCTGCTGCTGAAGGTCTGCACTTTGTCCAGATGCATTCATGGGCTGTTTAGCCATGGAGATGGTGCTATGCCTGCTCCAGGTGCTGCCTCAGTCTCATTTCCATGTGTTTTCCTTCCCTGTTGCACACAGCTCTCCTGTGAAGGAAGCTTGAGCCAGCCATCTGTTTGCAGCCTGTGGAAGTAGAAGGTGGCCTTGATGTGTGTCTGGCATCTCCAGGCCCATGTTGATCCCACCACCCAGCAGAGCAGGCTAGGAGGGCCTGCCTGACACCCCAGAAAACTGTGATCCCCAATTATAGTCCCGAAATCACTGAATGACCTGGTTTGGAGGTGACCACAGGAAGGCTGTGGTGCAGCTGCGTTCAGACACCAGCAATGAAATCAGACTGCTGAGGGTTTCCTCCAGGTGGGTCTTTAAAACCTCCAGGAACAGAGATGCTGCAGTGTATTTCTGTGCTGGACTCTCATAATTGGGATAAAACTCCTCTCATGTACATTCTAAACCTCTCCTTTCAGTTTATATTCAGTCTCTTGTGTTTCCACCATGCACTGCTGTGGCCTGGCTCTTTCTCCCCTGGGCTCTTCTCAAAGGCACCATCCAGTTGCTGGTGGCTTTGAAGAGGGGCCAGGGAAGCAGCCTGAGCACCCCACAGCGATGGGCCCGTGTCCTCCAGCATTTCTCCTGCCACCTCCTGCAGAGCAGGAGCTCTCTGCAGTTCACTGAGTCTCTTGCTAAACATCTTTGACATTTGATTTGAGGAATAAAGGTCAGGTTCCTCCAAGAATGGTAATGAGAGTTTAGTGAACAAAACCTGTCAGAGTCTGTACTGCTGCACTGCATATGGAGGGTGGTGGAAGCTGGGGAGCTGTGCTGCATGATCATGAGGAGCTGTGCTGTGTGATCCTGGGGAGCTGTGCTGTGTGATCCTGGGGAGCTGTGCTGTGTGATCATGGGGAGCTGTGCTGTGTGATCCTGGGGAGCTGTGCTGTGTGATCCTGGAGAGCTGTGCTGTGTGATCATGAGGAGCTGTGATCATGGGGAGCTGTGCTGTGTGATCCTGGGGAGCTGTGCTGTGTGATCCTGGAGAGCTGTGCTGTGTGATCATGAGGAGCTGTGATCATGGGGAGCTATGCTGTGTGATCCTGGAGAGCTGTGCTGTGTGATCCTGGGGAGCTGTGCTGTGTGATCTTGGAGAGCTGTGCTGTGTGATCCTGGAGAGCTGTGCTGTGTGATCATGAGGAGCTGTGCTGTGTGATCATGAGGAGCTGTGCTGTGTGATCCTGGAGAGCTGTGCTGTGTGATCATGAGGAGCTGTGCTGTGTGATCCTGGAGAGCTGTGGTTATGAGGAGCTGTGCTGTATGATTCTGGGGAGCTGTGCTGTGTGATCCTGGGGAACTGTGCTGTGTGATCCTGGAGAGCTGTGCTGTGTGATCCTGGGGATCTGTGCTGTGTGATCACGGGGAGCTGTGCTGTGTGATCCTGGGGAGCTGAGCTGTGTGATCCTGGAGAGCTGTGATCATGAGGAGCTGTGCTGTGTGATCCTGGAGAGCTGTGATCATGAGGAGCTGTGCTGTGTGATCCTGGGGAGCTGTGCTGTGTGATCATGGGGCTCTGTCTATCCAAACAAAATAGCATTTCCAAAATGAAAAACACAGTTAAATTAGTCCACTTTTCATCAATTTCAGCACACATTCCAGGATTGTCTTGCCTCTTTTCAGGCCTTCTTCCCCCTCTTTGCTGCGAGTGTTTTGTCAGCTCTGCAGATTCCCTTCCTCTCTGTGTCCTTGCTTTTGTGTGCAATAAGGTGCATCCCACTACAATTTCATGCTTTTACAATCACAGCACACCCAAAGAACACATCTCTTCTCACATGCAAAAACCACAACTACCTAGTGAAGCCACAACAAGTTTCATATTTGCAATGCAATAATCTCATTTATAGACGTGAATGTTCTCTGGCCACAAAATCCTTAGACATTCAATACCTCTTGAAATGAAATAATTTCTGTTGAGCTAATTTAGGAGCCATCACAACTCTTGGCTCCAAATCTGGAAATCACTGCTGATGCATATTCCCTTCTCTGCTTTGCTTTCTTAAATAAGGGTGAGTTCTTCTGTATTTACTTCCGTAAGACAGCAGTCAGCCAGCTCTCTGTGACCTGAGCATTCAGATTTCTTCTCTTTAATTGTGAGATCACGTTTAGAACTCTACTCTGAAAGTACCCTGACACTCAAAGTCAAGTGCTTCCAATGCTGAAAGCACCAAAATTAAGGCTGTGCTCAGCTCCAGCCTCTTGAGCAGGATCATTACAATGCAGTATTTAATTACAATGATCATATACTGGTTTTTCCACTGAATCCCTAACTCATTCCATGCCTGGGTAGTCATTCAATATTTCCCTTAATCCTCCCTATGCAATGTGTGCCGCAGGCTTTATTTTCTGCGCACCATCCAAAGCCTCTGTTGACTACAGAATTATTCATTTCCTCTGGGGGTTCCTCCACTCTTTCATTGGGGCTCTGGATGCTTCTCAAGTGTGAACAAATTTATTTCCACAGAACACCTGTGCAACAACCTTGTACTTTCTCCCTCGAGAGCTGAGGCAGAGAGAGGAGCACCAATGTGTGAAAGCCTGGGTTTGGAGGCTCTCATCCCATCCCACACCATCCCTGGAGTTTGATTTTCCATGGACTTTGCATTTCATTTCATTTCTTTACATTTCTTTACATTGCTCCTTTTCAAAGCACAGCTCGTGTTGGCTTAATTTCCAAGTGCTCAGTGCTCCTGCAAACCTGACCCCAGGATCTCCCACTGGGACCTGGCAAGGAGGAAGGCATAATTAAGCTCAGCTCTGAATTCTGGCAGAAATGCAAGGGTAGGTGGGAGCCCACATGAGCTGGGCACTTCTTCTCATGCAGTCCTTCACTTTGTTCCATAAAGGTTTCAGATCCTTCTGGGGAATGAGGGATCCTGGTTGCTTACACAGACCCTGGAGAGAGCCTAGCCCATGCACTGCACAGAGCCTGAAGGAGGACATGACATCACTTCTGCAATTAAGACCAGTAAAAAACCTCACAGCATTCCTTGCTCTATCCTCTCACCATCCTTCTCTCATCTCCTCTCCACCTGCAGATACTCCCTCAGCCCCCTTGGGAATGGCTTTGTCCTTGTGCCAGTTCTGCACCTCTCCCACCAGACCTCTCAATCCAAAGCCATCCTTCTCCCTTCCTCATATACAGCAGCAATTTCCTGGCCTGGAGAGTCTTCTCCAGCCTGGAGAGTCTCCTCCAGCCATGGCTGTCAGCTGGAGCAGGGGTCTGGCATCATGGACAATTTTTATCCTGATGGAGATAAGGAAATCATGGGATGTGGGAACTGGCTTCACATTTCTCCTCTTTGCCTCCTTCCTCTGGGAACATGGGGTCCAGCCTTGGATCAGAGGTCTCACATCACACCAGAGACCTACAGGACAGCAGCAACATCTGTCCCCAAAGAGCACTTGAGTGTCCCAGGCCCTTGCTCTGCCCAAGAAGAGACAAAGCAGATGTGGAGCAGGGGAATCTGGCTGTTGGTGCTGCAGAGCCCATAGATCAGAAATGAGCTCAATACCACAAGGAAAAGTCAGAAAAATGCTGCTATAGCCCATGGATGGTGTGCAGTGACACAGTCCTGGCTGTCCTTGTGACACCTGTGATCCCAAAGCTGCCATTATGGAGGAAACTTAATCCCATCCCCATGTTGTGGGGAAACCCTCCCAGCTCTGCCCTGGCTCCTGCTTTTCCCAGTAGGGTTCACTGTGATCTTTCCACATTCTGGAATACCCAGCCCTGGTCAGACATGGGTGCTGGAGGTGCCTGAGGAGTTGGGCTAACAACTGGCTGATTGCACTGGCGATCCAGCTGAGGGAGGGCTAAAGCAGTTGCTTGAACCACTAAATTTAACGGAAGCAGCTCTATCACCACGGCATGGAGCATTTCCTATTTTTATTTCCACTACCAGCACTTGGCATCTCTAGAAGTTGGTATTGGCAAGGCTCAGGGTTTTGGGAAGAAACCAGAAAGATAGTTGAGAGCTCTGCACTGAGAGCCTGCTGTGTGCTCTGGGTACTGTGTGGGGCTGGGGATGTGCTCAGGGAGCTGACACTCATCCCACAGGTAGGAGCAGCAGCTGCTTTCCCACCCTGTGCTGTGCACAGATCCTGCTCTTCCCCAGGGGATTGGATCCCCAGAGACAGGTGAGCAGCTGTCTGTCCCTGTCCCTGTCATTGAAGAAGCCTGAATTTGCTTCTCTGTTTGTTGAGGAGAGGTTTCCTGCTCACCTTTCCAAACTCCCAGACAACTGCTCTGACATATTTTCCCTGTCAATGCAAAGACAACACAGTCTGTTGAAACAGCTGCCTGAGCCTGCCAGGTTCTTGGTATTACAGAGCTATTTCCAAGGGCCTGGCAGGCCAGATGTGAATCCTACATGGTCCAGACCAGACCTGCAGCTTGCCCCTGGAGAAACAGTGTGTTCCTACTTCCAAAGCTTTTATTGAACTAATTCTCTGCAGACAATGTGGATCAACAGCTGGTATGGCCATGAACCTTCTGCTTTTCCAAGTGGGTAACAGGGCTGCATGGCTCTGTGCTCACACTGTTAATCACCGTCCCTGGCTTTTCTGGATACAACTCCAAGCTAATTAATGACGCAGCTCCTGGTGCCAAGCCAGACCAGAGCAGGATCAGCAGGGACTCTGAGCCACATGCAGCAGGCACTGCAGGGCCTGCACAGCACCTCACACAGGACAATGGAGCTCCTGCAGCAGAGGCTGTGGTTGCACTGCAGGGACGGGCACTGTGCTGGCCACAACTCCCCCTCCTGCTGTGCCTGCTCTGTCCACACCTCCAGTATCCCAGTCAGGAGGCTTTTAATTGAAGCCTTGTGGAAAAAGACGCTTTGGAGGACCTAATTGAAGCCATTCAGTACCTGAAGAGAGCCTACAAGGAGGATGGAGACTTTATTGGAGGGACAGGACACAGGGAATGGCTTCCCACTGCCAGAGGGCAGGGTTAGATGGGATATTGGGAAGGAATTGTTCCCTGGGAGGGTGGGCAGGCCCTGGCACAGGGTGCCCAGAGAAGCTGTGGCTGCCCCTGGATCCCTGGAAGTGTCCAAGGCCAGGTTGGACATTGGGGCTTGGAGCAGCCTGGGACGGTGGAAGGTGTCCCTGCCCATGGCAGGGGGTAGAACGCGATGAGTTTTCAGGTCCCTTCCAATACAAACCAGTCAGGGATTCCATTTTATGAGTGTCACAAAAAACCCAAACCAACCAACCGAACAAACAAAAAAACAACAACAACAAAAACCCACCAAAAACCAAAAAACAACCCTGATGCTCACTGTGCAGTGTCACAACTTGTACCCACTTTTCTCAGGAGATGAGGAGGCTCAGGGAGGACCTCAGTGCCCTCCAGAGGACCTCAGTGCTCTCCACAACTCCCTGAAAGGTGCTTGTAGTAAGGTAGGGCTTTTCTGCCATGTCTCAAGTGAAAAGATGAGAGGAGGTAGCCTTAAAATGCACCAGAGGAGGTTCAGATTAGATTTAAGAAAACATTTTTTCCCTGACAGAGTGGTCAGGTATTGGAATATGTTGCCCAGGGAGGTGGTGGAGTGACCATCTCTGGAAGTGTTTAAGAAGCATCTGGATGTGGCACCTGGGGATGTGAGCTAGGGGTGATTATGGTGGTGCTCAGGTGATGGTTGGATAAGGTGATTTTGAACTGATTTTGTACTTCAAATGAACCATTTGCCAAAATGCGAAGTTTCTTTCCCCACCTGTGAAAGACCTGTTCTCAGTGTCAAAGATTTCTCGAAACAAAATTAAACAGCTGAATTAGAAAATCACTATACATTTGGAGAGAGTTTGATTCATTAAGGGATTTGTTACTGCAGGGTGGGCAGAGTGAACCTGAGCAGGAGTAATGGCTGAGGTGGGTTGACCCCTGAGCAGGCCCAGGAAATTGTTGGATCTGTGACACGCAGCTGCAGGTGCTGGAGAGCTGCAGCCACACTGTGTGCTCTGGGCAGCAAATCAAGGAATGCTCCAGCCAAAAGGCACAGCACAGGAAATGCTCTGAGGCTCTGTGCTTCATCTATGCAATAGGAAATGATTCTCAGCTCAGGAATGTTCTCAGTTTAAGAACCAATCCTACAGCCAGGGAAAGAGATTGGGATAAGTGTAGAGCTCATCAGCTCATCAGAGGAGAAGCAAAACTTGCCTTCACAGCTTCAGATAAAAAGATGGAGCCTGCTGAGAAGGCAGCAGCACCTTTGAAACTCGTTTAATTAGGTTAAAGGAAACAAAGGGTGAGGTTTGTGTTTATTCCCATGCAGTAAGTGCAAGATTTCATTCATGGGCTGCAGGGTCTCTCCCTCCTCAGCAGGGTCCAGAAGCTGCTCAAAGAGCTGAAACACTGGCAAGTTCTTGATTGTAAAATAGACATGTGCATGTGTGTGCAAGGCTGTGGGAGAGCCAGGTCTTTCCAGAGCACTTGACAGGGTGCTGAACACCAGTCTAACAGTAGCTCTCCCAGGGGTGGAACAGAATTTTAGTCAAGGGGACAACAAGGTCTCGGTGCTCAGATCTCCAGTGAGTCTGAGTGTCTTTCAGGAAGGTATCTGAGCCCTTGAATCATAACCAAAGCATTGGGTGGGATTAGTTGTTCAAATGTAGTTTTGGCCATCAAGACATCTTCACCTGAGCAAGTGTCCAGGTGCCCTGGAAGCCAAGGAAGGGACGTGGGCCTGGAGCAAATCCAATCGCTTCTGGAAGCAGCAACTGGCCCAGGAGCCTGAGCAGAGAGCTCAGCCTCAAGCTTGGGCAACACATACGGGCATCATGTGAGAACAGTTCACCTCTGGGGCTTCGGAGAGGAACAGTCCCTTGGTTTTGTGCAGTTCATGCAGGATGTGCTGCATTGCACAGCCGAGGCAGGGCTGGGATCATGGAATGACAGGAGCCCAGGATAGTTTGTGTTGGAAGGGACCTTAAAGCTTATCCAGTCCCACCCCCTGCCATGGGTGGGTCCCAGGTCCCACTGTCCCAGGCTGCTCCAAGGCCCAATGTCCAACCTGGCCTTGGGCACTGCCAGGGATCCAGGGGCAGCCACAGCTTCTCTGGGCACCCTGTGCCAGGGCCTCCCACACTCACAGGAGAGAATTCCTTCGTAATATCTAATCCAATTCTACCCTCCTTCAGCTTCAAGCCATTCTCCCCTTATCCAATCACTACACGGCTTCGTGAAAATCCCTCTGCAGCCTTCTTGCAAACCCTCACAGGAGCTGGAATGTTGCTGCTGTCTTCAGGTCCTGCACCCCTTCGGGCACAGGGAGGTTGCTGAGGGATCTTGCAGGACGGGCCATTGCCAGGGCCAGCTACAGGCACAGGGAAAACGAATATGGATCTTTCCAAACCCTTGATAAATTTGAAGGAAGAATAAAACAATACTAACAAACGTTTGGCCAGGCTGTTTGCCCAGGAGAGGAGATGTGTTGGCCTTGCTTGCTGACAGACTGGTTGGATAATGCTGGAATTAGTTAAATGCTGCTAATAGAGAATGGAAACAGCACAGGAGAGGCTTCAGAACCAGCACACCATGGTCACCAAAGTGTCACAGGGCAGCATCTGGCCGAGCATCCTCCTGAGGGACCAGGCATGTTCTGGGCCAAGTGTCATATGTAGGCTGTTGGTGTCACACGGAGGCTGCAGTGACAGGTCAGAGCTGGACCCTGACCTAGGCTGGAACCTGACCAGGATGGACCTTGACCAGGCTGGACCTGCCCTCTGGGATGGCAGCACTTCAGGGGTGGCACTGCAGCCCCACAGGACAACTCTCAAAGCACCCAGCAAAATGATGTCCAGTGTTGGTGGTGTGCGCTCCCCACTCAGCTTTTAGGATGTCACGGAATCACAGGATAACCAGAGTTGGAAGAGAACTTCAAGATCACCAAGCGCAAGCATCAACCCAGAACTACTATAATCACTCCCAAATCATGTTCCCAGGACCCACATTCAGACACTTCTTGAACAGTTCCAAAGATGGTGATTCCATCACCTCCCTGACTGACTTAATCCAATTCCCCATATCAAATCTGAACCTCCCTTGGTTCAATTTAAAGCCATTTCCTCTCATCTTTTCACTTGAAACATGTCAGAAGAGGGTGATCCCAGCAGAGGATTGTTCCCAACCCCCTGGTATCTTGGCATGCTTTAAAACAAACTGATAATGATGACTTTTGACACCCTGTTTATGAAGATCTGGGAACCACACAGAGAACATCAGTGTGTGTGAGATGCTGGACATCAGCCCAGAGCAGCACTGTTCCCTAATGACCTGGAACAGGGATGCACTCCTGCTGCTTGGACTCTGCACTGGTATTCCCAGCCATGCTCTTTCTCATGAAGTTGGACAGTCAAGGTAGAGAATTTAGGACCTATAGCCCAAAAAGGAGCTTGACAAAATGGGTGTGGGAAGCTGGGACAACCTAAGCACTGATCCTCAGGATAAGAAACGGGAGCAAAAATTAGCTTTTCAAGATTTCCCTCTTTCCCCTTAATTGCCAAGATCTTATTTTGGAAGTGGCCAGCTGCAGCTGTCAGATGTCTGCTTCAGGCAGGGAGTGCTAAATAAGGGATGGAAATCATCTCTGCAAGTGTGGGAAGTTATTCAGGATTAACTATTTGCTGCAGAGAGCCCCCAGGACCCTGAGAACACCCCTGGCCCTTGAGCCATTCACTTACATGATGCTGAGGGAACCTTCCCAAGGGGCTTCCCAGGAAGGGTCAGGAGCTCCCCCTTCACAGCCTGCACACCTTGGCAGACTTGCACTCCCTTGTGGGTTGGTCAAATGTCCCTGTGGTACCCAACTCCCCCAGAGTGATGCTCCTGCAGGTGGGACTGCAGGCTGGATGCCCAGGTGTACAGAGCTCATGCACCCTGCTGTGGTCCCTGCTCTAGTGGGGCTGCCGTGGGGCAGCACAGGCTGCACCCACAGGTCCCTGGATTTGTGACTAGTGGAGCTCTGTGCTTGCATCACTCTTTTTGTGTTCTCTGGCTGTTTTCCCTCTTTTTAAACATTGTATAAGTGAAGGACTGACGATGTCAAGAGCATTGCTGGTGAGTGCAGGAGACAGCAGGAATTCTGCAAGGCAGTGAGGTGGCACCATCAGGTGAAATTCACCCACGGCAGAGCCTGCTCGGAGCCCCACGCTCCTGGCACAGTGACAAGGTGACACACGTGCCCACTGTCACAGCACACTCCCCATGCCAGCTGTGCCCATGGGAGCACAGCTCCCTCAGCCCTGCCTGCCCCCAGGACAGGACTGACCCTGCCGAGGGGAGCTCCCACTGCCATGGGGCTGCCCGGGAACCACAGTGTTGCAAGAGCCCAGAAAACAACCGGCAAATAAAAGGCACAGTTGGACAGGGCTCTGCAGCATCTCCCATGTGCAGTGTGGGCCCTGCCCGCCCCCACACTCCTCACGGGGGGGATCCAAGGCAGGCCGTGAGCACAGCAGAGGAGGGCTGGGTGAATCATTGCTGCTCCGGGGGTGTTCCTTGGGCACATGGCAGCAGCATCCAGTCCCACCTGAGCTGGGCCAGAGGCTCAAGGGGGTTGCTCTCCCATACCCTGTATTTTAATACAGGGTCCTGCTGGGAGCTGCCTAAGCTGTGGCTTTGTGCTGCTGAGGGATCACTGAGAATCAGAGATGCTGCCAGACTTCCCCAGGACTTTGCTTTTGGTCCAGGACACCAACAGGGAGCACTGCGAGGCAAGGCTTGGCTTGGGGACCTTGGGAATGTGTTCACGGCAGGGAATGACTTGGGGAGCATTCAGAGGTGTGAGTGGCATTTAGGAATAAAACAATTACTGGATTAAAACAATCAAAGAAAAGGGTTGAAATGAGCTTTAAAAAACTGAAGTGTTGGTAAATTCCCTGCAGAGGTGCAGGGTAGTGATGCCCCTTTTGTGCTCTGCTTCCACAAAGTACAGAATGGCAGAGGCTTTTTTGTCCTGCTGGCCACCAAGTGCTGAAGAACTCCCCTCTTCTCTCACCATACTGGCCAGGCTGAGTCTGCAGTAAACCAGACAAACATGAGATTGAAATGGTCTTTAAAAGCACCTGGATCTGCAATAGCTCTGTCAAAGTGGGTTTAGCTGCTCTGAGAGAAGTGCTATGGAGTGAAGCCGATTGCAGAGTTTAACTCCTGCAGTGTTTGGGGTTTCCTTAAAGCTTCCCCCAATCCCAGCTCCAGCCCAGGATATTGTCCTGCTTTGGGTTGCAGAGAAAATGGGCACAGCATCCCCAGAGAGCTGGATGTCCACTTGCTCCAGGGGCACAGAGTGAGCAGAGGGGTGCAGGGACACCTCTGGACAGCCATGCCACAGGGGAGGCCTTTGGAATGTGCCCTGTCCTCAGGGCAAGCCCCAGCAAAGCCTATCGAGGGTGTGCTGGGAGGGCTGAGGGGTATCCCAGCAGACATGCACCATGTCCTTAGTGTTTGTGCAGGGTTTGTCCTATCCCTTGCCCTGCTCTCTGGAGCCCTGGAGACAGCCCCGGCACTGAGGGGGCTTGTTGCCAAGACAGTGCCAGTGAGGATTGCTTGGATGTGAGAAATGTCTTGGACAGATGGCAGGGAGAGGGCAAAGGGAGCAGGTGTGGAGCCCATGAGAGGCTGCCAGCAGCCCTGGGAAGGACAGTAAGGAGAGAAGGAGAGAAAGGAAGGGGAGCTGGGTCACTGCAGCAGCTGAGGAGGGACAGGGAGTGAGTCAGGAGGAGACTGTTTGTGATGCTGGCGTGGTGGGGATGAGAAGGGGGTGGTGGGGAGATGACTCAAGAGATGTGGGAGGGGCGAGGGCTGAGAGAAAGTCAGTTTGTGACCCATCTGGCTTGTAGAAAGGGGCAGAGACGATTTCTCTTGAGAGGTTCTTGCTGAAACTTGCTTAGCACTGACTGAATCCCCCACTTCAAAATCCAGGAGAAAAATTTTGCTTCCCTAGCTCGTGAGAGTGAAGCAAACCCTCTGGTGATGGATGGTGCCTGCTGTGCCTGTTTGCTGGTTTGTTTCTACATTGCCTATCCCAAAAGTCCTGGACACCACCAAGAAGGGAATTTTAAACTGTGCCAGCTACTTCATGCAGGCAAGGGTGGAGGCTTTGGGGAGCAGAAATGGGGGGCAGGGATGAAGAACAAGGCTGGCAGAGAGCTTGCAGCCCCACAAAGCCTGGGAAAAGCAGTAAAAATAAATTAAGGGGTTGAGTGCCCTGCAGAGGAGCCCCATGCAGGGCTGGGACCACCTGTAAAGCGCGGGGAGGTCTCACTCATTGAGTTTCCTTGGTTTGCAAACAATTGCTGTTATTCCTGATGCAGTAGTGCAGGAATCCCCTTCTCTACTCCAAACCAGCATCTTTTGCCATCAGGTGAGCACTGAAGTGGCTCATCCCTGTATCCATCCAACTCAATCCTCCTAGGGGCCAGTCCTAGGGGGCACAGACAGCTCTGGCTTGGCAGGGAGCACTCTGCAAACAGGAGGGTTGGGGGTCTGCCCATCCTGGTGTTCGTGGGGTACCTGGGGACACGGGGTGCACTGGGCCATCCTGCAAAAGTTGTGACAAGTGCTAAGTGTCCCCATGACTGCTCACATGCATTTTAATGGCTTTCTTAGTGCCTAGGATTCCCAAGGTGCATAAGCCAGTCAAGAACTTCCTGCCAAAACATCCTTCATGAGAAAAGTGCTGGCTGGGAACCAGAACATGTCATAATAGTTTTAACAAATTAATTATAATGATTAAAAAATCCTCATAATCATGGCATGTCTTGTGTCCAGGGTGGGACTCATCATGCATGCAAGACAGTTGTGCTGGAGAAAAACATTTTAAAATATGTGAGATCTTAGATCTGAGTTTCCCTTGCATCAGAGGGAGCTTTTTGAAGAATACCCTCTGGAATTCCTATTGGGAAACTGCCTGGTTTAAGGTTTTTGCTTTTTTTCCCAAATTTTTGCTCTCAAAACTTTCCACAGGCAAAACTGGTTGAAATTTAAAGGTATAAAGTAAATTTATTATTATCAGAGTCAGAAGAGGATAATGAGAAGTAAAATAAGCCTTTTAAACACCTTTTTCCCTCCCAGACCCTCCCTCTTTCCCACTGACAGCACAGGGAGACAGGGTGTGGGGGTTTTGGTCAGTTCATCACTTGAGATCTTCGCTCGGGGAGGGGAATGCTTTGCCCCCCTCTGCTCTGCCATGGGGTCCCTCCCATGGGAAACAGGTTCTCCATGAACTTCTCCAGTGTGGCTCTAATCTCACAAGCAGCAGTCTTGCCAAAATTGCTGGAAAGTGAGTCCCTCCCATGGGCAAACAGACCTTCCAAAACTGCTGTGGCATGGGTCACTCGTGCACAGGCTGCAGTCCTCTGAGGATAGGCTGCTCTAGTTTGGAAGCAAGGTCCCTCCTTCTCTGTCTCTGGAACCAGGGCCCTCTCTCTCCAGCTGGGTGTCCCACTGGATCACAGCTTTCTCTGTCACACCTGCTCCAGCAGGAGCGCTTCCCTCACAGGCTGTGAGTGGATCTTCCATCATCTGTGGACCTCATGGGCTGCAAGAAAGACAGCTTGCTTCACCATGGTCCTCACCACAGCCTGCAGAGGAATCTTAGCTCCAGTGCTTGGAGCACCTCCTCTGCCTCTTTTACCCACTGACCTTGGTGTTGCCATGTTGTTTTCCCTCACATGTCCTCACTTCCTCCTCTTCTCTGAAAAAAACTGCTGCTCATAGGTTCTATTGCCAACAAGTTCTACTAATTCAAAGATTCCTGCAGGATCCTGCAGCTCTGAGAGGTTGATCTTGTCTAGGTTCCACACGGGGGAATCCCTCGTCATGCTTCCCCTGCTGTCCCTGTGGCCCTGCCACCTCATGAGACTGCGGTGCTGGCGCTGTTTAACGCCTCTCTGCATGCAGGAACTGGGAAGGAGAAGCTGCCAGCCCTGCCCTTTTGGCCTGCAGCAGGGTTGGCCAGGAGGGCCAGGCAGGCAGGGCTTGCCCTGGACCATGCTGAGATGCTGCAGTAGCAGCAGTGGCACATCACCACAGGCTGTGCTTAGATAGCCCATGGCTCCGGCACCTCACCACCCCCGGAAAAAACTGCCCAGGTGCTGTTTTGATTTTCTTCTTAAATATGTCATCACAGAGGCATTACCAGCCTCTCTAATTGGGCCAGCAGCACATCCATTTTCAGAGCCATCAGAGGTTGGTTCTGTTGGATATGGTGGAAGCTTCTAGCAGCTTCTCACAGAAGCCACTTCTGTGGTCCTCCCCCACCAGCAAAAACCAAGCTGTGCCAAATTAACTGCAGCCTGGGCTGGGCAGGACCTGCTCGTGACAAACACCTTGCCTGGCAGAGGGCTGTCACAGCTCCATCCCAGGGGTTTGCTTTGGCTCTGGGTGCCTGCACATCCCACTGATCATGTTCCCTCCTGGATGGACACCAAGGCCAACTTCTCCATCCACTGTCAGCCCCAGGAAGTTGCTGCCAGGGCAGGCAGACACTCCCAGCAGCTACTTCTTCCAGAGACCCCAACAACCCCCCCCAGCTGCTTTGCTGGGACGCCAGTTCAGATATTGGTCCATCTGTGGTCCTGCAGACCCTCCCAGCCTCCATCACAACAAGGCAGAGCCAACTGGAAACCCCTAAGCCCTTGGAGGGATCCCTGGCATTGGGTGTAGCAGTTGTTGCAAATCCTGATTCTGGGTCCTGCTCTCCCATCAATTTGTTGTGTATCCTGATTGAGGAGCCTGCCAATAACACAAATTTGTCAGAAATAAGTGATTTACTGTCACTCAAAGAACCACCATCCAAGGTATTAGTAAAAGTGGCTTTAATATGAATTTGTAAAAGTTTGATTTAACTAAGTTCAGTGACAAGGTTCACCCTATTTACTCCATGGGTGAAATACAAAGGAAAATAGAGTTAGAATCAAACTGGAATGATTGACACAGCAGGTGAGCACCTGGCTGACTCCTAATCAGATTGCGTAACATGGGAAAAGGATGTGTGAGACTCTTTGTACCCACAACTTCCTTTGCTCCTTGATATGAATGAGAGAAGCCACAGCTGTCCATGTGTCCATGTGTGATCTGTGTTCCAAGCTCACATGATGGAATCTCACTGGGTCACTCTGTTCCTTTGTGGGTTTCCTAAAGGAGTTCTTAGCCCAATTCAGGCTGTTTTCTCCTCTGGAGCCTGCACCAAACTCTGCAGGTTGGGCTGAGGGGGTTGCGTGCAACCTCACGTCTGTGCTGGAACTCCTGGTAGTGCACAAGGATACTGGTTAAACTGGGATCCTTGTGGGGAAAGCTTCAGCAGGAAGTTCTTCTCTGAGCTCTGAACCCTTCCCCATCCAGCTCTGTCTCTGGAGACCCAGTCTGCAGAGCACCATTCCTGTGAGGATGATTCCCAGGTTATTTACCCTCATCCTCTGGCTCTCCCATTGGTGACTGTTCTGCTGCTGAGATTTAGAGCCCCTCTCTCCATCCCAGCAATCTGTGCTGGCTGCAGCTCCTCCCTGTCTGCTTCCCCCCTTGGCTCCTGTGTGCAGCTCACGTCCCTGGTTTAAATCTCCCTTTAAGCACACACCTGTTTTCTATTGCTGTTGCGGCAGGATTTTAACTGTGTATGTATTACATGTCTTTAAAATTTATGCAACTCATTTTTTTATGTGCACAGCTCTGCGATAAGCCGTGAAAGGTACACTATAAAAATGTGTAATTGCACTGTAGTTTTTCCCCCCCTCCAACACATGGCAAAAATTTATTTTACATTTTTTTCAGGGGAAATATGTGTTGGGGGAAGGGAGGAAGAAGAGGGGGAAGGAGCACCAATCGATTTGGCAGAGGCAGAGTGCAGGGCTGTCCTGGATGCTGCAGAAGGAGGGGGAGGTGAAGGTCTCTTGGAGCAGCTCAAATCTGACACTGGAACCTGCTGAGCCTCTTGTTAGTGCCATGCTACTCACAGAAAACCACTCACCCACCTTCTCCATGGAGCAGGCACAGACAAGCACTTGGTGCAGGGGTTAATTGGGATACAGAGCAGCAGCTCCACTCACTGCTGTTCCCCTGCCTGGAGGGTGAGGGTTCAGGAGTGCTGGGCTGAGTGTGCTCTCCAGGCACACTTCACCTTGCCATGGAGCAGTGGAGTGTCTGCTGCAGCAGTGTTTGTTGCTGTGGGCTGCAGAGACCATGAGAAACTCCCTGCTTATCTCTCCTGACCAGCCTATGAAGTGTTCAGCTCCATCAGGAGGAGTTTGTGAAGGTGGGAAAGGCCATTGCAGGTGAGGATGCTGCTGCAGAACAGCATCAACAGTTGTGCTCCCAACAAGTAACAGGACAAGGGAAAATGGTCTCAAATAGTGTCAGGGAATGTTCAGGTAGGATATTAGAGAATATTTCTTCCCTGGAAGAGTGGCCAGGCACTAGGATAGGCTGCCAGGGCAGAGGGGGAGTCACTATACCTGCAAGTGTTCATAAAAGGAGTAGATGTGGCACTTCCCAATATGGTTTAGTGGCCATGATAGGATCTGGTCAAAGGTTGGACTTGATGACTTTAGAGGTCTTTTCCAACCTTAATGATTCCATAATTCTATGAGATTGGCAGGATCAGCCTGGCTGATCTTCATTCCCACGCCCCGCTGGGAAAGCAGGGGACCTCAACTGGGTCCCCTCACAGCGTGGGCAGCAGTCAGCACAGTGGGCAGGTGATGTACTTGTCCCTGCTTTGGGACTGGGGGACCAAAATCTCCATAACAGAACTATAAATTTCTCAGGTGAAGTGCAGCTCCAAGCAGAGCTGGGTGAACTGATATCTCTTCCTTCCTTGGGTGCCCCAAACCATGGTACCCCAAGCATAGAATTCCCTGGGGGCTGTCAGATCCATGGACATCTTTTAGCATGGGGAAGGGGAGGAGATCAAGCATTTACAGAGTGTTTTGCTGACTGCTCCCAGCAGATGGTCCCGGCAATTTGCACTTCGCTGCCTGCTTTAACATGTTGAATTACAAACCAAACAAAGCCAAACATAACCCCTCTAAACAAACAAACACCAGCAGCCAAACGGCCCCTGAGGAAGGGCTGAAATGTCCCTGCACCTCCCTGCTGCTGCTCCCTCCACACATGTCCCCTGCGTGCTGGCTGGGCCAGCCTGGCCTCCCAGCTCAGGGAAAACTCATCAGCTTTCCAGGGAATAACAACTTTTGGGAGGGAGACTGTCACTCTCAGATGCTGCAGTCACAGAAGCTGCAGTGCTGTTGTTTAAGGAGTTCTCCCTTTTTTTTTTTTTTTTGGTTTTGTTTTTTTTTTCTTCCTCTTAAGGAAATTTCCCCCATACGTGTAGCTAGGAGACAATAATGACTGGATACTTAAGAGAGGCAAAATAAGTTGTCACATCTCAAGGGAGGAGTGCAGCTGGCTACTCTCTCTTTACCTGGGGCTTCCCCAGCAGGGCAGAGATACTGTGCGATTTTTGGACTGAGAATCAGGCTTCTGGCTCACTTGTGCTCTTGGCATTAGGAGGGGAAGGAGACTGTGGTTGCTGTGGGAAGAATTCAGAATTCGCCCCCACTGTGGGTTCTGTCTCCTGATGCCTTCTCCTGTGACCGGAGCTCTGCTTGTAAGAGCGGCTGTTGGACTGGGACCTTACTAGCACCCTTCCTCACTAAAAAAGGGACTTTTCACCATTTGCTGGGGTGCCTCAGGGGAAGAGCCCAGGGATCCTGAGCCCACCTTTCCCTGCCCTGCTGGGAGCCAGGCCACCATTGCCACCCCCACTGCTTCTTGGTGCTGCTCTGGGTTTTGCTGCTCTGCAGCCCTGCAGCCCCTGCCTGCTGGGACCCCCACGGTTACAGCTACGGCTGCGGAGTTCGATACATCTGGTCTACCACCCGGGGATGTTTTTGCTCATTCCTGCCGTTCAGCTTGCTGCTCCCCATGGTCCTGCTGGGGCACCGGGAGCAGCCGCCCCTTTCTCCATCCCCTCCCATCCTGGCACAGCCGCCATCACCGCATGCTCTCTGAGCCCGCCCCACAGCGCCCCCTGCAGCCGCGGGGGAATCATTGCACCCGCCCTGCCTGGCTGGGAGCCAGCAGCGCCCCTGCCGGCCGTGCCCGGAACTGCACCAAGGCAAAAGTGCCTGTGGTGAGAGAAGGCTGGGACTGGGTCTGGGGGTCTGTTTGTTGGGAATGCCATGGCTGTTGTTTGTTTGCCTTGTTATACTCACTAGTAAAGAACTGCTATTCCTTTTCCCCAGGGAAAGGGGCCTGAAAGACCCTTAATTTCAACGTTACAATAATTCAGAGGGAAGGGGGTAACTTTTTCCCTTCCAGGGGAGGCTCCTGCCTTCCTTAGCAGACTCATGTCTTCCAAACCAAGACCTCCACATATGCCTGAAGACAGATGAGGAGCCTGTTGGACCTTCATGGATTCTGCTCTGCTCTGTGATCCCAAGGATGATCCCAGCTGGGAGATCACCTATTCCACACAGTCCTCCCAGTACCCCATCTGTTTAGACAGGTAAAAAATGAGAGTCACCAAAGGGACCTGCTGAGCATCTATCCCTATGGTTATCACCTCCCAAGGTCTGCCCAGAGGGAGCTGCTCTTGTGATCCCTGCCCACCCTTGGCCCTAGAGACAGCTGCATCTCTTCCCCAGTGTCCCCCACTACGCCTTGGACACTTCCAGGGATCCAGGGACAGCCACAGCTACTCTAGGCAACCCATGCAAGGGGTCTCCACCCTCACAGGGAACAATTTCCTCTCAATAGCCAAGCTATAACTATTCTCTTTCTTTTAAAGCCATTCCCCCTTGTCCTATCACTAGTGTGATCCTTTCTGCATGCAGAACACCACAGATGACTCCCCTTCTTTTGTCCAAATTAACTCACACATTACCAACCAGCAGCTTTTTTCTTGTCCCACTGTTCCCCTAAGCCATCCTCACATTTCACAGGAGCTGTACAGTGAACAGAAAAACTCCTCACGCCCTTCCAGGAAAATTTCTTTGATGATGTGCATCCCTTGAGAGAGGTTGTAAAAACTTCTGAAGAGGCAAGGCTAGCCTGGAGACAGAGATGTTTTATTTTCTCTCTGCTCCAGTTCCTAGCAGGGACTTCCCTGCTTCTCACTCATGTTTCACTCTCTGCTGTAAAATCTCCACTAGCAAGATGCAGCTTGAGAGGGATGGTCTCTGTGTGGTTTGTACCTACAATAAATGAGCTGTGTCTTTCCTATTTGTGGAATAAACACAACACAACAAACAACTTCTAGAAGCAGGAATTTCCCCCAAGTAATTGCAGCAATATGGTGAGCAATAACATGCAATAGTAAAAAAAAAAAAAAGAAACTTGAAGCCATTAGTCAGTTTTAGCTGCATGAAATTTTGGTCATAGAGCTCTTCACTGCTGTAATAGAGCTGCGATTGCCTACTACTGTCTCCATGTGCAGCAGATTTCTTCTTCAGGATGAGGTGAAATGGACATTTTAATATCTATTGTGTGGCACAGGCAAATAACTTGCACAAGTAGAGCTGTCCTGACTGCTGCGATCAACAATAGGCAGCACTTGCCCTGACCAAATATCTGCACTGCTGCTGTAACATCTCTGCCACACTAATATTCCTCTCCTGATTTATCATCAGATCCAGGCTGCACCCTGGGACATGGTGGTTGCACACCAACAGGCAATTCCTGCTTGTTTCCACACTGGAACCTGAACCCTCTCATAAAATGCAATGGAAGAAAAATCCTCTGGGAGCTACCACAGCCATTGGATATTCAAGTCAGGGTCAGATCCAAGTGGAAAGAAACTGGAATGTGGTGTGGGGAAAAGTGCAGGCACTGGCATCCAGGCCTGGCTTGGTCTCTCTGAGGTCCTGTACTCACGGCTGTGTCTGTGCTGTGGGTGCAGCCCCACTTTGGTGTCTGTCACACAAAACCCGACTCAGAACTTGCCACTGGGACATTCTGCTGACAAAGACCCCCAGGATACACCCCTTGAACCTCTCATCCAGCTCTTACCAGCTGCTCTCCTACAATGGTTTGGGGAAGCAGAGCCGTTACTCAGCTCTTGGGATGTGCTTGGTGGAGCCAGTCCTGGGTGATGTCACATTCATTCTCTGGCAGTGGTGTGAGCACTGTCTGGCAAACCCCTTGGGGTTTGTCTTCCTGGACACTTAACAAGGTTAAGGAAAATGATCAGAGATATGCAGAAAAGTGCATGGCTGGGCATTTCCAAACTGGAGCGACAAAGAGCCAAGGCACATGATTCCCAGCTTGCCTTTGTTGCTGACTTCTGCCTGGGGACTGACGGCAAAGCTCAAACTGCAGCTCACCCAAGAGCCAGGACGCTGGGTTCAGTCTTAGAGTTGCTTTCTATGTAATAGAAGCACAGACCCTGATTAGTGACACAAGTGAAGGTATGAGGGCACCCTCAGCAGGTTTGCAGGTGACAGCAGCTGAGTGGTGCAGTGACACACCTAAGAGCACTCAGAGAGATCATCATGTGCTGGAGGAGTGCCCATGGGAAGCGCACGTAGTTTAACAAGACCAAGTGTTGGTGTTTGTTAAGATCCAATTATTAAAATCACTAGGGAGATGTCTCTGCCTGAGTTAGGGTGCAAACAAGACCATGTACCAAAGCCAATAGTATGGATTTCTTTTTGAACAGTAAATGTGAGGTAGAGGGAGACAAACAGAAAAGAGGGGAGGCAGGGACAGAAAGAGTGACAGAGAAAGAGAAAAAATATCCTTCTATAGATTCTGATAATGCCCTGTTGGTCTTCCTCCAGTCTTCTCAGTGCTTGCAGACTGTATCCATTGAGTGATGAGGGGGAAAAGCCCTCCAAACAAAAAATCTGTTTGGTTTACATTCACTCAGGTTCAGGTAGAAATGCACAGCCTCCTCCCCTGGGGCAGGGAGTTTCGCACTGGAGGATGTAATGTTATGGATCATGGGACACCATTGTGATGCGATATGATGGACCATGGGACACCTGGGTGATGTACTGGTGTGGGTCACTCTTCAGGAGCCTTTGAATCCTTCTGTGATATGGCACTGACCCTCTTAGGTCAGTGCCGTTGGATCCATCATGGCCTATCCTACCTGTGAATGTCCCAGTACTTTGGAGGGGAGTGCTCACAGCTGAGTTGTTAGGATAGGAAGGAGTCCTCCCATCTTGTAGGCTTTGCCTCTTATCTGGGAAAACAGTTTGTAGGCTCAGGTGTGCCCTCTTCTCTGCACCTGTGGGCTGCTCACGAGCAGAGCACTGGGGATGGTTCAAGCCCTCAGCACCGACAGCCCCAGCTTTGGCAGCTGTGGTTCCTGCAATGGGACATCTCGAGCCATCAATCCCAGCCCAGCCCAGTCTCCGTGCTGTACCCGGGTGGGGCAGCCCCCAGGATCAATCCAAGCTGGGAATGAAGGGATGGAGCAGCCCTGCCAAGAGGGGCTTGGGAGGTGGATGAGAAGCTGGATACACCCCAGCTGTGTGTGTTGGGACCCCAAATCCTCGTGCCCTGGGCTCATGCCCCACCGTGGGCAGCAGGGGAAGGGGACACTCTGCCCTTCTGCCCTGCTCAGGTGACACCTCACCTGCAGAGCTGCCCCCAGCTCTGGGGCCCGGCACAAGAAGGACCTGGAGCTGCTGGGGAGAGTCCAGAGGAGGCATCAAGATGATCAGAGGGATCGAGCAGCTCTGCTGGAAGGAAAGGCTGAGAGAACTGGGATAGCTTAGCCTGGAGAAGAGAAGCTTTGAGGTCATCTAATTGTGGCCTCCAGTGCCTAAAGGAGCTGACAGGAGAGCTGGAGAGGGACTATTTACGAGGGCATGAAGGGAAGGACAAGGGAGAATGGCTTCAAACTGGGAGGAGGTTTAGATTGGATATTGGGAAGGAATTGTTCCCTGGGAGGGTGGGCAGGCCCTGGTACAGGGTGCCCAGAATAGCTGTGGCTGCTCCTGGATCCCTGGGAGTGTCCAAAGCCAGGGTGGACACTGGGGCTTGGAGCAGTCTGGGACAGTGGAAGGTGGGGAGGCAGGGGTGGAGTGGATGAGCTGTAAGGTCTCTTCCCATCCAAACCATTCCATGATTCTGTGAGTCTGATCTCTGGAATTTCTCATAATTCCTATCTTGTCTCACTCTTTTTTTTAAAGAAAATACTGTGACATTCATTATTGTCTGCTGGAAAGATTGCAGCCTTCACTGACAACTGTCCTCCAGAAATGCCTCATTCATTGTAACTGAGCCCTTTCCAGTGCAAAATGCATCCTATCACCTGAGATCTTAGTGATGTAAGGCTCCTTGTGACAGTAGGGCTGTGCTGGGGCTGCCTGGGCACCACCTGGGACATCCTATTTACATACATGACTGATGTGGGAACACAGGACTGAGGCAGTGAACGCTCTCATTCAGCCATGGAAGCAGGGCTCCTTTGGGAAATGTCACCTCTGCTATTTAAAGCTTTTTTTTTTGATCACTGCATTGTTCTCAAGCCTGCCACCACACTTTATGAAACACATAAGAGGAGTTTCTTAAACCAACATCCCTCTGTGATTTTATCTTTGCAGTTTCCAGATGACCCCTGGCTTTCTGTGCAGATGAGACAGGACACATCTCCAGGGTGGCACAGAGATCGGAATGGGGATGTATGGCCTCACCAGGCACCCTGGCCTGCCCATGCAGGCAGTCACTTGGGGTCCCTCTCATGGTGTATCTCTGAGACAGTGGTGATGCTGAGCCAGCCCCTCTCATCCCCCCTGGCTGTGCCAGGGACAGACCAGAGCAGTGCTGGGCACACAGGTGCCGGGGTTCTGCTCACACCACTCCCTTGCTGGTGTGTTTGTGATGGCCCCATCCTCCTGAATCTTGTGTAACCCTGTCTGGGCCAGTTCTGTTCCCTCCTGGAGGAAGGCTGCAGGAAGACTCACGAAGCTCACCCAGATCTGCTACTGCCCAGGTGTTTGGTCCATCTCTGTCAGAAATTTGCTCCCATGGAGCACAAACCTCTGCTGGGTGTCATCCCCCAGTCTTCAGCCTCTCCTCTGGAGCTGCCAGGGCAGTCTCTCCTGCTCTCTCTGCACTGCCAGTGCCACTTCCAGGAGGTGAGGGTGAGGAACCTGACATTCACAGATACTCTCCATCAGCCCTGAACAAGGGGGCAACCACAGGCCTTTCACTGCCACCTCTGGCCCACTGAGACACTCCATGTTTTGAGGGAGAGCTTTTCATAGCTGGAAGAAAGTCTCTCTGGGAACTTTAGGGTGATGAGAACTGATTAGCGTGGGATTACTAATTAGGGTTAGGAGGCAAGTAACCATTCAGCAGCACTAAGGAGAACTTTGTACACTGTGCTGGAGCTCAGCTCCTGTGTTCCTACCACCTACTGAGAGCCTGTGGTGGATTCCTTTTCTTGTGTGAGTTGCACAAGGAAAGCAGAGCTATAAATGAACCCATGAATCATCAAATGACAGAATGGTTTGGGTTGGATGGACCCTAAAGCCCATCCAGTGCCACCCCCTGCCATGGGCAGGGACACCTCCTACTGTCCCAGGCTGCTCCAAGCCCCAGTGTCCAGCCTGACCTTGGACACTTCCAGGGATCCAGGGGCAGCCACAGCTTCTCTGGGCACCCTGTACCTGGGCATTACCCTCCTCACAGAGAGGAATTTCTGTGTTAACAACCATTATACCAGGCAGCTGACAAGAATTTTTTTGAAGCATCTGTCTGCAAGGACCACAAATTCAATCCCAGGTGCACTAAATATGCATCTTGTGCTTGTGCTCCATGCCATTAGGCAATGGAAAAAACAGAAGCTAACATGGAAGTGTGGCAATGGGGCATTAGTATAGCATTTTGGGACAATGGAGAAAATAGCACATTTATTGAAGAGCTTAAGTTTTACATACTTTCCACTGAAATCAGTCTGAAACTAGTGTTTCAGACTGTACCAGACTAATACCAGCAGGTGCTAGTTTACAAATAATCATTTTGTTAAAACAGTGTTGTGTTTTTCAATAACAGATGTGGAAAATTACATTCTTTCCTGTTTCAGAATGATGCCCTGCTCTCCAAAGAGAGGCATCCTGAACTGGTCCAAGTGGAGGTGTAGATGCCAGGCCACAGACTCCATGGGGTACCTGGGGCTCTGTAGGATGTGTTAGGCTTGCTGGAGATGTTCACTCATCATGGCAAAGTGTGTGCTGTGAGGCTCTGTTGCCTTATCCCTCCTCAGTCCAACAGGCACATTCCCAGGAGAAACCACTACAAGTTCTCTAATTCACCACTCAGATGTCTCAACCTTGAAAGGGACTAAGTTTAGATCAGATATTGGGAAGGAATTGTTCCCTGGGAGGGTGGGCAGGCCCTGGCACAGGGTGCCCAGAGAAGCTGTGGCTGTCCCTGGATCCCTGGCAGTGCCCAAGGCCAGGCTGGACATTGGGGCTTGGAGCAGCCTGGGACAGTGGGAGGTGTCCCTGCCATGGCAGGGATGGCACTGGATGGGCTTTAAGTTCCTTTCCACCCCACACTATCTGGGATTCTGCAATTCTGTGACTGCTCTGTTTCATAGGATTTGAGGCTGGGAATAACACTTGCGGCCCACCTCTGTCTCAGGCAAGATCAGCTCCACTTGGGCCATTCCTAACAGGCCTTTTCCCACTGTGATCTTAAAACCAACCAGTGAAAGGGCTGCTCTGACCTTTCCAAACAGTCTGTGTCCATTCCTTGCCTTCCAGACAGCTGGATTTTCCTGACATCTGACCTGCAAAGGTACCTTGAACTCCATGGCTTCTGGTCCCATCTGCTGTGGGGAACAGACTTTGCTTTCCTTTCCTTCACAAAGATTTCTTCATCTCCTCCTTGGCCTGTGTCCTGTCCCGCCTAAACCCTCTAGTCTTGCCTGTTGGGACCAGTTTCCCTGATCTAAGGCAATTCTTCCCACTCTCTTTTGAACACCCTCCAAATGACCCTTTGCCTTCTCAAAATAGAGAAAAATTATTCCAGCTGCTGCCTTAGCAGTGGAGAGCAGGAGGAAGAGTGTATTTCTTTCCAAGTGATACCCCTGTTCATGATCCCATGATGAAAGGGGATTTTTTTGGCTCTACTTTGTCCTGTTGACTCATTTTCTCCCAGACAGACCTCCAAGCAACCTTCCTGTCAGCAGCTGAACCCTCACTCTTCTTCCTTACTGCATCCTGCTTTTTTTTAACCCATTTTTCTTTAATTCATGGAGAGATTTTGAATTTAAATCCTGTCCTGCCTATACATGATATCTCAAAACTTGGTAGTACCTCACAAATTAAATATGCCTGCTATTTCCTCCATCATCTGGGTCATTAATGAGAACATGTAATAGTGCTGGAGTCAGAAGAGACCCCCAAGGAACTCTTTCCTTCCCCAGAATTAATTAACCTTTTAATTAGAAACTGCGGCCAGTGTGGGAAGTTTCCAACTTCCTGGTGGTTTGAGAAACAGGAGTCCCTTTTTTAGCCTTTTTTTAAACTCATGGAATTCATCTTTAAGGTGCCTGAATGATGGATTGATGGTGAGGAGGAAGGACCAGAGGCATTCTCCATGAACAAAGCACAGGTCATTTAAACCTCTGCATTAATTAAACATTATCCCTGAAGAGACTTGGGCCCTGCCAGCTTTTTGGGCACTACCTGCAGAATTTGTATTGAACATTCTTGAATTTTGGGTGTAAGGAGTATGTCTAGAGTTTTAATTTTTCCTTGTTTTTTCTCCTTTCCTCCTCCTTTCCCCCTCCTTTTCCTCTCCTTTCCTCCTTCTTTTTTCCTTCTTTTTTCCTCTTTTTTCCTCTTTTTTTTCTCTCTTCCCCTGCCTTTTCTTTTTCTTTTTTTTTTGTTCCCTGGCTGTTCCTGTGTTTTGGACTCCATGTACTCATGAAAGGTGGTGCTGATTTTTTATGTCCATTAACACCAGTTTGAAAATACCCATCTGCTTGACTCTGCCTGCAGTTCAGTGTCTGTTTTGCCCCATCAGTGCCTTAGACATCCTGTGCAGAGCTGCCCTCCTGCCTTTCCAACAGCTTCTTCACCATCTGTGTGCAGGACATTGCCCTTGGCTCAGGGTTTGGGCAGCATCTTCAGGCTCAGCTGGTACATTGAGTTGGATGCATTTATTTGGGAATCTTTTTCAAGGGTTTTAATTTTCTGCAGGGGGGTGCAGGGGCTGGGGAGCTCTGGCCACCCTGTGGTGAGTAATGACCACAAGGGGATGGAGAATTATCCCTGCACCCTCCCTCTGGAGCCATGAGATGTACCCCTGCCCCAGTGACTCTGGCAATCACTCCAGACTGGGGGCAGAGGAGGAAGATGACCACCCTCACCACAAGCTCCAGCTTTGGAAAGCTTTCCCTGGACAGCCCCTGGAATTTGCTCTCTTGACTTTGCCCCCAGCATGGACAAGGGCAGCAGAGAGCCTGCCTGGCTTAAGCCTGTGTCTCCTAGGAACAAGCTAATTTTCCTCCAGTTTTCCTGAGATAAGGCAGCAGCGTTGATCGTAATGAGGTGATGGTTCTCAGCATTAATCCTGTGGGAGGGTGTCACTGTCCAGGGCAAAAAACCCACTGAGCCTGGAAAAAAGGGTGCAGCCACTGCCTGAGAGGAGCTGGTTCAGGTGATGCTGCTAATGAGGCAACATATAGGCTGGGGGCACTGGTGGCCTTGTGGACCCTGTCAAGTTCTAATTGTACAAGTTAATTACTGAGTGTAGCCTTGTGTAAGGTTAAAGCAGACAACACACGATGAACAGTCGAGAGGTTTGTGCTGGGTCACAGCCATGCAGATGAGTCTGCAAAGGCACCATAGTTCCTTGATGTAAATTATATAACACTGCACAGACAATGAAGTTTGAGTCACAAATATAAACAGCAGGGGCATAGGAATGGGCTTATCAATGGGAAAAATCCTGTTAATGCGGGACAAGTGCTCAGGTCAACTTAGTGAAACAATTTAAAGGACAAAAAGCTGAGTGTTCAGTTAATCCAGTCTAGGTGCATATTTCCAACAGTGAATTCACAGCATTGCAGTGCACAGATAACCTCTGGGACTCAGCAGTTGGTTGAACACTTGCAAATGTTTTAGCACCCAGTGGGCAGCAGAGCACAGGGCACCTCCAGTCAGAGACTGGGCCTTGACACACTCCCAGCCAAGGGCTGTTCTCAAAGGTGAGGGAGGTTATGGAATCCAGCTCTAAAGAGCTGAACAGGGCTCTCAAACACTGTGGCAAAGCTCCCAAGGGGGAAAAAGTGGCACCAGAGCTTCACCCTTGAGCAGAAAGCAGCAGTCACCCCCTTCTGCATTTGGCCTGGAGGTAAAACCTAGGTTTGGTCTCATTGGAGTCTCTGAAACACCTCCTGGTCCCCATTCCTGCCTGATGCCAGCTCCAACTGCCTTCCCTCTGAGGACAGGAGAGCCATGGAATGTGAGTTCAGATTTTTTTCTGTGTGAAGTTTCAGATGATGAGATTTAATATTTTTATGTCATACTGGTACACAGAAGGCACTGACAATGGGAATGGCCATGGACAGGTACTGGGAAGGTCCAGCCCAGTCAATTCAGACATGCATCACAGGACAGATGAGCTTTGTCAGGCTGGGAGCTCTTGGTGCCACCCCCCTGAAGCACCTTGAAATAATACACCCAGAGGGGCAACCCCAGGGCAGAGAGCAGGAAACAGAGGGAACCTGAGCTCAGGAGAGAAGAACCATCTGCAGCACAGTTCCAGTATAGATACAAGGACACTTGTGCCCCACAGCAGGGTGTCACAGAACCATAAAATCCCAGAACGGTTTGGGCTGGGAGTCACCTTAGATCCCAACCAGTCCTACCCCTGCCATGGCAGGGACACCTTCCACTGTCCCAGGCTGCTCCAAGCCCTGTCCAACCTGGCCTTGGACACTGCCAGGGATCCAGGGGCAGCCACAGCTGCTCTGGGCACCCTGTGCCAGGGCCTCCCACCCTGACAGGGAGGAATTTCTGATCCAAAGTCTCCTCTCTTGTCCTCGGCTCACCCCTGCCCCCGGACCTTTGCAGGAGCATCTCTGATGCTTGTGTCACATCCTTCAGCAGCCCCAGCGCTCAGAGCCTGCGCTGTGTCCCGAGGGATCCTCTGGACACTCCCAGAGCCTCTCCCGGCTGCTCCGTCCGGCCCCGGCTGCCAGCACAGCCCAGGCGGTGTGAGGACATGAGCGCAGCTTTGGAGCAGCAGAGGAGACAAAGGCAGGCAGGGAAGGATGAGTGATCCCTTGTTAGGGAGGCGTTTCCCAGCGCACACCATGTCCTGCCGGGCGGGATCCGGAGCGGGCTCCAGGCTCCAGCCTGTCCTCAGAGCATCACTGCCGGGTGCTCTGCTATCCCTCCACTATCCCCATTAATTGGCTTCTCCCAGCCCTCTCCAGCGCCTTTCTTCCCAGTGCTCGTCAGGGAACGGAAAGGCGAAGCTGACTGAAGCTGACAAGATTTCTTCTTGAAAAAAAAAGAGGGAAAGCTTGTATTGGCTCCATCAAAGCCTTTTATTAAAGCCACATGGGGAAAGAGCTGCCCTGTCAGACAGCTTTCGGTATTGAGAAAACATGAAAGAAACCAACAGCTATAATCAGCTCAAGAAATTTATTGCATTTTTGACCCTGATATGGTCGCGCACTGCTCCGAGATTTCTTTGAAGGTGTTGCAGGTTTATTGATTGTGAAAAATGTCAATGTGTCACATGCCCAATTAACTTGGCACTTCTTGCAATCAATACCCTAATTGCCTCTCTTTAGAGAAGCCATTAATTTAATTAACCCTCTCCATCCCCCGACTTGTTTTCCCAGTTAAAATATTTAAATAAACAGATGATCCAAGGTCTGTGTTCCTTTTGTGATGGGAGAGATGAAGGAGAGCAGAGATTTCTCAGAGATTCAACATCATTTCCAAGGGCCCTCTGGAGCTCTGTATCAGCTTAGTTGGAACAAGAGAGCAGCAGAGGCTGAAGGTGCCTTTTACCCTTGCCTGCCTTATCCCTGCCTCTTCTGTGGTGTTGGGAGACAAATCCTCTTTAGCAGAAAAACAGAGTGAGAGACCTGACCCCAGGGCTGTGAATGGAGCTGAGACCAACAGCCTGTGAAGGTCATAGTGGGAGTGACACGGTTGCTGTCACCTCTGTGGTTTATTTTTTACCCAGTGCACTGAAGTTTCATAGAGCTTAGTGTGCTGAGGCTGTCAAGAGTTAATCTGGGCGGTCTTATTGTGGTTTTGTTTTCATAAGTACTTAACAAATGGCTCTGGCATGATTAGGCTGAGTTTAAAAACTGGCTGACTGCTAGATCTGGGATGGAATCGTTGGCTCTCTATCAGCCTTTAGCACAGTCACTCCTAATTGGGTCCCACAGGTATCTCCCCAGGCTGCCGGGCTGCTCGGCATCTTTAGCAGTGATCTGGAAGAAAACAGAAAATCGTTACTGATAAAGTTTGAAGATGACACTGAGAGACTCCTGGAACAGTAAATAATGGCAAGAGCGGAGTAATCAGGTGGTGGTGTTTATATCACTTAGCAAATTGGAGGTGATAAAAAAGCCCCTGGTTGAACACAGCTAAATGCCAGGCCGTAAATGTGGGGAACCAGAAATACTCGTTGTGCTTGAAGGGTGGGGGAGAGGAGGTGGCAGGGGCAATGTCTCTGGAAAGATCACGAGTTTGTGGAGGAAATCCATCAGGATTATCAGCTTCTCCTTTGCTGCCATGATTAAAAGCAGAGGTGCAATATGCAGAGGTAGGCCAGCCTGAAGTTTAATTTCAAACAATGGTATAAAAAAGAAATAGTGAAAAATAATCTGAAGATAATTCTTCTTGAGAATTTATTTCCCTCCTTTACCCCCCAACACCATTTATTTTTGACTAGCCAAGGCAATGGTTAGTTTTCCAAAATCTGATACTTTGATAGTATTACTTGGGAGAATGGAGAGACTGGAAATCAAACCTCATCTGGGAACCATTCCCTTTATGAGCAGCTGTATTTAAATCTGAGATCAAAGATATGAAGTGCAGGGCAGCAGAGCTGTTTAAGCAGGGGCTGCTGTCCTTGGGGAGCAGAGGCGTGGGCAGAGGCATCCGCGAACCCCTTGATCTCAGCCTGTGGAGGGGAAACCCGCAGAAAGGGGGATTAAGAGGGAGCAAACAACCCCTTACCCCTCCTGTTAGGCACAGAGCCCTGGAGAGAGAAACTACAGGGAAATGCCATCTCCTCTCTGCCCAACACACATTAATTACTTAATCAAGTGAATCTGAGCCAGCAGAAGCTTCTGCATTTATGTCGATGCTGAAGACCCTCATCCAGCAGACCTGGGCTCACCCTTTGCCGCCTTTCTGGCTCTGGTGTGTCCTTGTCCCAGCTCGGGCTCTTGCCCTCCAGGGTGGTGTGAGCTCTGCCAGATCTGCTGGATGCACTTCCCCTTCCCCTCCCCATCAGTGTCAGGTGCTCCCTGGGCTCTCTGATTTTCCTGTACCTTGCATGTCTCAGCCCCATCCTTGGAGATCTCTGCTATCCATGGGCTAGGAATACTTGAGTGAGGCTGGTCCTGGCAATGTGGTGCTTTGGCTTTGCCTGTCTCCCTCCTGCCAAAGTGCCCTGGGAACTCAGGGATGCTCTGCAGGTGCCAGAACAGAGGCTTTCAGTCATTCATGGCTTTGCACTCCTGGCTTGCTCTGGACCATGGCAAAGGTGATGTGGTCAATCATGTGCCCTCTCTAAACCACTCTCAGCTGGCAGTGTGAGCACGAACAGTGGCTCCCCATTGCTGTGTGACTGCCCTGGTGATAGCAGGACATCTCATGGCACTGCTCAACAAGGGTAGAGACAGGGGCAAGGCTGAGGGGCTGCAGCATCCCATGGCTCCAGGGTGTTCATGGATTTGCTCCTGGCTGAGGTAGAATTCATAAGCTGGTTCTCACAGGAACTGTGTGCAAAGGGAGGGGCAGGAGAAGGTGGTGGAGCATCATCCTGGCAAGGCATGGGATGTGTGGATGAAAACATGGGAGAAGCAGCTGAAGGAAGCTCCTGAAGCATGTGGCTCAGGATGACTTCATCAGCAGATGGAGGAAAGACAGGAGCAGAGCAGCTGAGAAGCAATTAATGCTTCATCATTCCCAAGACTTCCCCTAAACTAACAGGGCATGAACAAATGGCACCTAGGGTAAATCTTCTATAAGCAACCTACTGCCTGCAGGGACTGTCCCCAAGCACCTCCAAAGGCTCCTACCTGCCTGATCTGTCTCAAACAGATGCAATTATTTTGCTGATCCCTTGAGTGGTCTCTCAGGACAGATTTCTTTAGGCTGGCAAAGGCAAAACTGTAAAGACTACTGCCAGTCCCTGCATCTCAGAGCTGCACCTGCTCATAAGAAACCCACAGCACATCTCGAGGAGCCTGCTGCTGTCTGGGCTCTGCTCTCATACGTGCACTGAGCTCAAAGGCAGCTCCTGGGCCCTGGCATGGCTCCTTCCTGGGAGGGAGAGGTGCTCTCCCCTCTGTGCACCTCACCCATGACATGCAGGGCCCAGCAGGAGAACAAAACAGGAAAGATGCTGGAAGGAGACCTTCAGTCATGCTCTAGCCAACCTCTGTGACCATCTGTGCTGCTCCCCAGAGCAGCGGTGACTGTGCAGACCCCAAATCTAGGCAGGCTCCAGCTGTGCCTGTAAAGCAGCCTGAGGGGAGTCAGTTTAGGGGCACCAGAGGGGGGATCTCCCCTGTGCTCTGCAGGGCCAGAGGGACCAGCAGCCCTGCAGAAGAGTGGAGGGATGGCACTGCCCAGGGGGAAGCAGTCAGAAGAGCCTGTCTGCACCCAGTCATGAGGAGAAGACTTGGACATGGTGCAGGAACCTGATGTGGTTTCTTGATGTTGAGGAGAGCTTTATGAACACCCAGAGCATGCAGAGAAGACGAGGCTGGGCAGGGCTGATGTGACCTTTCTGATCCAGGGAGGGTTAATGAGCTGCAGAAATCTCTGCCTTCCTGCAGGTTTTCGGATGACACATCAGCAGTAGCAGGGGAAATCTGTAACTCCTGACAAGGAGCTTTGTTTCCCAGGCCTTTCCTTCCTGCCTTTCCTCAAGAGCTGGATTTTCTCAGAAGACACCAGCTCTCTGATTTCTAAGGATTAACACTCCTGAAGCTTTCTGCAGAGCTAGCAGGCATCACATGTTCTGTGCGCTGCTCCCAGCAGTGACTCATTGTCCCTGCCCACCTGGAGCTGCTGGAAAATCTCACAGAAAGGTCTGGGGAGCCTTTTGGGAGCCAAAGTTAGATCTGAGCGTGTGTGTGCATGTGGAGCAGCAACTCCTCTGGCCATATGGTGCCAGATCTGCTGAATGGACAGACCCACCACATCTCTGTGCTTCCTGAGAGAAGGGAAGGAGGGTGATTTCTGAGCTGAGGTGGTCAGTCAACCTGAGGGCCCCGTGGCTTCCTCCAACCCCCCGAATTTGCTTTGTGGGAGCCACATTGTGTTTCTCCTCCTGATGGGGGAAGGGGTTTGTCCTGTCCATTTTCAGGTGTTCCTGTGGCACACAGGGCTCTGTGCTGTCACACAGGGACAGCAGGGCTGGCAGAGTGCCCAACCTTTGGAGCATCCAAACCACTTTGTCTGCCAAAGTACCAGAGAAAAGAAATGGAGTGTGCTCCTGGTGAGTCAGTTTGGGCCTCCAGGAGGGAGGAGAAGTGTGCAGGGAGGACAGCAAGGGCTGTGCTGTCTCCACCATTCCTTAGCATAGAGATGTGCCTGTCACTGCCCATCCCCTGCCGCAGCCCATTCCTACTCAAACACTTCGGGGTATTCCCCACCTCACAGGAGTTGAGCAAGGCTGTGGGAAGAGGTACTGCTATGAAGAGAGGTTGTTAACATTTTGAATAGGCCCTGAGTGCCCTGAGAAAAGCAGGATGTGAGAAACACTTCAGACTAACCTGCCCTGTGGAGATAGACACATTTGCCATTCCTGGACGAACTCTTCAGTCTGGTTTCCAGAAAACAGCTCGTTACCCTCAAGCAGGTCCTTGCTCAAGTCAGTATCTCTTAGGCAGAATGCTTTAATTTAACATGTGTGGTGTGGGTGAATCCCACCCAATCCTCAGTAAATTAGTTCCAAATCTCCCTGTTAAGACCTCCATGCCCTATGCTCAGCGCAGGTTGGCATCTCTTTGTATCTCCTTAGATCTGTGCTGGTTTGAAGAGCTCTGGACTATTGGATTTCTGCTCCCTGAGCAGCAGCTGCAGATAATGATCCAGTCACTCTTGGCCTTCTCCCTGATAAATGAAACAGATGAGAGTCTGCCACCTGTTTTCCTGATTCCTTCCTGTGCCTTCTCAGGTTTATTGGTGTGACCCTGGTGTGGGACTCCAGCAATGATAAACTCAGAGCCACAGATTCTGCCCTTTCCTCAATAATTTCAGGTAGTTAGTTTGTTTCTTTGATTTGATGTGCTGAAATCACTCTGAACTTGTTGCTTGCCCCATCTTCTCCGTAACATGTGGCTCCCAAAGATGGAACCCCCTACTCCTTCATCCCCTGATATTCTCAGTTGGAGTTATTAATTCCTAGTTGAGTCCTTTCACATCTGGCTGCTTTCACAGCTCACGATAAAACGTTTGGGGTTGCCTTGTTTACCCAGCCCTGCTGCTCAGTGTGCTAGCTGTGCACTTCGGCAAGGATGGTGTCCAAGGCCAGCTTGGAAAAGGTTTGCAGCAATCTGGTCTAGTGGAAGGTGTCCCTGCCCATAGCAGGGGGTGGAATGAGATTTTGAAGGTCCTTTCCAACCCAGACCATCCTGTCATTCTAGGATTCCATGATAGTCTCTTTTTCAGATTATTATAACACTTAAGCTGTAGGGCTAAGAGGTACACTCATTTTCAGCCCTTAAGAAACATCCCTGCCCATGATGCCTTTTGTGCACATTCAGATGTTGAGACTCCACTCAGGAGTCAGGGTGAAAATCAGTGTGCTCTTTCTCCATTCATTTCAGAAGTGTGAGGGAATCGTGGCTCCAAGGCATCTTCTGATAATGCTGTGGGAAATGAAGGAATAACTGGAGCCCATCCTGCTCTGACAGCATTTTCTGCTCTGTGCTGGGCTCCTGTCCCACGTGCTTGCTGAGGGGGAAAAGTCATTTGGGAGCACGAGGCAATGGGAAGTGTTTGATCATCAGTCCTCAGTCTCATCTGAACATGTGCTTTTGCTTCCAAACAAACAAGTGGGAGAAAAACCTCATCATGAAATATTCAAATACCTTCTGGGCTCAGAGCAGGCAGGGCTCTCGCCCCAGTTCTCTGCTCCTCTCAGGAGCTCACCATCAAAAGCTTCTCCATCATGGGGTGATGACGATGGTCATGGGCACGATCCCTCCCTCTCCGAGTGACGAATGCGCTGGGCATGTCCTGATTGGGAGGATGCCAGTGGGAATCTGGGGGATTCGCCTTTGGCTTCAAGCCTTCTAGCCAATTTTATGGGAAGATTAAGGAATTGCAATAGGAGAGATCTAAATCCCTCTGCTACTTCCAAAGGCAGCCTCCCTTCTGCAAGCAGCAGGGAATCCCTGCTCAGCCTCACCAGCGCTACCCGTCCTGTGTCAGGAGGCAGGGGGTGAATGTCAGCCTGGGTCACTACTCTGGGCCAGGCTGGACAGAGCTTGCAGCAGCCTGGTCTAGGAAAATATGCCTGCCCACAGCAGGGTATGAAATGACAGCAGTTCTGAGGTCCCTGGCAACCCTCCCATTCTGGGATTCTGTGACTCTGGGATTCTCTTGGCTCTGACCACAGCCCTGCTCCCCAGTCACACTGCTGGCAAGTTGTCACATCTCATGGGCCAAGGTTCTTGCAGCCTGACACTCCCTGTACAGCCAGCAGTGCAAATAGCAGAGATGTACTGAGGTCAGAAGGACAAGAGCACCTCAGCATAACCCCTGCACCAAGGAGCTGCACTGGGCTGTGTGCTTGGCCAGGCTGGGCTGAGGGACAGTCCTGTCTGAGCATCCCTGAACCAGAGAGGACAGATCAGAACTGAGCAATCCACAGAGAGACATTCCAGGACATGGACACACCTCAGGGCACAGCAGCTCCTCACTCCTGGAAAGAACCCTGCAAAAAGCAGGGCAGTCAGCTGAGCTTGCAATCCTTTATCCTCAAACATATTCCTTGGGAACATTTTCCTGCAGGTGATTGGCATGGAGCTGCTCAGGATTCCCAAGATATTTATAGGTACAATAAGAGGTCTGCATGCAAGTGATGAGATCACAAGGATCCACCTCCTTTCCCTGGGATTGCCTCAGTTTTTGATGGTTGGACTTGACGATCTTTGAGGTTTTTTCCAACATTAATGATTCTGTGATCTGATCTGATCTGAGCACACATTCTGGTTATCAGCCAGATGAGATGCTCCTTCTACACCCCTTCCTGAGGTACCTATGACCTGCCAGTGCCTGTGGCTCAATGTGGAGCTGTTTGGATTTTTGCTTCATTTTCAATCTCCCTGGATCTGAATTACACGATTCCCTGGCTTGAACCTAGGTACTTGTTTTCCTTCTGGAAATGTAGACAGACAAGGTCCCTCATGGCCAGGGTTCAGATCTCCTATCCTGAAGCTCCCAAAATGTGTGAAAATTTGCCCAAAATGGGTTGCAGAGTGCACTGCAGCTATCCAAGTGGCTTTTCTTGGTCAGCCTGAACACTAGCAGAACTCCCCCAGCAAATATTAAAGGATGAGCGTTTTCCAGCAGCTGAGTTTGATCACAGAATCCCAGAGCCATGGAATCACAGAATCAGAATCAGCTGAGCTGATGATAAGAGGAAATCCATCCCTGGCCTGGGCTGGCCCCTCCTGCAGGTGGTGGTGGAGAAGGATCTAGTGTTATATGAGCTCAGCCTTCAACTCAGGAAGAAGCTGAGAAGTTTGAAGCTTTTTGTGAGAGGAGGAGGGTTTCAGCAGAGTGTCAAGAGAACATGAGCTTATATCACTGCACTTATTTATATCCCCAAGCCGGCATCTGTTGCGCCCAAGCTCGCTGCAGTCCTCAGCATTAAACATTTCATTAGCCCACAGCCCCTCTGGCAGTGCTCACACCCGCACACAGGCTGTTTAGCAGCCAATCCATCCATTTAATTTCTCATTAAACTTTAGATGTAATGAATTTTTTAGTGGTCAAGTGAATAAAGCAGTTAAAATAAAAAATGGCTGGATAGCAAAGGTTTGGCCTTTGCTATTTTCTGCCTTTAATGATGCTGTGGTGAAGCCAAGAAGTGCCTGTGCTTCTTTGCTGGGTGAGCAGGTCCCTTCTGGGGGAGGTTCTTTGGAAATACCATCCTTCTAGCACGAGCTGGAGGCTTTGATCCGAGGAGGGGAAGCCAGGGAATAGTCAGACCCATCAACAAACGTTTTGAGAACGAAAATGTTTGGAATCTTTAAAGGGCCAGCCTTCCCTTTTTTTTCAAGTGACTGCAGATTTTTTAAGAAATGATGCTGAAAATAAATAGCCACCATCCATCTTCAGCAGAGCTGACAGATCTTCAGATGATCAACAGCTGCTGCCTTTAATGAGCTGAAAAGAAATGTTTCTGTGAGAGCCAGGCAGGAGGGGGGTTTGGAGCTGTGCAGAAAAGCCATGAGGTGCCCATGGGGCTCTCACAGTGCCACTCTGGGTGCATTTGGGTCATGAGTGGGTGTGTCACTGCTGGCTTTTACAGGGGCCATGCTGGGGAGGAGGGCCTCTGCCATGGCCATCCTTTGCTTCTGGCAGATGACTTTGTGTGGAACCCACTCTGGGGAGCTCTCCAAGCAGTCTGGAGTTGGGCCTGGAAGTGGCTCTGCCTTCTTGAATCAGGGCACCAGAGGGGCAGCTCTGGGTATTGTTCAGCACCTCTGTGGCCATGAGCCCTCCTGTGCTGCATGGCCTGGTCCAGTCCTGATGCTTAGCCTGCACAGTGGCTTTGGGGTCCAGGGCCAGAAGGAAACACATTTCTGCAGGTTCTACCAGAGAGAGGCTCTGTGGGGGGGTGTGTCTGAGTTGCCCCGTTGGGCAGTTCAGACCTGCACTGCTCCCACTTAATGCAGGTCCTGCTCCAGGCTCTCCTGCCACCCTGGGATTGCTGACCTGACTCAGCCCTGTCTGGCACTGCAGGTCACAATCTCCATCTCAGTTTGGAAGGGCAGGCTAAGATCAAGGCTATCCCCAAGCAGCCAAAAGCAAAGGAGCAGCAGGAGGAAGAGGAGGCCTGGAATTTTGGCCATAAAAAAGTGAGAGCAGAGGCAGCAGATCAAGGTATGCCAGGAACCTGGGCTAGAGGAGAGAAACACCCTTCAGAGGACCCTGATGGACTGTTAGAGCCTGGAAGGGCTAGGGAGAAAGATGAAGTAACAGGAAAAAGAGTGAAAAACACCCCTCCTTTGGGAAAGACCAGACACTTCATTCTGGGAGAAGACAAGCAAATACTGAAGGGGGAGAGGAGAAGGTGCTGTTGGAGGGGATGGGGAGATCGAAGCACATATGGAGGCAGGAGGTGGAAATCTGCAGGAGGAGCCAGGAAGAAGGAGGAGTCGCCCTGCAAAGCAGCACTGGGAGCTTGTGAGAAGCAAATGATGTGCAGGGAACACCTCCAAGTATCTCTCTTTTTGTTGGACTCCCTCAGCTGCTCTCTACGTTTGCCTTTGAGGAGTCCCTTTTTATGAATAAGAACAGGGCCTGAAGCTGTACTATCAAGGAAGAAGAAAAAAAAAGTGTGTTAACAAGTTACCAGCTCCAGAGGAGAGGTTCACGCCCGGTCAGCTGGGATAGGAAGGAATGGATGGATGTGTCCTGAGGCCCCAGGTCTGCACATCCAACTTTGGACATGAGATGACTCCCTTCTGGCAGCCAGGTCTGTGGGACTGGTTTCTTAGAAATCCCAGAGTTACTGTATTTATTATCATCTCCCCCATGGTTTCCCTTCAGGAGCCAGGCTAGAGAGGCATAGGCAGCAGCTCTGGGCTCCTAGCAGGAGCAGTGGAACATGGATGGTGCCTTCAGAGCTGGATCCCAGCCCCTGGATTGTGGCCACTTCCAGCACTGCCACTGGTGATTTACAGCTCTTCATTCCTGTGAGCCAGCAGGCTGATAAATAAATCACTGGAGATGGGTGAGGAATTAATTATCCATTGGGTCTGAGAAGCTGTGGAGGTGGAGAGGGGCACACCACCTCACCTTCCTGGGCTTGGCCAGCCCAGGGCTGCCTCCCCCAGTGTTCCCAGCACTGGCATGCACACAGGGACTCCCCTTCATCAATCATTGAGCTCAAGCTCAGCATATAGAAGAGAGAAAACATCTAAAGAACACTTTGACACATACTTAACATTTTATATATTTTGTATAAAATGGAAAAAAGGAGTATTTTAAAATATTCATCTCCTGGGAAGGCAGCCAGATGGATAAAAGGCTCCCAGTCTGCAGGGAAAGTGGGGGGAGATGGGGCTGGATGTCTTTGTTCTTTGGCTGGTGAAGGAGAGGGCAGGAGATTCCTGAGAGTGCTCAGGGTGTCCTGCAGGTGCTGAGGGTGAGTGGAATAGACAACAGGCCCCAGGCTCTCCCTACCAAAGCCAGGCACATTTGGTAACTCAGAGGTGCCAGTGCCACCTCCCAAGATTCAGTCACAAGTTTTGCTGTGGATGAGATTCTTGTCAGGGTGCCATGGCCTGGGAATTGTGGCTCTCAGATTCGATTTCACAGAGGAGCATTTAAAGCCTCTGGCCCTGGAGAGGTTTGGAATTGCTGTCACAGTACAACTCAGACTTGCAACAGGGGGATAAACAATTGTTTTTTTGGGTCTGTTTGTTTATTTGCTTGTTATATTTTTAGCATTTGCTTGCAATGCCAGCCCCAAAACTCAGGGCAGGTTAAAGGACTGAATGTTTGAGTTTTCATATTGCGTCCAGTGGTGCAGATACCCAGAGGCTGGAGGGACTGCACCACAGAACCCCAGAAAGAGCACAGCTGAGAGCAAATGTATGAGATATGGAAAATGGATATGGGATCAGCCCCCCATGCACCTGCCTGTATCTCTTCTTCCTCCATGCGAAGCAACACCTGGCAAACAGCAGAGGAGGACAAAACCTATTCATAACCCCCAAATTCTTCCTCTCATTCTACCCTTTAATATCCACCTCTGACCCCATAGGTGATCCAGTTCCTCCTGGGTTATGTATCTGTATATATATATATATATATATATATGTATATGTATGTAACGTTGACTGGTGCCGGGTCAGAGACAGATGACACAACACTCTACTATTCATGTGACAAAAGACTAAGCACTTTATTCTTGTGAATGCTCCTTAAGTAGAGAGTTTGCATTTCCTGGGCATACACATGTGATGGGTTCCAGTCTCAGTCACTCATTTCCTTGGTCAATGATGCATTTGCACTTAGGGCCTAATTGATGGGGTTCTCTGTATTTGTTCAAATCCATCCTATCATCACTCACCCAGGTACCTGCCTGCTTACGGGCTAGTTGGGTTTTAGACTGCAGCTTTAAACCAGCTGCAATATGCAATGTGTCATATGTGTATGTATATCTTTATATCTATCTATATCTATATCATCTCTGTTATCTATATCATCTATGTCTATGTCTATATCTTTGTATCTCTAGCTATTTCTACATCTATTTCTGTATCTCTCAGCTGTCTATACCTGTATACCCGCAGAAATTGCTGTACTTCCTGTTCCAGAGCAGACACAAGGGTTTTCCCTCCACAATCTTCTTCCTTCTCTCAAAAGGCCAAACAGGCTGTGAGAGGTGTTGAGCTGTAAAGGTCTGGATTGGCTTTTCTTTTCCCTGTCCTCCCAATTTAGTCCATTTTGTCCTCCTAAGTTTGTCCATGGATGGTAAAAACTTCCTCTTCTCTGGGCAGAGTGCTGCAGGATGGGCAGTGGTTCACATGTGCCCACTCCTCTCCATGGACACATGGGGTGACCACTCCCCTCCTTCCTTTACTGACCAAGAACCTCAGATTCCCTTGCTGGCTCAAGTGATATCCCACTCCTTTCACTCCCTTGTCATGTGTGATGTCTGCTCATAGACAAGGATGAAGACAGAGTCTGGGGTGGTGCCAGGCACTGGGACAGCTAAACCAACCCCACTAGTTAGTTAGAATAACATCTCATGTTTCAAACCATTCCCATTTCCATTCCCTATCTTGTTTTCCATGAAAAATGTGAAAGCACTAATAGAAAACTTCCCACAGAGGTTTCTTGTTTTGACAAAAGATCAATTTTCCATTGAGCAGATATTTTAAACCGATATTTCTGTCTGCTGTACGAGGGATCAGTCACACTGTGGGGAGGGAGGGGCGTGTCATGGCACAGTGACTGTCAGAGATGCTTGGGCTGGTGACAGAAAACATCTGCCCTGAGCTCCCTGGGCAGCACTGGCAGCACAGGTCACTCTTCTATTGTGTCCAGCCCTTTTCCTTAATGCTGGAGAAATATGAGGTTAATATGGTTGATTCACCCAAGAGAGGTGCCCTGCGCAGGGTGGATGCTCTGGGACACCTTGGTTGGACTTTGTGATCTTAGAGGTCTTTTCCAGCCCTAATGATCCTGTGATTCTGTGACTGAGGAATAGCAGCACTCCCCAGGTTTCAGTGAGTGCTGCCAGCTCAGTTAAATAAGGTGCATCCCCTCTCCATGGCACCACAAGGTGCAGCAGGGCTCGGCCATTCCTTCCAGGAGCAGCAGGGTTTGCCTGCTTGGCTTGTTCCTTATGTGCCTTGCTCCTCTGCAGGAAGGATGCAAAGGTTAAATGGACACCACAGGAGAGAGGAAATCACTCCGGTCCCAAGATCAGCATGGGCAGAGGAATTTCTGACCTTCAAGGCAGGAGGGAGGGTATAAAGAAGCCCCAAAAGGGCCACAGGATTAACAGCCAGACATCCAGAGAGCCAGAATCTGAATTATCTGTGGATAAAACTTCCAGGAATGATACTTCCCAGGACTGTGCAGTCTGCTGCTGCTCAGGAAGCCTAAATTGGCTGAAAGGGAGCCTGGAAAGCTGGACCCAGCTTGCAAGGGCTCTGTAGGCGGGGGAGAGCTGTTAATGAACCTTTTCATGTCTATTCTATCTGATCTAATTCTATTCTGTCACTTTGATTTTTCTTTCTGTGTAAAGTTAATGCAGGTTATAAATAATACCTGTCTCTAGAACTGACTGATCTTCTTTGGGGAGCTTATTTGGGGAAAAAGGCAAGGCAGAGACACCTCAAAGCTATGTCTAAATTGGGGTCCTGTCACAACTGCACAGGGTGCATCACACACGGTCCGGCGCTGGTTTCCAGGCTGGGAAGAAGAAAAGTTTGAGAAGGGATTTACAAAGGAACAGGATGGGAGGTTAAGCATCATTTTCCCTACTCTGTCTTTTAGAGGACCCTGAGGTACAGCTTGGGCTGTTCTTTCAGGCCTTGTGTGGGAGGTTTCGAACACTGTAAAGATTTTCCAGTCTCTTGGACAAGAGCAGGATATTGCTGAGGAAAAACAGTCAATGAAATTGAAATGTAGAGGAGCTCTCAGAGAAGGAGACACGGGTGGCAGGTGGAAAGCTCTAAAAGCCTTTAGAAACCTCCTTCCAGCTAAAGCTGGTACCCAGGTGAGTAGGTTCCCTTTAACTGTGCCATTCTCCACCAAACTGAACTGTGCAATGGTGTGAGGAATCCAGCACTGGGGCCAGCAGAGCCCTCAGGGATGTGTTCCTGAGAGTGCTGCTCCACCTCAACCATCTACATTACTGAACCTTGTCTCCCCTTTTACTTCTGATCTTTTCCTGCCCATACTCTGCCCAGTTTGGACGCTGTGAGAGCCACAGGCTGAGCCAAAGCTTGAGGCTCCACCCCAGCCAAGCACACAGAGCAGGTCTGGCCTGCAGGATCACACCCCATGGCCCCATTGAGCAACTCTGAAAAGAAGCCTGAGGGTGAGGACAGCAGAAAAAAAAAAAAAAAAGAGAGGGGATCTTGCTCTGCAAAGTCTTGGGCTGTGCACTTACTGCATGGCTGGGCTTTTGCTTCTGCAGAGGAAAGCTGGAGAGCATCTGTCCACATGTTCATGGCATCACAGATCCATGGAACAATTTAAAGCCCATCCAGTGCTACCCCCTGCCATGTTAGGGACACCTTCCACTATCCCAGGCTGCTCCAAGCCCCAATGTCCAGCCTGGCCTTGGACACTTCCAGGGATCCAGGGGCAGCCACAGCTTCTCTGGGCACCCTGTGCCAGGGCCTGCCCACCCTCCCAGGGAACAATTCCTTCTCCATATCTAATCCAAATCTACCCTCCTTCACCTGTTGTCTCCTTTTCTGCATCCACTGGCAGTTAAGGAGCACAAATCTCTGTCCTCTGCTCCTCCATCAAAGTATTTTGCTGATCAGCCAGCTACTGCAAAGTAGAGGAGGAGAGATCTAGACAGGAAAGGAGGGTGCCAGCTTGGGAAGTGCTCCTCTGCACCTTTGGCTCAATACAAACAGTGCTAGGGTTGGAAAGCAGGCACATGGGGAGTGCCCGTGGGAGCCTCCTCCTGTGGGAACTGGTGTGCACATGGGCAAAGCTGTCTGAATTGTTCATGTGGATGGGGTTAGTGCTAATTGAGAGCATTAATCAGCTCGTGGGGGTAGTTCCCTGCAGGTGTCCCTTCTGTTAGCCAAAGCAGGCTGCTGGAATGGAGCTAGCTGGACAGGCTGGGGTGGGCAGGAGCCCGCAGGGAGGAGACTTGTACAGAAGGTGCAGCCTAAAATCCAGGGTTTGTGCAGGGGGAGCAGCACATGGCTGGGCTGCAAATGTTGGCAGAGGGTGTCAAAACAAGGCCTTGGTCTCACTGATGACAGGGCCAGGAGCATCCAGAGAAGGGGGAGATCCTGGATGGGTACCCTGGAGAATTCCATCCGAGTGAAGGAACAGTTTGCTTTTCAACCTGGAGGCCTCAGTGCCTGGGCACACCATGATGGCCAGCTCTTGGAGTTTAACGTGACAAGACACACATTAAGTCCTTGATGTTTAATAATCTTCTAAATTAACCTTTGGGTTTTCACAGAATGACAGAATAGTTATGGCTGGAAAAGCCCTCTAAGATCACTAAGTCCAGTGTCAACTCAGCAGTACCACAGTGTTCACCACTAAACTGTGCCCCCAGGTGCCACATCCACATGGCTTTTGGACACTTCCAGGGATGGTGACTTCCCACTGCCCTGGGAAGCCTGTGACAATATTTGCCAACTGTTTCAGACAAAAATCTTCTTTAATATACAATCTGAACCTCCCCTTGTGTGACTTGAGGCCATTTCATCTTGTCCTGTCACTTGCCAGGGAGAAAGGATTGACTTTTGGGGTAACCAGCCACTCATGGGATTAGCAGTCATTTGGACAGGACTTGCTCAAGTTCTCAGTTAGCTGATGGAAAAATAAAACTGAAGCTGGGGATGTGGTTCCTGAAGAGCTAAAAATTCACTGAGAACAGAAACTACATCCCAACAGTGTCACCTGAGCTTCTCAGTTCTGAGTTAAACCTGGAGGTGTGCGGGGGAGCCCTGGCAGTGAGGTGGGCACTGGTGGAATACAGAAGAGCAGAGTCAGGCAGGGGATCAAACCCTCTGAGGTCCCTTGGCAAGGAGCAGGGGAACCCATGAGCTTTGGGCAGATTTAGGATGTGTGGAGGGGTGGGGGGGACACAGGGACAACTCTGCCATATCAGTGGGTCTCATACTGTGAGCTGGCTCTGGGTTAGATCCCACTTCAAACCTGTGCACTCAGGTGTCCCATGCCCTGGAGAGAGAGTTCTCTTCTGCCTTCCCAGGACTGCTGCCTTTCTAGAGGAAATGCAGTGAGCCAGTGGAACCTCTTGGAAAACTCACATAGTGCCTTCAGTGCTGTGGCTCTGCTTTGAGCAGCTGAAGGAGCTCTGTGGTTTCTGCCTCCTTGCTGTGGCACTGAGAATGCTCTCCGTGTCCTCACCGTGCTGCTCTGTCCCTCCCTGCAGCTCCCTGCAATTACTCATGGTTTATGTGCAGTGTTGGACAAGTGCTGTCTGCTGCCCTGGCCCTCCTGAGCTCCCAAGGACCCGCTGGCTGAGGACCTCACTCCTTCTCTGCACTCACATCAGGCTGGGAAGGTTTAATTTGCTGCCCTGCAGTTCTTGCAGCCTCTCCCCTGCCCTGTTTGGTTGTCTTTCCCTCTTCTTGGCTGTCTGCTGGGTTGGATGAGTTTTTTTCTGAAACTGTCCTCACTTTTATTTACGGGGCAATTTGCATTTTATTATTTCCTGCACACACTTCAGAGCTTTCTCCTGCATTTATCTTTCCTCTCTGGGGTTCCTCTTCCTTCTGTTCAGCATCATCCACATGGCTCTATCCTTGTAGCCCTGCTTCAGCTCATTTCCAAACATTTTTCTGACTCCCTGCCTGTGTCTGAAGTCTGGACCACCTGGAGGCTCTCAGCAGGTGCCCTGATTTACTGCCTCGGACCTTTTCACTATTTAAATCTACACACAGAAGCTGCTCCTGTTCTTAGCTCTGACCTGTGCACTTTTATCCAGCCTTGCCACGAAAGTGGTTTGTGGTTGCATTTTATTTTTCCCCCTTTGTTTTTATTTATTTATACATTTAAAATTTTTTTTTCCATGTGGGTAAAAGAACTGCTGCTCCCACTGGATTCCCACTCTGAGCACAGAGAGCCTGGCTAGAAAGATGCCCAAACACTTATGACTTTTTGGATTTGAAGCCTTTGACAGATTCTCCTTTCCACAAATCTGTAAAGCAAAAATGCTCTGCTCTGCTGCCTCCTAAGCTTGTGGGGAGTGTGTCTTCCCCAGTTCCTGCCTGTCAGAATTCCTGTTTCATCCCCTTCACTGAAGGGCAGCTCCCAGCTCCCCAGCTGGCTCTTCAGACTGACAGGAGAGAGAAGAGGATGAAGTGTCAGGATGCCAGGACTGCCTGCTGGGACCCGCCAATGTTTGGGAACCCTCAGAGCTCCTGGCCTGTGCTGCATTGCCAGAGGGTTGGAATTCTAACTCAGAGCTTCTACAGCAAATTTCCCATCACTGAATTTCCCTGCCTTGGAGAGGGCTATGGACCAAACGGATTCCTCTTGGGCAGCAGCAAAGTGGCAAATCTAGCAGCACATTTCTCCAGCCCAAGGGCTGGGTTAGAGCTGGGTTCAGTTAACTCTGTGTGACTCCTGTGGCTCTGGGTCTCCATCACCACCAACTCCACTCACTGCAGGGGAGGGAACAGCTCAGCCCCTTCAAACCCCCTCTAGAGCTGAAACCCTTAGTTAATAACAACAACAACAACAACAACAACAATAATAATAATAATAGTAATGGATTTAACAACTTGACTTCCCACTGGGACTGATAATAATAATAATAATAATAATAATAATAATAATAATAGTAATGGATTTAACAACTTGACTTCCCACTGGGACTGAAACGTCCCAGGTCCAGACTGGTCCATATTATGTGATTCAAACAGAAAAATTATGTATTTTTTGGCTATGAATGCTTTTTATTGGAAAAATAAAGTTTTTTTAAAGCATCTTTCCTCCCCTTCCCATTCCCTCTCCCCATCCCTTGCGCCTCAGTTCCCAATACTATTTTACAATATCGTCACAGAACATCCTGAGTTGGAAGGGACCCACAAGGACCATCCAGTCCAGCTCCTGGCCCAATATCAGTTCCTTTTTCAGCATTAGGTTTAAACTCAAATTTTTGGTATAGATTCAAGTGTGTAATTTTTATCTTTTATTGTTCTTTTTTAATTTGATTTTTATAACTTTTTTTTATTAAGTCTTTAAACTTATGGGGTTTAATTATTTTTCCTTCCTTTCTAGCCTGTTTCCTAACGACAGGACATTTCTTTTATCAGCCTTTTCCCAGACTGTCTATCTGCCTATTTCTGTGCTATTTACTTATTACTCCCTCCTACTTTGACACCACTCCTCCAAAACCCAACCCTTTTCAAACTGTTTTACTGAGTTCAAAGCATTTTGAGTTAGGATGGGATCTGAAAGTTGGGTTCTTAATTGAAAAGCTGCAGTGTGCACTCAATTATTGCTCCTTCCTTTGTCCTTTAGGCTGGGTTCCTGCATGGATAAGTTTGGGAAGGGTCATGGCTGTGGATGGATTTGGAAGCTCTGTCAGAAGATAAGTGTGAGTGGAACATCAGGAAGATCCAGTGAGATGCAGACAAGGAGGGATTAGAAGCTACCTATAAAAACAGATTTTAGTTCTGACGTTTACTGGCCAACTTTTTGCTTCCTGCCCTTTTATTTGTGCTGAAAAGGGAAGCGGGTGGGCCCTATATCGGTAATTTTTTTTTTCTTCTCCATGAAAGGATGTGGAAATGAATCCTGAGCAAAATGATGGGGAGAAAAGTTTCTGTTCTAATAGGTCAATGAAAAGCATTTAATTCGATTTTTCTTTCTAATCCAAAAATGTGCTATTTGTAAAATTGATACAATGCAGAGTATAAAACCTCACAGATGCAGCACTTGTCCTAAATTCAATCCAAGTTTTAACCATCTTTCCATAGTATTATTAAGATTCCAGATATTAGCAATCCATTGATTCATTCCCATTAGAAGGAGCATCTGCATTTTGCATTTTCTCCATTTCCCAGGTGAATAAGTAACCAACCCTTAGAACAAAACACTATTATTGAGAAATATATTCCATAGCCAGAAAGGAGGTAAAAGTATCCTGAGACAAAAATGGGTAATTCTTTAAATGGCAAAAGGAAAGAAATCATAGCCAAAATATCATCTGGCTGGATTTCTACTGAGGGAATGATTTTCTCTCTTGATCCTGAAAACCTCTTTCAAAGGAGAAAAAAACTCCTCCTCAAACAAACAAACTCCCACAAACACACACACACAAAAAAAACAACCCCAAAACAAACCAAACCCAAAAAAAGTCAAACCCCAAAACAAGCAAAATCCAAAAAAACAACAACAAAAATTACCCAAACAACAACAACAAACGCTCAAAACCAACCAACCAGCCAAACCCCAAAACCTGTAGGGACTCATTTTAACTGTACATTTCTCCCAATTCTCAGATGTTTTTCAGATTTACAATGATTTTTAATAAAGACTCACCCATGGGTATGTCTTGATTGATTTAAATTCCACCCTATCCACTTATTTTAAATATATTTTCAATCACAGAGGATTTTTTTCCCCCAATGTGAAATTTTGGCCAGTTGTTTTTAAAACCACTGAGAGTTTTGGAGAATTGAGACAGAAAGAGTTTTAACATTAAAGTTCCCGCTCCAGACAACTGGTGGGTGCTCTGGCTTAGGAAGGGGAGAGCAGGAGCCCTCTGGAGCAGGAATTGCAGTTCAGGTGTGGAGGGAGTGTCCACTCCTCCCAGGTGAGACAAAATGAAGGAGATGAAGCATTTTCCTCTGTAATTACTTGTGAAAAAGCCTGTGCTCACAGATTGATTGCTTGGCCCTGCTTGAGCCAGTGCAATGCACTGGCCCCACCCCAATCCTGAGCTGCTCAGCCTCTCCCTGCCCTCCAGCCCTCCGTGTCACAACGGGAGTGGGAAAGGGAGCGTGGATCCAGCCTGGAGCTGGGAGAGGGAGGCTGAAGCTGAGTCACATCCCTCCTGCCCTGCCTGCCCCCACCTAGTTCCTGGTCCCACTACTGGCCGAGCAAGGTCAGCTGTGTCTGTGGCTGCCTTTTGTCACCGTGTCTGGGTGTGGCACCACCACCGCAGTGAGTGGCCCGGCTGGGACTGGGGCATCCTGGAAGCAAATAGGCCACATGATATGGGCAGATGAAGCACAGCCATGATGGACTTCTGTGCTTCTCGTCAGACTTGGAGGTCTTTTCCAACCTTAATAATTCTGTTATTCCGTGAGATTGCATTTCCAGTTCCTCTTCAGAACCTGAATCTCCTGGAGACCCTCAGCTCCTGATCATTTCTCTTGGGCTCATCTGAAAACACTTCTACCACCCCAAATCAGAGAATCACAGAATGTCCTGAGCTGAAAGAACCCCCAGGGATCCTGGATCATCCAGCCCCTGTCCCTGCCCAGACCCCCCAACAATCCCACCCTGCCCATCCCTGGCAGCGCTGTCCAAACGCTCCTGGAGCTCTGGCAGCCTCGGGGCCGTGCCCATTCCCTGGGGAGCCTGGGCAGTGCCAGCACCCTCTGGGGGAGGGAAGAACCTTTCCCTGAGCTCCAGCCTGAGCCTGGGCAGTGCCAGCACCCTCTGGGGGAGGGAAGAACCTTTCCCTGAGCTTCAGCCTGAGCCTGCCCTGGCCCAGCTCCAGCCGTTCCCTGGTCCTGTCCCTGTCCCAGGGAGCAGAGGCACTGGGAGCTGCTCCATGGCCAGGCTGGACCTGTGTTATCAATCACCCTTGGCTGCTCTGAGCAGGCCAGGGCTGAGCTGTCCATGCCTTTCCCACTGAGGAGAACCAACAGCATTGAATTCCATTCCTCAGCTGCAGGGTTTTGTGATACCTCCTGTTTCTGAGACATCTTCCCCCCTTCCTAAGGTGCCTGGAGCTCACTCACTCAGGCAGAGGAGCCTGTGTGATCCCAGCAGTCTTTGTTCTTCAGGAACCCAGGCTAAAAATGAGTTTTGCTCAGTGCAAGTGAGTTCACATTCTTTCTAAGAGTCCTTTGATGATCAAATGTTTCCTTATTTTATGAAATTTTATACTCCCTTTCCAAAATAACGGATTTCCTAATGGAATCAGCCAGGTTATTATTTCTGACAGCCTGTGCCATAACCCAACAGTGTTTGTTCCCAGTGTGGCTTCTCAGATTTGACCAGACTTTTCATTGCACAAGATAGGAGGAGCTCAGGATCCTTAGTGGCCAAACTAACACCAAATCATAGAATCTCCCAGGCTGAAGCTACATTTGGAGGTGCTCTAGTCCAACCCCTGCTCGAGGAGGCTCCCCTGAGCAGATTGCCAAGAACCATGTCAGGTTTTGGATATCTACAACCTGGAGAGTCTACAGCCTCTCTGGGCAACCCATGCTTATACTTCTTCACAATGAAAAAAATGTCTTTTAATCGACTTAATGGACTTTTGCTGTACTCATTCCAATAAATCCATATTTTTCTTGTTCTGGGGGGTACAGAACTGGGACAAGAACCCCAAGTGTGGCTTCCAGTGCTCAACAGAGGGAAGGACAACCTCCCCTGAGCTGCCAGCTGTGCTCTGTCCAACACAGCCCAAGGACAGACTTTAACCTCCAGCACTGGGAGGGTACATCCCCAGCTCACAGGGAGCCTGAGATGCACCAGAGTCCCATGGCCCTTCCCTGCAGAGATGGCTGGGCCCCAGCCTGTGCTGCTGCCTGGAGCTATTCCTCCCCAGGGGCAGGGGTTTGCATCCCCCTTGAGATTCCTTCATGACATTCCTCTCTGCTCAGTTCTCCAGGC